>NC_056727.1:603635693-603950693 GCF_019279795.1 Protopterus annectens
CTGAGAGTGGACCTGTCTGTGGAGACAGCACTCTCCTCATCAAGTCAAAAGCCCCCAGCCCCTGATCCGAGGAAACCTCCAGCTTCAAAGAGCCCGGTAGGCATCTCCAGAGCCAAGGGGGTTGGCTCTGAGGCCGAGGTAGGAGCCATGCTCACCCGTGCCAAAGCCCCGAGAGGCAAGTTTTGATCCGACAATTGTGCAGTCCGACTCTCCTCCCTGGACGTGACCAGTGTGTGTCAGCTCCTAGAATCCTCAAGTTCAGAAGGAACCGAGGATGTCAGAGCAGTAGTCGGGGCCAAAGATCCTGGTGTAGGTCTTGGGTCAGATGGTTCCGCTACAATTAGTTCCAGACACTCTGGCTCTGAGGTCCCAGATCAGATTGGAGGTGGAATCGATGGTGAAGGGGTAGTCTTGGTCTGTTCCGACAGTTTGACCAGTGCCGGTTTCCTTAATAGCCTCTGCACCACACAATCCACATCATCATCAGAGAGGCTCCTGGAGGATCAAGACGAGGGAGTAGGAGATCTAGCAGACTGAAGCAAAGGGGATCTCAAAGTGGGAGAAACCAGCTCCAATTCTGGGGACCAGTTCAGTAGGTGAAAACTACATCGGCACCAAAACCACAGAAGGAGCCGAGGTAGTAGGCTTTTTGGGTCCAACAGTATTCAGGTCAGATGATGACACTTTAGACAATTTTTTTGATGGCTCCAAATAAGCACTGGAAGAGGATGACATTTTTCCTGACATCTCGGATCTGGGAGATAGGGATTTTGACAATTCTGAAGTACCCTGACCTTCTTCAATTGCCTCTGTGAAGGGGGTCTTCAGCAAACCTCTCAAAATAAGCTTATTTTTTCTCTCAAGCAAAACTCTATGGCTGAATGAATGGCATATGGCACATGATTCCTGTAAATGGACTGCTCCAAGACAGTATACACAAAAAGTATGACCATCAGTCAACAAGATTTTTTGATTACACTTTTCACATTTCTTGAACCCAGAGGGTTTAGTTTCCTTAGGGTCCTTAGACATTATGGCTATCAATAACAACAACAATTATAACAGCTAATTACTACCATATATATATATATATATATATATATATATATATTTTTTTTTTTTTTTTTTAACTAACACAACAAGAATGAACTAAGCGCTGCAATTTAGGCAGAGAAAAAGCAATTCTCTATGCTAAAATAATCTGCCTAAGACAAATGGAAATATAGGAAGGGAAGAAAAGGCCCTCTAAGTTAAATGGGCCAACAGCAGCCCTCTAACTTAAATGAGCTTGCTGGGCAAATTAAGGGAAAAATACCTGAAGTTTACAGAGCTCTCTAACTTAAACAAGCCTGTGGAAGGTAAAAACTAAAAGGAAGGCCTCTAACTAAAAATGGGCTTAGAAAATATACATTTTAGCTGGGATAGGGAAGGGAAAAAGGCCTACAGAAAGAAATGACAGCCAACTGCAACTCCAACTACAATTATCCCAAAAAAAAAAAAAAAAAAAGGAAGAAAAATTCCACTTAGCCAGAGCCAGAATGGAAGTACCCGATCTTGTTTAGCGGCAAATGAGATCTAGGGAGCTTTCCTAGGGCATGATAGCATAGGGTTACAGTCACAAGCTAGTGGAAGACCTCGAGCTTTTGTATAAGGGTGAGTTGGAACCGAGGATCAGTTCCGAGCCCAACCAGTTAAGAATGAAAGCGAGGTAGGACAACATCACATCATCAGTTTAATCTCTGCCTTTTACACTCTATACATCGCTCTCTAGTAAGCAGCCAATAGGCCCTTCATTCTGCAAACTGTCAAACAGCCCCAATATGCATAGTTTATCAATTCCTTATGATCAACCAAAACAAATATGTTAGTCTTCACTGTGTAATGCCTTAAACCTTCTGAACTGGAGGCCCACTGAATATATGCAAATGACCCTAGGGAGGACATACCAGTGTTTCAGCTACATGACTTCTAAATGTCCATTACTTTTTGTTTTTTAAATATTAAGTGGTTTATTCCGGCCAATAAAGCTAAAACCCAACTAGTTGCAGACATGCCATGTTTCACATTTTTTTTCTGAGCTTTAAGAACAACATAAGTGGAATGTCTCTCCATGCCTTCTTATCAAAGATCCTAATGTCCTTTAATATTAGGGTCACAAAATATCCCAAATAACATTTTAACCAAAGGGTAAAAAGGTCACAGAGAGACACTACTTATGCTGTACTGACAAGCTCAGAAAAGGGTGAAACATGGCATGTCTACAGCTAGTGGGTTATGCTTTGGTCTTTGTAATTTCTATGCAGAAATGGGAATCTTTGTTTTGAATACACTGATGCTCTTTCTAATCACATCATAAATAGAAAGTAGAATTATTTAACAAGTTAGATTCCATAGCTGACCCAAGTCAAGCAGTTCACAATTTAAATGTACATTGTGTGTTACTACCATCATTCTGTTTAATAACAGGAACTGTGTGCTTTCAAAAGAAAATTACTAAAAATTGGGAATGTTAGAATATTTGTGGAAAATCACAATTTGCTGTACCCCAGGCAGAAGAGAAGCAAGTTTATTCTGGAAATTGGGGAATGTCAAAAAGCGGGCCTGAGATTCAAGTTGCTATATTCAGATACCCTTTATTGATACATTTTGTGGGGAATCACAGACATTTTGAATGCAGAGCAGGCTAAGGAGGAACTACAAATGTTTAGTAGCCAAAAAGTGAGTAAGCAATTTGAAGGGGCCCTGCTTTTCAGTCTTCTGGTAATAACAGTACCCATAGAGATATTTGCAAGTGAAACATTTTCCATTGTTCCAAAGGAGAATGACTAAATGATAGAAAGGAGCCCAAGTGTTGACATGTATCCTGGACTTGAACCAGAGACTGGTGCTGGGAGGTCAAGAGGATCAGGAAGAAGACCAGTATCAAAGTGAGATTAGAAAAGAAATGGGAGAGCTGTAAAGAATCAATCCCATTAGATGTAGTTTATATACAAGAACTGTGGTACTGTAGGAAGAAGTGGCTGTCCAAAGAGTGGAAGTTTCTCGACTGTGTTAAACTGGTGGGAGAACTCTAAAGCATAAACCACATTGTATGCCATTAATGTGCAAAAGGACACTGAAAGGACTGAAGAAATAAGTAAAAAAAATTGTTCTGATTAACATTTGTATAAAATGTGATGTAAATTGGATGTGATTACTGTTAAGCAGTTCTGAATAGTATACAGTCAGATCTATTTTAAGTGTGAGGTAGTGAGGAAGTACTTTTTTCTTAACTGTAATACATTCATTAAGAAAAAGCAGGAGAGAAGAAAGTTAAAGATAATATAATGCTGTGATCTTGGACTGTTGTGGAAGGTCTAAAAGTGTACAGATTATATCACATGTAAAATTAATATACAATAATTTCCTCTGATTTTATACAGGTGGATGTCTAGACTACTATATTTTGCTGTAGATATATTTTGAGCAAAAAGGCTTGAAAAACAAGAGAAAGTGACAAAAATGAAAACTGCAGTTCTTCCTTGCATTTGCAAAGTTATCTGCTTATTTTTCTATCTGCATCTCCTTTTAACTGGAAAAAGGAACAAACAGGTGCAAACAATTAACCATGAGAGGTCCAATCTATGTGTTTTCAGTGAAATCTGCAAAGGTTCTTTCTTGCATTTGCAAAGTTACTAGCTGTTTTTATAACCTTAGCAAACACCTTTAGTTGGTGATAAGATATCTTCAGGTGCAAGCACATAATCAAGAAAGGCATGAACAGTGTGCTCTGAGACAAATGCACAAGATACAATACAATTAACTTTTAAGTTAATTTCACATACAGTTCAGTGAAAATAAATAAGGTTTGAAACTGTGGTAAATTACATTAGCCTAGTACACGCCTATGAACCTATTTATACAAGCAGTTGCATTCACAGCAGCTTAATACTTTAATGCATTAAGTATAACATAGCACAGATGTGTTTATTTAATGGTAGCCAGTGCATTTTGCTTTAAGGCTGAAAGTAGGCAAGTTGTTTCTCAAATCTGGGAGTGAAAAAGATATAAGATAAAGAAGACAGCACTTATATATGTAAGAAAGCAGGCTCTGACATGTGCTTTAGCACAGGTAACCCTAACTTTAGAAGAGGTAATGTATGTAACTGCACCTATATCTTTGAGCAAATTCTACTATTTGAGCGCCAACTTCTGTTTTGGAAAGTATATATCATTTTGTGCATTTACTGTGAGTTAAAAGGTGCTGGGATTTTTGTTTGTAAATGCATTTAGCTTTTTGTTAACTGAGTGTATTTATTATAGTGAAAAGTCTGGACAGATGTAACAGAGGTTCTAATAGAGATGAGAAGAAGCAAATACACACAAAATCAGCCTGCCAAACATTAATTTGTGCATGTAATTTGTAAACTTGAAACATATATTCCAAACAAATATATTCAAAAGAACTGTAATGTACAATATGTGGGATTAACAGCATTGTTAAAAAATGGGTGGCCTCAGTGGTGCAGCAGTTAGCATTGCCACCTTACTGCAAGAGGTTCTCCGGATCGATCCTTGGCTGGGGTGCCTTCTGTCTGGAGTCGGCATGTCCTCTCTGTGGTTGCGTGGGTTTCATCCGGTGTTCCGGTTTCCTCCCACATCCCAAAGACATGCTGTAGGTCAATTGAACACTCTAAATTGGCCCTAGGCGTGAGTGCGTGCCTCCTGTGGAAGGTTGGGCGCCGGGCTGGCAAATCCACACTGTAAAACTCCACTGCTAATCATGAGCAGACAGGTGATCCGCTGTGGCGTCCCCTAACCTGGAAAAGCCGAAAGAAGAAGAAGAAAATTTTTGTTAAAAAATAAACAATGCTGAGGAATGGGAAAACCAAAAAAAAAAGGCACAGAGGGAAGTATTTATGGAAGACTTAATTATACCACTATTAGAGGAGACGAGGCTCAAAATTAATAGCTATGATAGGAATATATGAGAAAAAAATGTACTGTATAATCAATCAACAGGGAAGTCTCCAGACACAGATGACATGTCTACAGAAATCTGGAAGTTAGAGGGAAGAAAGTGATAAAGATCTGGGAGGTTTTGTTTAACAATGTGTGTGTGTGTGTGTGTGTGTGTGTGTGTGTGTGTGTGTGTGTGTGTGTGTGTGTGTGTGTGTGTGTGTTGGGGAAAGGGTTACCAGCCTCTTGGTGGCTATATTTCCCAAAGATGGTAAAGTCCTTTCAGATCCAGCTTCATATAGTTAAATTTTAATTTTAAACTATGATTATAAAAAGTGTTTATCTTTATACTAGCCAAGAGAATGCCAAGCATGTTACCAAAGCTGATATGGACCAGAGTAGTTTTGTGCAGGGGAGGCAAACATTTGGCAGCATTAAAAGAACAATTATGATCCAGAAGGAAGCAGAATGCAGGAAAACAGCACAACTGTTGGTAGGCCTTGAGGCGGAGAAAGATTTTGATATAGTCAGTTTGGATTTTAAAAGTAGAGCAATGGTAGAATTTGCATTCTCTAACAAATAATAGGGTTAATAAGGAGCATTTATGAATGGTCAGAGGCAATAATTAAGGTGAGAGGGTTCCTCTCTGACAAGCTGTATTTGTATGGAGGAATGGGGCAGGGAAGTCTGCCTTCTCCCCTGTTATTTGCTTTATATTTACTGCTGCTGGCAAAGAAAATAAGGACTACACAAATTCAATCATATAACTTGTATGGTAGTCAAGAAAATATAGCGTTATTTGCAGATATTTTGTACTTGATAAATCCAGAAAAGGACACTTTGATATGGTACATTTTCGGCCTGTTTCTAGTCTTTTCGAGATAAAAAAATAAATTAATATAAAACAAAGGTTATAGCAGTCAACTATGAACCCACATAGAAATTGAATCAGCAATACTCACACTTACATGGAGACGAGATGATGAAGTATTTAATTACATGAAGTAAAAAGGATTCTGTTACGGCAGCTGAAGAGATGTGGGAAGATAATATAATAATTGAGTAACCAGTCATTATTGAATATGGCTATAGATAGTAAGATACAAACAGTAAACATGTTCTTGGTTCTCACAGTCTTCTATATAAGACAGACATATTTTTTGAACTAGACAAGGAGCTGTGGATTATAATTCATAAAGAGTAAATCTATCTGGGAGGGGAAGAGGGAAAATAATTAAGTAAGATAAGCAGATTTTCCCCATACAACAGGTGGTTTACGGTTACCTGATTCAAAGGTTTAATTTTATGTTATGCGGTGGCTCATGTACATACCTCAAACAAAAGGTTATAGAGCAAAGTAGAAAGGGATGCTGATGAAATGGGGAAAATGCTGACAATTATATTCATAAAGTAGAGAAAGTATTCTAAGAATTAAGCCAGCTTGGGATTGGAGAAAGAATAGTTTATGAATACGTATGAATGCAACTAGAGTTACATGAAACAGGCAAGAAGGGGCTGGGCTTTAAAGGAGGAAAGTCTCACAGGAACTAAGGTATTGGGGACAAATAATTGAAAAGGGAAAGGTAAAAGAGTGGTATGTGGCTAAATAGAAGGTTGGATGGCAGGTTATAGACTGCCTTCCCAACAGGCAGAGAACGCTATGTGTGCGTGATAAGTGAAAGACTAGCTCAAGTTTTTTGGTTGAGCTGAGTAATGCAGGATATAAAATATTGTATGATAAATATAAGAATCAATCAGAGGAGGTTAGAAAAGTCTGGGAAATGAGAAGGAAGAGGCACTTTACAAAGGAACAATAGTAAGAAATGTATATAGATTACAAATATGCAAAAAAGTCCGGAAGGTTTAGAATTTATTTCCCTGGGAGTGTTTGCATTAGTATTTTGCTCCCCAAATAGACTTCAGAAGATTCTTCCTCAGGTAGAGTGCAAATGCTGAAGGTGTGATGGGGGAAGGGTAATTGGATACATGTTTTATAAATATTTAACAAACTGGCAGATTTAAAAAATTCCCTATAGTACATTGTGACTGAAACATTGGGGGGAAAAAATGTTTGAAACTAAAGTAAATGTTTATTTTGAGAGGAGACATAGGATCGGAATTGCCTAGACTAAGATCTTATTAAGTTTAATGTTACTGGCTGCCAAGAAAAGCTACTACATTAGAAAAGTACAGTTGTGTACACTTACCATAAATGTAGATGTTCGAGTGTATTCACTGTTGCAGTCATCATATTTGGGTTATCTGCTTGCAGTCGCCTTCAGTCGGCCTGATTATCCAAGTCTTGGGTCCTGCATCGGTTGCTGTCTCATCTTCCGTAACGTCAGGTAGTCAGGGGTATAAAGCATGCAGCCGAAGCCTTTACATCAGTTTTTCTTGCCCCAGATGTCAGGTGCCCCCCTTAATGGGAAGCAATTAAATATATATATATATATATATATATATATATATATATATATATATATATATACACACACACACACAACAAGTTATCTCCAAAAAAGAAAATACACCAAAAAGCTTTTAAGTATAGTAAAGGAGAATAGAGGTATAGCCAAAGGAAGTCAGGGGGCTGGAGGGAGGGTAACCAGGACTGCAACAGTGAATACACTTGAACATCTACATTTATGATAAGTGTACACAACTGTACTATGTTCTTCGTGTTTCACTGTTGCAGTTATCACATTTGGGTAGATTCACAAAGCTAAGGATGGGAGGAGGAATTTAGATAGCATTAGGACCAGCTATAAGGCCCTGCAAGACTGCAGTGGCAAAGCCAGCTCTGGATTTAGAGAAAATTGGCAAATGGTAATGCTTGGTGAAAGTATGTACAGAACTCCAGGTAGCAGCTTCTAGGATGTCTATGGTAGGGACACCTCTGAGAAAGGCCGTAGAGGTAGATGCAGCCCTGGTTGAATGGGGTCTAATCCCCTGTGGTATATGTTTTCCATGGTGCTTATAGCAGAAATGAATGCAATGGCTTATCCATTTAGAAATGGTTTGCTTTGAAATAGCCTTCCCCTCTGCCCCTGCAGCAAATGCCACCAGCAGTTGTTCAGATTTCCTTTGAGGTTTAGTCCTGTCCAAGTAAACTCTAAGTTGTCTGTACACATCTAAGGAGTGCAGTATCCATTCCCATTTGTTCTGTGGATTAGAAAAGAAGGTTGGCAAATGAATGGACTAATTAAGAGCCACACTGGATACCACCTTGGGCATGAAAGAGGGATTGGTCCTGAGGGACACCCTGTCCGCATGAAAGATGATGAAAAGCTCCACTGCCATAAGGGCCTGTAATTCAGACACCCTTCTTGCTGAAGTGATTGCTAAAAGGAAAGCTGTTTTCCAAGAAAGGAATTTTAACTCTGCAGTTGCAGCTGGCTCAAAAGGAGGAAGAGTGAGTTTTTCCAATACAAAATTACAGCCCCAGGCTGTAGCTGGGGCTCTCCTGGGTGGTCTTAAGTTTCTGGCACCTCTGAAGAACTGCTTGAGCAGTGGGTGAGAAAAGAGGGGTGGTTCTGTGTTGTAATGAGCTGAAATGGCTGAGGTGTGAATTTTGTTGGAGGAAAAGGAAAGGCCCTTGTGAAGCATCTCAGTTAAGTATTGAAGAATCTGAGGTAAATTGGGTGCTGTTATGGCCATCCCTTGAGTATGGTTCCAGGCACAGTATCTTTAACATTTTTCAGCATAAGATGTTCTAGTACTAGGCCTCCTTGCCTCCAAAATTACATCCAACACATGTTTACTAAGGGATGGTAACAGAGAGATTAGGTAATTAGCCAGGCTGCCAGGTTCAGGGTTTGAAGCTGGGGGTGCATAATCTGTCTCTCCTGCTGAGACAGCAGGGTAGGGGTCTGAGGTAAGTGCCATGGGGCCAGCTGTGACACACTGCGCAAGAGGGGGTACCAGTGTTGGCGTGGCCAGTCTGGTGCAATCAGTATCATCCTTGGTTTGTCCTGTTTGATCTTTAGTAACACTTTGGAGAGGAGAGGCAGAAGAGGAAAGGTATAAACTGATAGATTCTTCCAGCTGAAGGACATAGCATCCACTTTTCAAGCTTGTTTGTGGGGAGTCCTTGTGCAGAATTTGTCCAACTGGTAGTTCTGGGGAGAGGCAAACAGGTCTATATCCGGGATCCCCCATTTGTTGATCAACATGTTGAAAATCTTTGGTTCCAGTTTCCACTCATGTGGGTCCATGAGATTTCTGCTTAGTTCGTCTGTCAGTGTATTTAGTTTTCCTGGCATGAATTGAGCCTGTAGTTGCACTTGGTAGCTCAAGGCTGTGTTCCGCAGAACCATGGCTAGTCTGCAGAGGGGGTAAGAATGGGTACCCCCCTGCTTGTTTATGTACCACATAACAGTGGTGGTGTCCGTCTTTACCATTAATTGTCCTGGAAGAATGTGGTCCTTAAAGGCTGTCAGAGAATTTTGTACAGCTAACATTTCTTTTTGATTGATATGCAGGTGCATTTGACTTGGGTTCCATTTGCCCTGAAAGCACTTCCCTGCCAGGTGAGCCCCCCCATGCATAGTCTGATGTGTCTGTTGTTAGGGTATGGGCGGCAGGGGGTACGGTGAATGGTAGTCCCTTGTTTTGGTGGCAGGCCTTTGCCCACCAAAGGAATTCTAACTGTAGGCAAGGTATGATAGGAATAATTGCTTCTAGATCCTGGAATGTTGACACCATAGGCTTTTTAGATACCACTGTAGTTTCCTCACATGCAGTCTTGCATATGGAATTAGTAGAATGCACGAGGCCATGAACCCCAAGGCTTGCAGTATTTGCCTTGCATATAGCAGGGTTTTTGTGGCCACTAGTTTGACATATGTTGTCAAATGAATTTGTTTCTCTGGCATGAGGAAAGCCATCTGGGAAGTTGTGTTCAAGCTTGCTCACAGGAATATAACATGTTGACAGGGTACCAGATGTGATTTCTTTCATTTATGGTGTACCCCGGACAAGTTAACACCTTTTGTACAAATGCCAGATGATTCAGAAGTAGGTCCTGGCTTTCTGCCTGAATTAGACAATCGTCCAGGTATGGGTATATCTGAATATTTCTTTGCCTGCAAAATGCAATGACTGGAGCTAGGCACTTTGTGAATACCCTGGATGCAGTAGATAAGCCAAAGGGCAGTGCAGAGAACTGATAGTGCATGCAGCCTGCTTTGAAGCGTAGGTATTTTCTGCAAGATTCCCTGATTGGGATGTGCAGGTAGGCTTCCTTTAAATCCAGTTTTGCCAGCCAGGCATCTTTGCCTATCATGGGAAGCAACTGGTGAAGAGTTAGCATCTTGAATTTTGGAATCACCAAAAAGGTGTTTAGGATAGACAAGTCCAGGATAGGACGCCATGAGTTGTCTTTTCTGGGTACCAGGAAAAGTCTTGAGTAGAAACCTTGTCCCTTTTCCTCTTCTGGTACAGTCTGAATAGCTGTTAATCTTAAGAGAGAGAGTACTTGCTTTTGAGCCTCTGCCCACTGATTTGGGGGTAGATCTGGCCAACTGTTTGGGGTTGGTAGCGTGTGGAAATGAAATCTGTGTCCTTGGGAAACTATGTTTAAAACCCATTTGTCCTGGGTAATGAGTTCCCAGTTTTTTGCTTGCAGCGCAATCTTTCCCCCTAAAGGAGCAGTCAGTTGAGAAGTGCTTGGAAGTTTTAAAGTTAAGTCACTGAGACAGCTTACCACAGGGGGGAGTCTTACTACTCCCTGATTTGGAAGTGGGAGCCCCCCACTGCTTAGTCTTGTGTGTACCCTGGGACTGAAGCCTTTGTGTTCTGCTGGTTCTGGGTTTGAACTGAGAAGGCCTGGAAGAGGCAGGAAAGGACCAATTTTTTGAGGGCTAATGCCTACTAAATCTGGGAGGCTGCACTTATAAGAAATGTGTAACAGTTTGCATAGATTTAGCTTTTTCCTTCATCTTTTCAAGAACAACTTCTGCTTTGTCACCAAACAGGCGGTCCTGATTTAACTCATTACAGCCGAAAGTGACGCCCTTTGGTTTCTGCAGCAGTACCACCCTACTGCTCTCATAGCATACTGCCTGTTCATATTTGCATTGCATTAAATTCCAAAAACATACGTACAATTATAAGGTAAATTTAAATTTTATCTTGAAGCATACATGATACAAAAACACAATTATATTGATATATGACCTCTGTCAATGGGCAACATGTAAGATGATAATTTAAATTTTTAAATTTTTAAACATACCACGCACTTAAGGGTACACACATTCAAAAGAGCACAAAGAGCACTACTGGAGGGAATGAGGAGCATCCAGCAATTTAGTTTTAACATGATCTGGCAAAGATTGCTCCTTAAGCCAAGCATGCCTTCTAAGTAGAGACCCGGTGACAGCAGCCCTGCAAGATGCCTCTAGTGAATCAAAACCACATTGCAAAGTATGTTTTCCAACCTGTTCAGCAGAATGCATTAAATCCTGTAAAGCCTTATTTTCAGCACAATCAGGAATCAACATAATTTTCTGTTTAAGCAATCCAATAATATGCTGCTGATACTTTAACATATGAAACTGGCAATGTAAGGCCCTGATGGCCAAGGTTGCAGATATGTATACCTTCTTACCCCATCTATACAGGACTCTGGAATCTCTATCAGAGGGGGTAGGATTTTTGGCAGTAGTTGCCTTAATGCCCTTGGGTCCCTGTAAAATGGTCTCAGGGTCCGCAGTAGGATTTTTAAAAAGGAACTTATGAGAATCAGGAACCCTGTAATATCTGTCAGGTTTTCTGGGAGCAGGAGGTAGAGTCAGGGGCCAATCTAGATTCCGAAAAGGCATCGTCAACAACGTCCAGCACAGGAGGGATAGCTAAAGGCCTGTGTTGGGGCAGGAGTAAGAAATCTCTACGCCTCTATTTAGAATCAGAGTAATCCTGGCTTTCCCAGTGAAATTGTTCCCTAAGAGTATGCAAGGTTTCACCAAAAGAAAAATCCTCTGGGGGAGAAGCAGAGGGAATAGAGTTCTCTGCATCAGAATCCTCATAGGTAGATAAGGGTAAATCCTGGTCATCAGAGGAGACAGAAATTTCAGCATCCTGGTCAGAAGTATCATAAGCAAATTCAGTCCTAGGTCTCTTAGAGGGGGAAGGTTGGCTTCCCCAGATTAAAGTAATAAGGTCTTCAGCCATTCTTATCATTTGTTTTTTAGGCACAGAGGCCTGACCATGCGGTATGGGCGTTGGTTTCCTAGGCATGGTTCGAGTTTTAGGCCTCGAAGAAGAAGATGGCATCGGTTTAATATGCAAGTCAGTGGGCCTGAATACACCCTCAGAAGCCGGTGCCTGCACAGCGGCTCCGGACCCATCCAAGGTAGAGACATCCACAGGTTCCACAGTTGAAGCATCTTGCGGCATACCGGACTCCGAATGGGTCTCAGTAGAGGCCTGCGAATCTGAAGTAGCAAGTATCAGGGGCTGCGAAAGCGCCTCACTGAGTATCGGCAAACTGGTGACTAGCTTAGGAGAAGCGTCATCGGCAGATTTGGAACTAGGCGGCCTGTCTCTGTCTTTATCTTTACGTTTTTTCGGAATGTCGGTAGTCGGGTGGCTTACCGAAGACATATCTGGATAACTGAACCGAGTATCAAAATATTTAGCAGCGAAAATGTAACGAAGACGAATAGTTCATGGTTTAAATAAGGCACAAAACTGGCAGCGAGGTACGTCATGGTCAGGGCCTAGGAAAGGAATACAGTACGAATGAAAATCTTTATGAGGTATTTGCTTTCCACAAGAAATGCAATTATTGACTTTTACTGACATCGGTTTAAAGCAAGAAAAAGTTTCCCCAACAGGGTACTGAGCTTTAGATGAAGACTTTGGTTCTGAAACTTGAAAAGAAAATTTCAGGAGTCAGATGACTGGCACTTGTGAACTGCTTCTGCTTTGGGCACCGCACGGCAAGAAAGACTGGGGTAATAGCGTCGGCTGCATGCTTTACACCCCAGACTACCTGACATCACGGAAGATGAGACAGCGACCGATGCAGGACCCAAGACATTGATAATCAGGCCGACTGAGGACTACTGCAAGCAGGTAACCCAAATGTGATGACTGCAACAGTGAAACACGGAGAACATCCGTAAACTGAAATCTATTAACATAAAGTAAGTTTTGGATCATGTAAATAAGACACAAGAACTGGAGATGGGATCTTCAGAAAAGGGAAGGAGCAAATTTCATAGAAATAAATAGAATTTGTGGGGACAATGCACCCAGGATAATGTTCAGGAGGATGAGTGAGGTTTAAGGGAAGGAAGCAATTGAGCAACTTATGCAATAATGGAGCAAAATGAAAATTGTTAAAAAGAAACATTCACGTATACTGCATGACAACAACAATGGAAACTATTATTATGGTTTGTTTTCTTTTCTAGTAATGTTTGTGAAAAAAAAGTTATGTACTCAACATAATGGTCCACGTGAGTTGTCCACCTTGCCTTCATTCTTTACTTATGGGTTCGGAACCGATCCTCGGTTCTGACTTGGCCGTTTACTAAAGCTCGAGGTCTTCAACCAACTCGTGGCTCACTCCTTATCCCATGATGCTCTAGGGTATTGCCCAGATCTTGTTTTCTGGTTAAACAATTTATATATACATATTTATATACCTATATATATATATATATATATATATATATATATATTTATATACCTATACAGGAATCTTCTATTATTTTATAATCTAAGAAGAGGGTCAGAGCCAACCATACACCAATTAGAAACCTCTCAATCCTCCAGGAGCTAAAAAGGATGGGGGCAGGAGAGTGGGACATAAGAATGAAGGCGAGATGGACAACTCACATGGAACGTTATGGTGAGTACATAACTTGTGTAGTTGTCTTATCTCACCTTCATTCTTTACTTATGGGACAGGGTCCCTAGCACCATCTTTCTTGGGTGGCTCACAGGAGAACATTCTTCAGAATAGTGTCCCCAAATGAGGCCCTGTCCCTGGAGGCCAAATACACTTTGTAATCAGTGCTTAAAGATATGAGGCCTTGCCCACATTGCTGCCGTGCAAATGGTATCAATTGGTAATCTTGCACTGAAGGTAGAAGAGGTAGAGATAGCTCTCATAGAGTGAGCTCTTATTTTGTCTGGAAGTTGTTTATTCAGTGATTGATACATATATAAGATGCAATCTGACAACCAGCTGGACAGAGTGGTTTTTGCTACTGAAGCTCCTTTCTTGGAATCTGAAAAAGACACAAACAACTGATCAGTTTTCTAAAATCCTTTGTTCTGTGTAAGTAGAAAAGTAACTGTCTAACTACATCAAGTTGTTGTAATGTGTATTCTACCTTATTTCCATAGTTGGGGAAAAAATGGTAAGTCTATAGACTGATTCAAGTTCAATTCTGAGCACACTTTTGGTAGAAAGGATGGGTTTGAGCAAAGTGAGACTCTGTCAGTATGAAACAGCATCTATGGGGGCTTCATGGATAATGCTTGTAATTCCGAAACCCTTCTAGCTGAAGTGATAGCTACTAAGATGATCGTCTTCCGGGTTAAGAATTTCAAGTCACAGGATGACGCAGGTTTAAAATGGGGGAGAATTATCCAGAATAATATGAAATTTAGGTTCCATGGAGGTAGAAGTGGTTTAATGGGTGGTCTTAACAGGTTAGCATTTTTCAGGAAAGCTTTACAAAGTCTGTGGGACATAACATTGGGTCCTCCTTCTCCAAAGTGAAAATTAGAGATTGCTGCTAACTGTACTCCAACCGTAGCTGCAGCTGCACCCTCATTAAACAATTTAGCCAAAAATTCCAGCACTGAAGATATAGATGCAGAAAATGGGTCAATATGATTTTTTATGGTCGAGAAAGAAAATCTTTTCCATTTGCTGAGATATAACCTTCTCGTAGAAGCTTTGTGAGAAGAGATTAGGATATGTTGTACTGAGGTAGAAAGGTTTGGTAGCCTGGCTATGTTTGGAATTGGAGCAGCCAAGCTTTCAACTTGAGGGCTTGAAGAGTTGGATGGAGCATTACGGATGGATGGGTCAGAAGATCCAGCACTGGGGCCCACAATCCAAGGCTCCTCCTGTGGATGAGGCCGCAATAAGGGGAACCAAATTTGACAAGGCCAGTATGGGGCTATAAGTGTTAAGTTCCTTCCCAATGTGCTGGCTTTCTGAAGAACTTTGGGTATCAATGGAAGGGGAGGAAAGACGTAAAGGAGACCCTGGGGCCAATCGTGAACAAGTGCATCCTTGGAGATTCCCCCGGAGGGGGGATAGGGCAAGGTAGCTGCTGCATTTGGTGTTCATGGACATGGCTAAAAGATCGCAGCAAGGCTGGCCATATTTTCAGAAAATCATTTCTGCTGTGTCTTGTTTCAGGGACCACTCGTGAGGCAATAGAATTGTCCTGCTCAGCTTGTCTGCTATCACGTTGGACTTCCACAGGATGTGCATTGCAATCAGAAAGCACTGGGTGGAGTTTATCTACTGCCATACTCTCAAAACATGTTATCTGTCTGTATTACAATAGTCCCCAGAGGAAGAGAGTCTTGAAAGGACTGCAACACTAGAAGTACCGCTGTCATCTCTAGGACACTGATATGCAGATGAGCCTCATGTTCCTTCCATGTGCCTTGGGCTGTTCTTCCCTGATAATGCCCCCCCCACCCTATCAGGGAGGCGTCTGTGGTCACTATGGCAATAGGAGTGGGTAGAACAAAGGGACGGCCTATCGTTACATGATGAGATGTCAGCCATCACCAAAAGTCCCTTTTGCATGAGTCCATGATTATAATCTGATGTGACAATGGAAGTTCTTGAAAGGACCACTGCATGAAAAGGAGCCATTGCAGTTTCTGCATATACATCCAACCTAGTGGAATTGCAATGATTGCTGCCGCCATTGTACCCAACAATTTGAGAACCATGGAAGCTGGGGCCCTTTCTTTTGAGAGAAGGGTTACAGCCTGTTGTCAAAGAACACCAACCCTTTCTGGCGGAAGCTTTAAGGTCATGGAAGTGGTGTCCAGATCTGCTCCTATAAAGACTGTATGTTGTGACGGCAATAAGGCAGACTTTCCTAAATTTATGGTAATCCCCAACTCACAGCATAGATTCAAATTCATGTCCCTTGCTTGGATGAGTTGATGCCTGATGGTGGCAGTCAGGAGCCAGTCGTCTAGGTATGGAAACACCTGGAATTCTAAACGTCTCAAGTGAGCCGTGACTACTGCCATTCATTTGGTGAAGACTCTGTGGGCTACAGTGAGACCAAAGGGCAGAGCTCGAAACTGGTAGTGACTGGCCCCCAGCCGAAAGTGCAGATGATCTCTGGATGGTCTGGCCATTTTTATGTGGTAGTATGCATCCTGGAGATCTATCGAGCACATCCAATTGTCTTTTCCTAGAAAAGGAAGTATCGACTGCAGTGTGACCATCCTGAACTTCATCTTTTTTACAGATTTGTTCAATCTGCTGTGATCCAAAATGGGTCTCCAGTCCCCTGTTTTCTTTGGACTCAAAAGAACCTTGAGTAAGTTCTGGATCCTATCTGGTCTGTGGGGACTGGTTGGATGACTCTTTTATTTAGCAACCTTTGAACTTCTATGGTTGCTTGTTCCCTGTGACTGGGTGGAACGTCTGAGATTTTCTTTACGGGGGGAGGTGGGACAAAAAAGGCTATACAGTAACCGCTGGATATGATGCTTTGTACCCAGCTGTCTTTTGTTATTTTTAGCCAGGCATCTGGGTACAAAGATAAGCGTCTCCAAACTGCCTCCAGAGATGGACAGGCAGGCCTCCTCTCAGGAGCGCTGGTAGGGCTCCCAAAGAACTGATCTCTGTCACCCTGGTTCTACAGACCCCCTCTGCTGCGTGGGCGGCATCTTCAATTATTACCCCCACCTCTGCCTCTGTTGGGGGTTTCACCATTTGTGTCCTGAAAGGTTCCTTGAGTTTTACAGAACCACATCTTTCCACTTTTCTGACCTTTGGGGTAGTGTCTGGTAGGAGTGGAAAAATGGGACTCCAACAGCAGAAAGAGTCTTCCTGTCCTGTTCACACCTGGTAAACATTTCATTCACTTTGGGTCTAAAAAGGGATGAGCCATCAAAGGGGGTGCTGGTAAATGATTACTTAAAGGGTTCCGCAACAGACCATAAGCACATCCAGGAATGTCTCCTAAGAGCGATTCCTGTACCCGCTGCTGTACTCGCTCCATCAGCTACATACGAAAGCAAACGCATGAACAAGTTTGTCAGGGAATTGAGGGTGGAGAGCTGTGAAGATATTTTATCCTAAACCCCAGCAGCTACTGAACCCTGTAGAATATCTCCTAGCTCTTTTAGGGGATCTCTTTGCAATCTAGTGAAATGCATAAGATAATTCAGTGACCTAAGAGCAAAAGTCACCAAAGTAAACATGCACTTTTCATATCTGTCCATGACTCTCGAATCTTTATTGGGTGGATGGACCGATGTAGAATTTTTGGATAACTTCTTCTTGGTGGCCACCACCATGGCATCAACAGGGACTCCCTTGGCGAGAAAGGCCTTGTCTTGTGGTGAGGTAATAAATTTATTGGCCCTCCTAGGGACAGGTTCCACTGTAGCTGGAGACTCCCACACCTTTCAATAAATCAAGTCCATGAGTTCGTCGAAAGGCGGAGACACCCAAGAGCCGGAGGGTTGAGACCCGAAAGCCTAGGTAGACTGACTCGTCATCAGTAGGTTTGGTGGACTGCCAATCACCCCTCTGTTTCAGAATCTCTAAGATATCTGTGAAGGAGATATCTTCTGAGGGTGATTGTGGGGAACCCTCTGAATCATCCAAGTCAGTGTCTGGAGTCCAAATGCTTCCTCTTGCATAGCCTATTCCTAGGAACCTCCTCAGTGTGGGCTTCTGGTGAGTTTCCCGGAAGAGCAGGGTTAGCCCAATCGGGCATCCTGAGACATTGGGTCTCTACACTTTTGTAGAATCTGAGATGCTGAGGAAGACACCGGCGCTGTAGGGGGAGGAGGTACTGGTCCTGATGATGTGGATGTCCATGGGGACAATACGCTCCTCATGGCATCGAAGGCCCCCCAATCCCGGTGCAAAGAAACCCCTGGATCTGAAGTAACAAGGGATTCGCTCGGCACCAGTACAGTAGGCTTCGAACCAGAGGTAGCAGATAAATGGAAAATGCACACTTCAAACAATAACACAAAGCTTAATAAAGAAGTCTATAAGAACTACTGTAAACTTTTATAAATTTCTATTAATTTCTAATCAGAAAGTAGAAAAAGAAACAAATTTCACTGGGCAGAGCTGGTGAAACGCCCGATCTGTTGCAGCAGCAAATGAGATCTGAGGGAAGCACTAGTGCATCATGAGATAGGGAGTAGGCCACGAGCTGGTTGAAGACCTTGAGCTTTTGCATCTGGCCGAGTTGGAGCCGAGGATCAGCTCCGAACCCATCAATAAGAATGAAGGCGACATAGAACAATTTCACATCTACTGCCATACATTTGGTGAACACTCTGGGGGCTGTACTGAAGCCAAAGGGCATAGCTCAAAATTGGTAGTGACTGGCTCCCAGCCAAAAGCACAGATGACTCCGGGATGGCCTGTCCATTTTAATGTGGTAATATACATCCTGGAGGTCTATAGAGCACATCCAATTGTCTTTTCCCAGAAAGGGAAGTATCGACTGCAGTGTTACCATCTGGAACTTTGTCTTTTTTACCAATTTGTTCAGCCTGCTGAGATCTAGTATGGGTCTCCAGTCCCCTGTTTTCTTTGTAACCAAAAAGAACCTTGAGTAAGTTCCGGATCCCATCTGGTTTGCAGGGACCGTTTGGATGACTCTTTTTTTCTAGCAACTTTTGTACTTCTAGGGTTGCTTGTTTCCTGTGACTGGGTGGAACATCCAGAATGTTTTTTATTCATGGAGCGGGAAAGGGAATGGAGTAACCACTGGATATGATGCTCTGTACCCACTTCCCTTTTGTTATTCTCAGACAGGTGTTTGGGTACAAAGAAAGATGACCCCCGACTGCCTCCAGAGGGGGACAGATGGGCCTCCTTTCAGGAGCACTGAAAAGGATTACCAAAGAAAGACTGTCACCCTGGTTCTGTGGACCCCCTCTGCCGGGTGGCCAGCATCTCCCATTATTGCTTCCCCCTCTGCCCCTGGGGGAATGCTCACCACGTGTGTCTTGAAAGGCTCTCTGGGATTTTCGAAACCACATTCTTCCTCCCTTTTGACTTTTAGGATAAGGTCTAGAAGGTGTGAAAAAATGTACTCTGACGGCAGAGAGAGTCTCTCCTTCCTGCTCACACCTGGTTAGTGTCTCTTCCATTTTAGGCCCGAACAAGGATGAGCCATTGAAGGTGGCATTAAAGAATAACTTGAAGGGTTCCGCAACGTTACATAGATGCATCCAGGAGCGTCTCCTGAGGGCAATTCCTGAACCCACTGACCTACTCGCTCCATTGGCTGCATACGAATCAAGCCTCATGAATGAGTTTAACTACTGAATTTAAGGTGGAGAGCTGGGAGGACACTATGTCTGATACCTCCGCAGCTACTGAACACTGGAGACTATCTCCAAGCTCCTTCAGAAGATCTCTTTGTAATCTGGTGAAATGAGTAAGTCAGGGACCTGAGTGTGAAGGTCCCTTTAGAAAACATGTGCTTTCCTTACCTGTCCATCATATAAGACTCTCTTTGTTCAGAGGATGGACAGAAGTGGACGTTTCAGACAACTCCTTTTTGTTGGCCACCACCACAGCATCTACTGGGACACCTTTAGTAAGGAAAGTCTTATCCTCAGGGAAGTGATGAATTTGTTTGGCCTCCGGGGAACAGGCTCCACTGAATCTGAAGACTCTCATGGCTTACGACAAACTAAATCCATAAGTTCTTCAAAATGCAGAGACACCCAAGTGGCTGAAGGGCGAGACCCAAAGGCCTTCAGGTATACAGACTCCTTATCAGTAGGGTTGATGGACTTCCAGCTGCCTCTCTGTTGCAGGATTTCTAGGATGTCTGCAAAGAAGACATCCTCAGAGGGCGACCATGGGGACCCTTCTGACTCATCAAGGTCTGTGTCTGACGTGACCGACTCCTCTGGGGAGTCCAAATGCTTCCTCTTACATAATCTCGAGAGGGACTTCTTCAGCAGGGTATTCTGGAGTGGTTTCGCAAGAGATGGGTTGACTCACTGGGAGATCCTGAGGATTTGGGTCTCCATGTTTGTGTGGGATCGGTCTTGCTGCTTTCTGGGAAGAAATGACAGGACATGAGAGCGAAGCTGCTCATGAAGACAGCACTCTTATCACCTCGAAAACCCCCTGCCCATAACCTGAGGAAGCTTCCAGCCCCAAAGAAACAGAAGGCCCCCCCCTCCCGGAGCCAAGGCAGTTGGCTCCGAAGCTGATGTAGGAGCTGAGCTCAGCTGTGCCAAGGCTCCGAGAGGCAAAGTTGGATCCAACAACTGCCTGATCCGACTATCCCCCCAGACCTGACCGGAGAGCACCGGCTCCTAGACTCCTCAGACATCACCGAGGAAGTCGGAGCAGAAGTTTGAGCCATAGATCCTGGGGCTGGTCTCAGCTCCGACGGTTCCACTACTACCAGGTCCATGCCTTCCGGCTCCAAGGCTCCAAAGCCCCGAGGTGGGTCAGAGGAGGATCTGAAAGCAAATGGGTAGGTCTACTCAGCTCGGAAGCTTGCTGGGTCAGTTCTGACAATAATTTAGCCAGCACCGGTGTACTCAAGAGCCTCCACACCACACAATCCACATCCGCGTCTGACAAGGTCCTGGAGCATCGAGAGGAGGGAGCAGGCAATACAGAGTTGTGTAATATTGGTGACCTCAAAGTTGGAAACACCGGTTCCAAAACAGGGGACCAGCTCCAACTGTGTAATACCAACAGGTCCGAAGCAGATGAGGCAGAGGTAGAAGGTTTATTGGGTCTGAAAGTCTTCGGGTCCAATGATGTTTTTGATACTTTCTGAGATGGCTCAGAGTGGTCTGATGATGATGAAGACCTTTTTGTTGATTTACCTGATTTAGAAGGAGAGGAAGAGCTTTTTTGTGGTGCATTCTGACCTGCTTCTAAAGATTCTGAAAAGGACGTTTTTAGCAATCCTCTAATTATCAGCTTATTTCTCCTCTCAAGGAGAACCCTTGAACTGAAAGAGTGACATATAGCGCACGACTCTTGTAAATGTACTGCTCCAAGGCAGTATACACATTCTCACATTCTGAATGGTTATCTGTTATGGACATCTTTTGAGAACATTTTGAACATTTCTTGAAGCTAGAAGTCCTTGTCTCTTTCACTTGCTTAGACATGTCAAAAAAGACAGTAATAGAACTACTTAACACCAAATGCTAATACTATAATTTTTTTTTTTTTTTTAAACACAGCACACAGGAGGGGAGGAAAATCTGGCTAACACAAAACTGCTCTCTGGTTTAAATGAGGTAGTTATATGTAGAAAGACAGCAGAAAACCACACAGCAAAAATTTACAATGAAAACATTTTTATTTTTTTAAACTAAAAACTGAACCACACAACACACTGACAGCTGTAGAAACACTGGCCCTCTAACTAAAAACAGGCCGAGTAGCTCTCTTATTAAATGAGCTAAAACTCTTTCAAATAACACACCTATAAGCTAAACTAACACTAATGAAAACACCACAAAACAGTCCTGGATAAGGAACCTCCTCAGAACAATGCGAATATATCAAAAAACAGATGAGGCTCACCACAGCAAATATAAAACCGTTTATTCACTGCAGTACAAAGTAAGCGCTTTCACGTTTTTCCAACGCTTCTTCAGACTTCAAACAATTACACTAAAGCACAATCCATTCAAATAGTAATACATATAAAAATCAACCAATCACTACCATCTCAATAATATCACGTGTTGTATCACATAAAATTTAAAAAACAATATATACATTCATAAAACCCTATATCCATCACAAAATACATACAAATATATTTAATATAAAGGTATTTAATAAGACCATATCTATATAAAACACCTTCACATGAACATAAAACTAATGTTTATAGGGGTGTGCTGTTAGAAAAGGTTTCAAAGTTACCTTTTCATTTAGCCCAGGCCCCCTATATCCCTGAAGTCTGATTATCCACCTATTCTCACATTCTTCCATATGATTTTTAACATTGCCCAATCTGCTTGTTTTTTTGATAGTTCCAGCACACTGAACTTAAATTTATGTGATGTACCTACACTCAATACATGTCTGGCCAAAGCATTGTGATCATCCTCTCTATTGATAGCATATACATGCTCTCTCATACATTCCCTGAGACTTCTATTGGTTTTTCCTACATAGAAACACAAGCATACTTGGCAAACAGTCAAGTATACTAGATCTCTAGATCTACAATCAGCATAAAAATTAAATCGAAATACGTTCCCTGTATTTAGTTACATCCTCTACAAGAGAAGGTGCCTTGTCTATTCGATAAAGTTAAACCCTTCTTATCACTTTCGTAACACAGCAGCCTTTTCAATGATTTTAAATTCCTATAGGCAAAACTTGGTTTGCTTCCTACTATCCCAACAATTCTATCATCAGTAGTGAGGATGCCCCAATTTTTATTGATAACATCCTTAATCTTTAAATTCTTATTAGAGTAGGGAATCGTTATCCTATTCACATTAACCTGTTGCTCCTTATTATTCACATATGCATTGTGACCTTGATATTTATGTAAATAGGGCTTACCCTTCCCTTTTCTCACAAATTTATTTACTTGATGTACACCTTCTATTTCCGTTTTACTATATCCCCTTGCTAAAAAATTATCTGTTAACATCTCTTGTTTCAGGTTGTAACTTTCATCTTCAGTAGTGAGACGTGACATTCTAAGGGTCTGACTTTTCACTATATTTCGATAAATATGTTGGGGGTGCATGCTACTGCTCCTGTAAAAATTCTATCATAACATCTGAACTTTTATGTTCAAAACTCAAAAAGCCAGTCATGCCATTTATATAATCAATAAACTCAGTGAGCTTGCTTACAGTACCATCCCATATAAAAAGCACATCATCTACAAAACGTTTGTAGAATATATATATTTAGAATTTTTAGATGTTCAGATACTAAAGAAAGGTGGCGCGATGCATTCTGAGATATATAGAAAGCCTTGCTGGAGGGACAGCATCTTACATCGCAGTAGCATGCACCCCCAACATGTTTATCGAAATATAGTGAAAAGTCAGACCCTTAGAATGTCACGTCTCACTACTGAAGATGAAAGTTACAACCTGAAACAAGAGATGTTAACAGATAATTTTTTAGCAAGGGGATATAGTAAAACGGAAATAGAAGGTGTATATCAAGTAAATAAATTTGTGAGAAAAGGGAAGGGTAAGCCCTATTTACATAAATATCAAGGTCACAATGCATATGTGAATAATGGGGAGCAACAGGTTAATGTGAATAGGATAACGATTCCCTACTCTAATAAGAATTTAAAGATTAAGGATGTTATCAATAAAAATTGGGGCATCCTCACTACTGATGATAGAATTGTTGGGATAGTAGGAAGCAAACCAAGTTTTGCCTATAGGAATTCAAAATCATTGAAAAGGCTGCTGTGTTATGAAAGTGATAAGAAGGGTTTAACTTTATCGAATAGACAAGGCACCTTCTCTTGTAAAGGGTGTAACCAATGTGTTTACATGTCTGGTAGTAACTGTTTTGTACATCCAGATTCAGGGAATGTATTTAGATTTAATTTTTACGCTGATTGTAGATCTAGAGATCTAGTATACTTGGCTGTTTGCCAAGTATGCTTGTGTTTCTATGTAGGAAAAACCAATAGAAGTCTCAGGGAACGTGTGAGAGAGCATGTATATGCTATCAATAGAGAGGATGATCACAATGCTTTGGCCAGACATGCATTGAGTGTAGGTACATCACATAAATTTAAGTTCAGTGTGTTGGAACTGATCAAAAAAACAAGCAGATTGGGCAATGTTAAAAATTATATGGAAGAATGTGAGAATAGGTGGATAATCAGACTTCAGGGATACAGGGAGCGTGGGCTAAATGAAAAGGTAACTTTGAAACCTTTTCTAGCAGCACGCCCCTATAAACATTAGTTTTATGTTCATGTGAAGGTGTTTTATATAGATATGGTCTTATTAAATACCTTTACATTAAATATATTTGTATGTATTTTGTGATGGATGTAGGGTTTTATGAATGTATATATATTTTGTTTTTTAAATTTTATATGATACAACATGTGATTTTATTGAGATGGTAGTGATTGGTTGATTTTTATATGTATTACTATTTGAATGGATTGTGCTTTAGTGTAATTGAAGTCTGAAGAAGCGTTGACAAAACGTGAAAGCGCTTACTTTGTACTGCAGTGAATAAACGGTTTTATATTTGCTGTGGTGAGCCTCATCTGTTTTTTTGATATAAACTAACACTAAGCCTAAGAACAGCAAAAATTAAACAAAGAAACAGTAATAGCACACAGTAAAGGAGTCAGGCTAGGATAAACTCTAGGCCTTAAATTAAAAAGATGGCTCTAAAGATAAATGGAAAGTAGTGGACACAGTCTAAGCTGTGATCAGACTACCTAAAGTACTTGCACACAATTTTAGAAAATTACAAGCCTAAAACTGTTGAGAAAAGTGAAGAAAAAATCAAAACTTAGCCAGAGCCAGTTGAGGAATGCTCGATCTTGTTTCAGCAGCAAACGAGATCTGGGGAATACCTAAGAGCATCATAGGATAGGGAGTGAGCCACGAGTTGTTTGAAGACCTCGGGCTTTATTAAACAGCTGAGTTGAAACTGAGGATCAGTTCCAAACCCATAAGTGAAGAATGAAGGCGAGATAGGACAACTACACATCATAATTTAAAGATTAAAATGTGATGATTAAAACAATATGGAGCATTTTTGGCTGGTGTTATGATCAAGTGTTTTAGATGGGGACCTGCTACTAAGAGACATTACAGCCCAAGAAGGCACTAGTTATAGGAGTTAACTAATACAGACTCTTAGTATGCTTCACAATGTAGAAAAAATAATAACATTGTTTTTTTCAAAAGGGGAAGATGGCTGGATATTTTCACAAATAAATGGCTGAGTTACTTTGACTTACTTAAAAAGATAAATCTTTAGCCACATACTGTTCACAGTATTTCAGAAGCTGATCTGCACTACTTCTAACACTGAATATCAAAAGTAAGAAAAGACGCAGTAGGTATTAATAATAATATTGCAGTTTGCTCACTAACATACCTTACACATTATCTTCCCTTTTTAGCAGCTCTTATCAGCTTCACATGAACTCTCTGGATATCAGTCAACACTAACTTTGTATTTTAACATGCAGATGCTTTGTATAAAGTTGTCTGTAGACAGGCTCTACTTTCAAAGAACAGGTATTTTCCTGTACACTGCCAGCGAAACAAAAACATTATCAGTAAGAAGTCCCACACAATAACAATTTTATATCTCACACACTTGGCTAACGAAAATATCTTTCACTCAGTCTTGTGACAGTTCCCTATCTTTTGACCATTATGTCTCCACAGTAATTCAGTTATCTATCTAGCTCCACATTTTTCCAAGGCCATTTCTCACAGATCCAAAGAAGTCTGTATTTTCCATTACTCACCTTGTATCAATCCATTACTGAATATAATGTCCCTTTTGACATGTACTTCTCAAAAAATATCACTCAACCTGAGAGACCTCAGAAATTCCTAATTAAAAAGATTAATTGCCTCAACAACCTCAGTTATCCAGAGAGACCGAAAGTCTTCTCACTGCACTTGGCCTCTTACAGCCTTCTTAGGTTCATAGGTGTTTACTAGGCTAACAATCACAAGGACCTTCTTAAGCCTAGCCATGCATCTCAAATCTGTGACAAGTCCTAGTACCCTTGATAAGTGTAAACTGGGGCTTGGGAGATGAAACATTTACAAGCAGGGGCCAGGGAGATAAACCATTTACTGGTTGCCTGATTAAAGACACAGGTGCCAAACCAGGGATGAATTTCCTGTTCCCCATCCAAATGTCCAAGTTGCACTTGAATCGGGTGAGGGAGGAATTCTGCTTCACGGTAATTTGTGTCTAGCCTTTCAGGTTATAACAGAATTGACTCTCCTTGACTTCCCATTTCTTTGCAAAACAAATGGCTCCTCAAACACTCAGTTAAAAGACCTAAGCTCTCACCAACAAATAAATAAGATGTTCTGGTATAACACATTCATATCTGAGTGTATTCCCCCCTCAGATGGATCAAACTTCTACTAAATGTCAAGCAGAGTAGCACCTTTGTCACATTCAAGGTAAAACAAGATATTTAAATGGATAACTTCAAATTATTTCCTGTCTATCTTGTATTCTCCTTGAGGCTACAGGGATTTTGTTGGCTAGACTCATAAATATCTGTAGACTGATTGCTTTGTACTTACCTATGAACCTCATCTAAACAGTAACAACTGTCTGATAAAAAGAATTGAGCTTAGCCAGCTATTTTTGTGCAGCAGTTTAGCCCTATAGTTTCCATAAGAATCCCATCTTGCTGTTACATACTAAAGTAAATGTTGAGTCTTTCGGCTTATCCCGGTTAGGGGTTGCCACAGCGGAACTCCGGTTCGCTAATGTTTGGTAGTGGATTTTTACGTGCCGAGTTACCAGCCCTGAAGCACAACCTTCAATGAAGGCACGCCCATTCACTCATGCCACCACACAGAAGACGCTCTAGCTGAGAATCGAACAGGACGTCTTGCTGTGAGGCGACAATGCTACCGCAGCACTACTACCGCGGGGACATACCAAAGTAAATATGGAAGTCTTATTCATTCATCTCTGAAAAGAAATAAACTATAGATGTTTCAGCAAATAAAGGCCTTGCCTTTTATGCTGAAACTATACATTCTGTTGTGGTTGGCAGGTTTAATATGCATATATGCTTACTAAATTTTCCAGCTCCTGATACATTTCATTGCAATTTTTTTGTCTTGATCTTTGAGAAAATAAAGGTAATTCTTAACTGGAATCTTTATTCTTCTAAACAGGACTGTTTAACAAACATAACAACCCCTGCAGTTAATAATATGTAACTTTTAATAATTATGGCTAGTGTCTACCTAATAAAACATATTCTAATTTCAGGGAATGTACAACAAACACATTTTACAGCTAGAACCACTTCGTAATACTAAGAAGAATGTGATCTGTGTTAGATCACCCCAATGTCCAGACCTCAGGTGGTCCACAAAATGCTAATTCTCCAACCTTGGATACTTCATATTTAAACATATTCCTGTTTACTGACAAAGACTTTAAGCAGGCATTTAAAGCCTGTATCACCTTAGCTACACACAAATACCAATACAGCATCTTTAGGGAACACTTCCTTTCTATTCATGAATGCTGAAGATTCATCCTCCGCCACATACTGACAATGTCTACTCATTCCTCATCATAGTGAGGAAAACCAGATATAGCACAGATGTCATCGTGGCAGTCATGAGAAAGTTTACAGTTCTCTCTCAAATTCCACCCTGATGGTAGACATGCAGTTAGTTCCAGACAAGTAGGCCTGTAACATCATTCCCTGTGCAAGTGTGCATTACTCCATGCATACAATGAAGCCTACAAATGAATGCAGCTGCAGAGATGCCAGATATACTCATGCTGTACAGCTTTTCCTCTAGTAGGTACTGGCAATGAAAGGAGGCAGAATGCTTTCCATCACCAATAATTGGTAAACCAGTATCGGCTGCTTACCTCTACCCTGCATCCCTGGCTCCTAGACTGTCTGAGTCACAGTCAGGGCTTTATCCCTCTGTGCCATAGACTCAGCAGCAATGCACTGACATTATCTCATGCATGAATGAGAAGACCTTGAGGACTCAATGACTCAGAAAGGACCCAATGACTCAAGTACAAACAGTGCTCATTCTCACAGAGGGGTTCCCAGTGGGAGTGGGTGTGCATCAGGGATCAGCTCTGACCTCACTGTTGTTCATACCGGAGATGGACTACATTAGCAAACAGGTTGGAGGGGACAGATCAGCAAAGTTGCTATATGCAGATGATGTGGCATTACAGGCAGACTCTGAGCAAGAACGTTAGCAAATGATAGAGGAATGGAATGAAAAACTGAAGGCACATTGGATGAAACTGAGTACAAATAAGACAGTGGTAATGGTAGCAAATGGGAGAAATCAGAAGAAACTGATAACTGAGACTGAAGGAAAACAATTTAACAGGTTAACCGCTTCTAGTATCTGAGAGGGGTGCTTCAGGAGAAGGAAAGTCTGAATGAGGAGGTCAAAGCCATAATCAGAGGAGCTGCATCCAACTGGCACAGACTGTCAAGCGTAGTGTATGACAGAAGAATGCCAAAGATGCTGAAAAGTAAGGTGTACAAAACAGTGGTGCGACCAGTGCTACTGTATGGTACAGAAACCTGGGCAGTAAAGGCAGTGCAGTTGAGGAAGCTACAAGGTGATGGAGATGAAATGCCCGAGACAGGTGGCAGGATGCACATTTTGGGACAGATGAAGAAATGAGGACATAAGAGCAGAAGCCAAAGTTGCTACAACTGCAGAAAAGGTCAAAAAGAACAGATTACAGTGGTTCAGTCAAATGTGTACAAAAGCAGAAGACAATCAGGTGAAGAAGATTTAGGACAGACAGGAAGAAGGCAAGAGGAAATGACGACATCCAGTAAATAGGTTGATGGACTGTGTGAGAGAAGCCCTGCAACAGACAGGCAGGAGAGTGGTATTGAAGAGACAGAGATGGTGACAGTTGGCATGGCACCCCAACTCCATGTAGAAAATGAGAAAAAGAGGTTTATGATAAAATGAGAAGACCTTGAAAAGGTTAACTATTTCCTGCAAGCACAAAACCGACAGCCAGGCACGTTGTGATCAGGGCCTAGGCAAGGAATACAGTATAAATGGAAATCCTTATGAGGTATTTCCTTCCCACAAGTAATACAATTATTAACTTTTTCTGACATCGGTATGGAGCAAGAAAAAAGTTTCCCCAATGGGGAACTTAGCTTTAGAGAAGACTTCGGTTTTGAAACTCGAACTCGAAAATTTCAGGAGTCGGCCGACCGGCACTTGCGAACTGCTTCTGCTTCAAGCACCGCGCAGCAAGAAAGACTAAATAAAATGGTGTCGGTTGCTTGTTTTATACCCCTGACGACCTGACGTCATGGAGGAGGAGACAGCAACCGACGCAGGACCCAAGACTTTGGAATTCAGGCCGACTGAGGGCAACCTGCCAGCAGATTACCCAAATGCAATGACTGCAACAGTGAAACACGAAGAACATCAGAAATCAAACTGTAAAGACCGACATCAATGTGGTAAAATGGGAAAGCACCACTCCATATCCCACTTAAGAAACTCAGACAGTCTAGAATTTGGGAAAAACGTGTAGGTGGTGGCAGTTTTGTAACTACAAGGATTAATTCTCCAAACACTAATGGTAATAAAGATTAAGAAAACAATACATTCAATTTTCCACCTGAGTGATAACACACTTGCTTGAAATTATTGAGATCCTGCTGAATAACGAAGCCAGTGTATTCTGCTTTGCATCAAAGGGGAATTCAGTAGAACACTAGGACCCCAAGGCAAACACATACAAACATACAAAATTTGCAGCTAATGACAACTCCAGGAATACATGGTATATTCCTAAACTGTGCATATTTTATTAAACTCCTCAAATCTCATACTTTAAAACTAATTACTAACCAAATAACAAACTGTTCTACCTCTCTTAAGTAGACAAGTTCTATCACCCTAAAACTGGAATAAAGAGTAATCACTGTAAGACCATTCCAATGAACAACCACAGGCAGTCAAATATTCTTACACACAGCCTTAAAACTCAAAATTTAAAAACTTAATCTACTTCAGGGACCTGGAGAAGATGAAGCCTACCCCAACATTCAACTTTTGCAAGGTAGAGGAAATAATTTGGGATAGAACGCCATCCCACTGCAGTACATGAATACACACAAACATATGGCATGTTTATCTAATGCCTGGTGCTGCTCCCTGATCTGGCTCCCCTCAACTCCTCTAAATTGTGGAACAAAAAAAAGGTCCACTACCTGATCTGGCACAACACTCCTAGCCTGCTAAGCAGGTCCATTCTACCCAACCTGTGCCCCCTCAGCTGTATGTTGAGAAGCAAAGATCCATTCCAGGATCTGGCACTCCTTAACTTAGCCAAGTCCATTCTTCCTGATCTGCATCCTCAAAAAAAGGTCCTACTGCAGGAAGACTACAAAAAAAAAAAAGAAAAAAAAAATTCTCATTTTAAAAAATGTAGCAACTGCTCCAATTTCTGCCACACACAAAGAGATGAGCAACAAAATGCTACAGTCCTGACTGCAAAAGCAGTATCTGCATTTATTTCTGCATCAGTATTCAGAAATGTTGATACAGACATGAATGACAGTACTCCACTAGTGATCTATCAGTATCAATCGATCATATTCCACTAGCGATTGATCAGTATCTCTCGATCATACTCCCTAATACCTCCTGCCCCCATTTTTCCTACCTTAGCTATGCAAATGATACAGACACTCACACACACACACACACACACACACACACACACACACACACACAATGTGAAGGATCACCAGTTCACCATGGCTTTGTGATATGGGAGGAATCCACAGCACCAAACAAAATTAACACCAGATAGGAAGAATGTGTAGACAGGAAAGATATGCAAAGTCCATACAGAAAGCAACCCCCAGTTAAGAAACAAACCAGAGAACTAAGAGCTATGCATACCTTCTGAAAATATTTACCTCACATGTAAAGTTGAAAGGTTGGTGGCTGAAGAGAATACTAACACCCCCAGTTTACAGTCCTCGTCAGTACGTTGGTAGCAGCTTGTTCACATTCATTTTGTATATCTTGTTAAGTTATTTAACTCTAGAAAGCATCAGTTTGAGAATTTCTTCTTTCAGGAATATTATCATTTTCTGTGACACTATCAAGGAATTAGATACTAAGAAACAGAACTATAAACATTCATATTTTGATTTTTTTTTTATCTGGCAGCTTTAAGTTCTGCATTCCTTGGAAGTGAACACTAACATGAGAATTTTAAAATATTAAGCTCTACAGCTCTCAGCACTTCTATTAAGATTCATGACAAATGGATTTGGAAAAAAAAACACAAATTTATTTTCCCTTCTACACCTTTCCTGTGTCTGAAGAAACAGTATACCAACTACCAGTTAAAACAGCTGAATCCTGCATAATACCGTAAAAAAATAAATAAATATATAAACACTGTAGCAACTCTGCCACAAGTCTCAACTCCCAAACATTTCACTCGATGGGTTGCCAACTGGCTTACTGACAGAACCCACACTGTAAAAGTAGCCGACTCCAATTCCAGCTTCCAGACAACAGCGTTCAGTCCTGGGACCTCTCTTATTTGGCATCTACTTCTTTGAAGTACAGTCAACATTAAGGGACTCTGGCTAACAAAATTCGCAGATGACTGCAAACTGGGAGCCATTATTGAATACCCAAATGACGTGGATATTCTACAAAAGGGCCTTACAGAAACAGATGCTTGATGCCAGAGCCATGGGCTCAAGCTCAATGCCAAGAAATAAAGAAGTTATGTACTCACCATAACATTCCATCTGAGTAGGTAATCTTCATTTGTCAGCAACCTGTGGGTATCGGATCCATATCGGATCCGAGCAGGCAGCTTCAAACAGCTAAGATCCGAGCTCCAAGCTCCTCCCCTTACCCATAACCCCCTGCTAACCCTTCCTGACCTCAGATCGAGTTTGTTTAGTAACACAGAGTATTACAACACAGAAATCAGCTCCAAATCCTAACCTAAGGTTATCTGGAAACAAGGGCTAGGAATCCTTCTAGTACGCACTATAGGTCAGGGGGATGGAGAGGGGGGTCGGTTGCTGACAAATGAAAATTACCTACTCAGATGGAACGTTATGGTGAGTACATAACTTCTTTATCTGAAGTAGTTAACTTCATTTGTCCATCAACCTGTGGGACAGAGTCCCCAGCTACACAAACCTTGGGAGGTCCTCATGGAAGGATATTCCGGAGCACTGCAGAGCCGAAGGATGCTCTCCCTCTGGAAATTATGTCCAACTTGTAATGATTAATGAACGTATGAGATGAAGCCCAAGTGGCTGCTGAACAAATGTCATCCAGGGAAACTCTGGACCAAAAAGCAGCAGAGGTAGAAATTGATCGAGTAGAATGGGCGTGGACTCCTTCAGGTTCAGGTCGACCAGAACTTTGATATGCAAGCAGGATACATTGGGAAATCCATCTGGACAATGTAACTTTTGATACTGGTTTTCCCAAAGAGGGTTTTGCAAAGGATACAAAGAGTTGGTCAGATTTCTTGTGACCAGCAGTCCTGTGCAGGTAAAATCTTAACTGCCTGTGCATGTCCAGGGAATGCAACTTATATTCACCTTTGTTCTGGTAATTTAGAAAGAATACTGGTAAATTAATGGATTGGTTGATGTTGGGTTCCAATGCGACCTTGGGCAAAAAGGAAGGATTGGTCCTGAGGGAAACTCTATCTTTATGAAAAACCAAGTATGGCGGTTTGGCGCAAAGGGCTTGAAGTTCCGAAACCCTTCTGGACGAGGTGATGGCAATAAGAAAGGCCGTCTTCCAAGATAAGAATTTTAGATCCACCGAGGCTGCAGGCTCGAACGGGGGAGCTGTCAGAGATTGGAGAACAAGAGTTAAATCCCATGGAGGAACTGGATCTTTAACAGGGGGTCTCAAGAGGAAAGTGCCTTTTAAAAAGGTCTTACATAATTTGGAAGAGGCCAGGAGGCCGAGATCACTTCCCGCATGATAGTGGGAGATTGCAGTTAACTGGACTTTGACCGTAGAGGAGCTAGCAGCCTGGTCAAATAAGGTTGATAAGAATTCTAGCACTGCTGGTAACAGAGCTGTAAAGGGATCTAAGTTTCTGTGCTCCGCCCAAATAGAAAAACGTTTCCATTTGCTATTATAAACCTTCCTCGTAGAAGGCTTATGAGTGGCTACTAAAACAGCCTTGACAGATGACGAGATACCGGGAGTCCTAGCTATCACTGGAACAGCCAAGCTGTGAGCTTGAGGTTGTCCAGGTTCGGGGTTGTCAACCCTAGTGGGTGAGAGATCAGATCCAGAGTGGGATCTAGAACCCATGGGGGGTTCACTAGGTGAGACCATAGGCAAGGGAACCACGCTTGACGAGACCAGAATGGGGCTATGAGGATCACTCTGCTCTCCAACCGACGTGCTTTCTGCAAGAATTTTAGCATTAGGGGAAGAGGTGGATAAGCATAAAGTAGACCGGATGGCCAAACATGCACCAGAGCATCTCTGGGGGATTCCCCTGGTGGGGGAATTAGAGCGAAGTAGTCGCTGCACTTTGCGTTCGAAGGAGACGCAAAGAGATCACAGCAAGGTTGACCCCATTTGAGGAAAATTTGCTTCGCCACTCTCGGGTTCAGAGACCACTCGTACGGTGAAAGGATGGTTCGACTCAACCTGTCTGCCAAGATGTTCGACCGGCCCAGAATGTGCATTGCTATGAGAAAGCGGTTGGTGGAGATCGCCCATTCCCAAACTCTCATGGCCTCTCGACAAAGTGGGTAGGATCTGGTTCCCCCTTATTTGTTGATATACCAGACAACTGACATGTTGTCTGTCTGAATTGCAATAGTCCCCAAGGGAAGAAGGGCCTGGAGTGCTTGCAACGCAAGAAGCACCACTCTCATCTCTGGGACATTGATGTGCAACAAGGTCTCCAATTGGGCCCACGTGCCTTGGATGGTTCTGCCCATACAGTGCCCCCCCCAGGTGAGAAGCGTCCGTGGTCACTGTGGTTAGAGGGGGGGGGGACATAGAGAAGGGACGCCCTTTCTGGAGGTCCGGAGACTGGAGCCACCAAAGTAGGGCTTTCTTGCAAACCCTGCTGAGGGGAATGGGTGAATTCAGTGGATGTTGCAGGATGAACCACTGAACCTGTAGAGTCCATTGTAGTACCCTCATGTTCAGGCGCGCTAAGGGTAGCAGGTTGATAGTCGCCGCCATGGAGCCTAGAGCCCTCAGGACCAATTCCGCTGGAGGTGCTGGGTAGTTTAGAAGGGCTAGCACGTGGAGCTTCAGGGTCCAAAGTTGGTCCGGAGTCAAAAAGACTTACAAAAGGTTCGTGTTCGATCTGGCTACAATGAAGTCTAAGACCTGGGTTGGTTGAAGAGAAGATTTTTTGACATTGATTGTGATTCCCAGTCGGGAGGCCAGATGGAGGAAATAATCTCTGACTGAGCACAGTAGATGCCTTGTGGGGGCGGACAGGAGCCAGTCGTCTAGGTACGGAAAGACCTGTATTCCCTGAAGTCTCAGGTGGGCCGCTACCACTACAATACTTTGGTGAACACCCTGGGGGCTGTGGTGAGACCAAAGGGAAGGACCCTGAACTGGTAGTGGCTGGCTCCTAGCCGGAAGCGGAGAAACCTTCTGGATCGTCTGTCCATCAGAATGTGGTAGTACGCGTCCTTGAGGTCTATGGAGCACATCCAGTCGTTCTCCTACAGGAGTGGGAGAATGGATTGAATGGTGACCATCCGGAACTTCTCTTTGGCCAATGACAGGTTTAGAAAGGATAGATCGAGGATTGGTCTTAAGTCCCCCGTCTTTTTTGGCACCAAAAAGAACCTGGAGTAAAAGCCTGATCTGGATTGGTCTGGGGGGATGTGCTGGATTGCTCTTTTTTCTAGCAGCTGGAGAATTTCTGCGGCTGCTGCCTCCCTTTGATTGGGTGGGACATCTGGGAGGCTTTGGGGTTGAGAGGAAGATTGAGAAAGGGAATCTTGTAACCTCTGGATATGATCCAAAGCACCCAGCGATCTGTTGTAATGGACTCCCACATTGCTAGGTGCCTTGAGAAATGCCCCCCCGACTGTCTCCAGAGTGGAGCAGTCGGGTAACCCTTCAGGGTTGCTGCGCGGGCCAATCAGAAAAGGGTTCTCTCGACCTGAAATTCTTCGGTCCCCCTCTGCCTCTGAAGGACGAGGGGTCTGGAGCGAAACGGGACTGTTGAGATTTCCGTAACCACATCTTCTTCTGTCCCTTTTGGTTCCTAGAGAAGGACCTCTGGGGAGCAGAGAAGCGGACTCCAACGGCAGACAATGTCTTCCCGTCTTTCTCACTCTGGACCAGTGTGTCACGTACGGTCTTGCCAAAGAGCGAAGAACCGTCAAACGGGGCATTAGCGAAGGACGCCTTGAAGGGTTCCGCAAAATCACAATGGCGGAGCCAAGCATGCCGTCGTAAGACAATGCCCGCTCCGCTAGCTCTAGCGGCCCCTTCTGTGGCATGGGAGAGTGGCTGCATAGAGATGTTAGAAATGGATTTGAGAGTGTCCATTCGGGTAGAGAATACTTTCTTATCCTCGGCCGACATGGACTCTGGAGGCGACCCGGCGTATTCTTTGATGAGATCCCGCTGGAGTTGCATCACGTGTGCCATATAATTCAACGACCTCACCGGGAAGGCGGCTGAAGCGAACATCCGCTTCCCCAAACGGTCCATCGTCCGAGACACCTTGTCTGGAGGATGGACCGAGGAACTCTCCTGGGCCAGTTCCTTTTTAGTGGCGGCCGCCAACAACATGGCATCTACAGGGGCACCCTTGCTCCAACATGTCCTATTGGAAGGGGGACTAAGAATTTTATCAGGCCTCTTGGGAATGGGCTCCACAGTGAACGGCTCCTTCCATGCCCTGGTAGTAATCAGGTCTACCAGGGGGTCGGTGGGAGGGGACACCCAAGTGGTAGATGGGCCTGCGTCAAACGCCTCCAGAAACACAGACTCATCCGAGGAAGGTTTTTGGGCAGACCACCCCCCTCTAATTCAAAACATTTCCATGATGTCTCCGAAGGAGACGTCTTCGGGGGGGGGGGTGACCTTGGGGAACTTTCCCCTTCCTCTAAATCTGTGCCTGTTGTCAAGGACTCAGGTGAGTCCAAGTGCCTCCTCTTGCACTTACGCTTGTGAGGAACCTCCTCAGGGGGGGCTGTCCGAGGAGGCCTCACCAACCACATCTTGTTCCTCCAAGGGAACTATCTGGGATGTAGGTGCAGGCTGTCTTTGGGGCCGGGTGATGGAAGGTAGGCCCATCTGAGAGGGAGTGCAGGGTGGAGCTGTAGCAGAAGCCTGGGGCCTTGAATCCCTCGATAGAACCCTCTCCACAACATCGAACGCCGAAGGGGAGCTGCTCTCCCTGGGATCCGAGAGCAGTCCCTTCGGATCCGTTGTGCAGATCGGAGCCGGCGCCGAAGCAATTGGATCCGAAGGGCCAGTATGCTCCGACCGAGATGGAGCCGAAGACACACTGACACCTCCGGATCCGAAGCTCAGCTCCTCTTGGCTCCGAGAGCTCGGATCCGAAATGGGACCCGACAAACTCGAGGGTGCCGTCGGCGCCAAAGTACGAGGTACTGTCGGAGCAGACACTCCCCCGGCTCCAACGTTACCCGGCTCCAAACCCTGGAAGTGGGTTGGAGAAGGAGCAATCGGGGCGAAATAGGGGGTCGAGGCAGGAGCACTCCCATCTACAGCTGGGCCAGGAGGAACCTACACATCATCCGGTCCATGTCTGCATCGGATAAGCTTCTAGTAGACCTAGAAGAGGCCACTGAGGTGGGACGGGAGTGCCGCCTTAATGACGTCGAAGGCGACCAGGTCTCCTCCTCCTCCGGCTTTGGAGAAAAACGGGGTGAATGGAGCCGGGAAGGAGAAGGCCCAGAGGCCTTGGAAGAAGCCGCTTACTTGGCCGGTGGGGCCGAGGAGGAAGACTCAGCCCGCCGCTTGTAGTGCTTCTCCTTTCTATGCTCTCTCCTAGCTTCCCTCTCCTCCTGGCCTGCGGTGAGAGGGTGAGTCCTGGCCAGGGGAGCAGGGTTGGGAGGTTGCACTGCCCGCAGCCGCGGCAGGTACCATGGAGGAAGAGGAGGACGAAGTCGGATCCGGGGGCAACAGTCCCGCCAACACCAACTTTGACCTCCTGTCCCTCAAAGCCCTGGGGTTGAAGGCTGCACAAATAGTGCAGCCTGAGGAGAGGTGGTCAACCCCAAGGCAAATAACACACCAAGTGTGGCCATCCGCTGGGGACAGCTTATGGCCACACTCGGTGCATTTAGTAAAGAAGGCTTTAGGGGCCTCAGACATGACTTAGAAAAATTAAACACTAGGCCCAACACAGACACGCCTTGACACACACACGGGGAAGGACAAACTATCTAAATACACTTAAGTTTAACTACAAAAAGGTGCTAATAAGGCAATGGACTAGGGGTAACACACACACAAATTTTACAAACAGAATAAAGAAAGAAAGATTTTTCTCACTGAATACGTTCTACCCATGCCTGGAAGCTCACTCAAAGCTGCTGACTGAACCGCGGCAAATGAGATCTGGGGTCAGGAAGGGTTAGCAGGGGATTATGGGTAAGGGGGAGCTTGGAGCTCAGATCTTAGCTGTTTGAAGCTGCCGGCTCGGATCCGATACCCACAGGTTGAAGGACAAATGAAGTTAACTACTTCAGATGTATAGTTATCCCCTTTGGGAAAAACATGCACCCGTGAATTACCACATAGGTGGCAGTACACTAAACACTGAAAATGTGATAAGAGACTTAGGGACCCAGGTGGACAGTGGTCTCACCTTTGATAACCACATTGCCACAACAGTCAGGAAATCATTTTAGGTGGCACACCTCATCACTAAGGGCTTTTCATCCAGAAAAAAGGAGGTCATTGTCCCAACGTACTCATCCCTCATTAGACCCATTATAGAATACAACACCCCTTTTGGTATGTACCTCTCAGGACATCTGCAACAACTGGAAAGGCCACAGAAATACCTCACTAAAAAAATCACAGGCTTACAGCAGATGCCCTATGCTGACCATCTAAAAAAACCTCACCTATACTCTGTTGCATATCGTCTATTCAGAGGCGATCTCTGCTTAACATACAAGGCCATGTCAAACCCAGAGCTGTTGGACATGCTACACTTAAAGAAATCCCAATCCCTCAGAACCACATGCTCCGGGGTATAAACCTTGTCATCACAATGAACAAAACATGCTGGAAGGATGGGTTCCTGACCCAGAGACTCACCAGACTCTGGAATAGACTGCCCATATATGTCAAGTAGAGCACCTCTTTGGCCCTCTTCAAAAGGAACCTTGATGATTGGATGGGGGATAGGAAATTCACCCCGGGGATCATGTCAGTCACTCTGCTAGAAAGGGGTCCAGGGAAGTAAATAGTGTGGGAAGAAATAGCCAGGGAATTGTTATGGCTAGGCTTGTATAGGCCCTAGGGCTGATAGCCTAGTACCAACCTATGAACCTATGATAATTTTGTCACGGTACAATAGCCCATGGTCACTACATCCAACCCCAGTACTGCAGGAGCTCTGCCACAAGGGCCAACTCCTAAGTGTATTTACTGAGAATTTTGTCTTTGTACAATGTAAGCAAATTTAACTTGAAGAACCTTGCTGTGTACTGAGTTCAACTAGTCAAACAAATATCTGCTTGTGATGGAACTTGGCTTTAACATCCCCCCTCCAAAAGAGTTGCCTTTGCATTCTAAGGAGCACTTACTAAGTTGGCCACTATCCTTTCTTTTGATCAACAGATTACACTGTACATGCCAGTTACTTAGTCTTCCTGGCTGACAGGTTTCTGCATTCAGGAAATGAAAGAATAGCTGTTCTACTTTACACATCTCTGTTAAATGTCTTGTATTAGCTATAAATTGATTATTCTATGTTATAATTTGACCTGAGAGTGGATTATCCAACATAAAATGGATATTCTCACTGTAACAGAAACTTGGCTTAAACCCAGCATAGACATCTCTGAAATTACACCTCTCAGCTATAATACCATCCATAACAATCGTGTAAAGAGGAAAGGTGGTGGTATTGTTTTAATATTCAACAACTACCACATTTCCCCTTACAACAAACCAATACCAAAATTCAACTCAACAGAGCTTCCTATTACTTTCCTGAAATTAAACAATTATAAACAAATATTAATTACTGTTCTTTACATCCTTCCTGACGACAATAAAGCTATACTACTGAAAGATATCCTACATTGCATATCGATAACAATTCCACAAGAAAAATAAGTGATATGAATGTCAATTGTACAAGTAGAGTGAACTTACTTGGTTTCAAACAACTACTTAATAGATCAGAAATAATAACAAAGTCCTACCAAAGGAATTAATGCAGCTCCTGAATGTAAAGCCACAAAACCAGTAGCAAAAATAAAAATCCAATAACAGGTACTACAAAAAAAGATCAGAAGGTAACATAAAAATACTTTTTAATGTGTTAGAGCTTTATAGGTTCATAGGTTGGTACTAGGCTATCAGCCCTAGGGCCTATACAAGCCTAGCCATAACAATTCCCTGGCTATTTCTTCCCACACTATTTACTTTCCTGGACCCCTGTCTAGCAGGGCAACTGATGTGATCCCCGGGGTGAATTTCTTTTCTCCCATCCAATTGTCAAGGTTCCTTTTGAAGAGGACCAAAGAGGCACTCTGCTTCACATGTATGGGCAATCTATTCCAGAGTCTGGGGAGTCTCTGGGTCAGGAACCTATCCCTCCAGCATGTTTTGTTTATTGTGATGACAAGGTTTAGATCCCTGGAGCGCGTGGTTCTGAGGGATTGGGATTTCTTTAAGTGTAGCATGTCCAACAGCTCTGGGTTTGACATGGCCTTGTATGTTAAGCAAAGATCGCCTCTGAGTAGACGATATGCGACAAGAGTATAGCTGGAGTTTTTTAAGGCGGTCAGCGTAGAGCATTTACTTTAGGCCTGTGATTCTTTTAGTGAGGTATTTCTGTGGCCTTTCCAGTTGTTGCAGATGTCTTGAGAGGTACATACCAAACGGGGCATTGTATTCTATAATGGGTCTAATGAGGGATGAGTACAGTGGGACAATGACCTCCTTTTTTCTGGATGAAAAGCCCTTAGTGATGAGGTGTGCCACATAGAAGGATTTTATGACTGATGTGGTTATCGAAGGTGAGACCACTGTCCACCTGTGTCCCTAAGTCTCTTATCAAACTTTCGGTGTTTAGTGTACTGCCACCTATATGGTAATTCACGGATACATGTTTTTTCCCAAAGGGGATAACTATACATTTCTTGGCATTTAGCTTGAGCCCATGGCTCTGGCACCAAGCATCTGTTTCGGTAAGGCCCTTTTGTAGAGTATCCACATCATATGGGGATTCAATAATGGCTCCCAGTTTGCAGTCATCTGCAAACTTTGTTATCCAGAGTTCCTTAGTGTTGGCCTGTACTTCAGAGAAGTAGATGCCAAACAAGAGCGGTCCCAGGACTGAACCCTGAGGTACTCCACTTGTCACTTGTCTGGAGCTGGATTTGGAGTCGGCTACTTTTACAGTGTGGGTTCTATCAGTAAGCCAGTTAGCAACCCATTGGGTGACGTAGGGATTAATGCCCAGCTTAGTAAGTTTATCTATGATTCCAGAGTGGGGGATGGTGTCAAAGGCCTTGGCAAGGTCTAGATAGGCTGTGTGGACCACCTTACCCTTGTCCATGGCTCTGGAGACTGATTCGAAGAAGTCAATCAAGTTCAGGAGACAAGATCGGCCCTTCACGAACCCAAACTGGGTGGGGTCCAATGTTTGAAGGTTGCCAATGTCTTTGTTTATAAGTTCCATGATAATACGCTCCATGGCCTTGCAGATAAGGCTTGTCAGACTGATGGGACGGTAGTTTCTGGGATCCAAGGTGGATCCCCCCTTGTGGAGTGGGATAACTGTAGCTGTGCGCCACTCAGTGGGCACAAAACCTGAGGTGAGGCTATGATTAAACATGACACTTAGGTGAGGTGCCAGTTCATATTGTAGTTCATGTAGTACACAGCTCGGGATGTCATCTGGTCCCATGGATGCTGTATTCTTAGCTTTGGAGAGTGCGTTTTTTACCTGTGTGGCCGTTATTACCGGAATTTGGCAATCTTCCGGTACTGAGATGGGCCATTTAGGGGGTGAGAGGGGCATGAAGTTGGCACTGAATCGATCTGCCAGGATATTGGCAATATCCTTGGGATCAGTATATTTAATGCCATTCTGTTTTAGCTCAGAGCAGATCTGAGCATTGCCATTTAGATTCTTGACATCGTTATAGAATGCCTTGCTGTTGTCTTTGGAATCTTTGGCAATTTTATTTTCGTAACTAGCTTTGGAGGATTTTATGAGGGATCTCAGTTTCTTACTAAGGCTGGTAAGGAAGTTTTTTGCATCCTGGGATTTTCCTCTTTTCTGCAACAGTTTATTCCTTTTGTTGTAAAGTTTGTTTATGGCAGGGGACCACCAGATTGGCTTCTTTTTTTTTTTTGGATGAGAGCATCTTGGTTCTATTTGGGATGGCACGATTTATGCATGAGTGGATGTGCTCGTACAGTGCCTTAGTGTAGGATTCAGCAGTTGAACTTTCAGCTGCCGTCTGCAGGGGTGTCATGAAGTTTGTCACTTCTGACTGGAGTAGCATGAAGTTGGTTTGGGAGAAGTTTTTTATGGAGGTTCCCTTACGGGGGGGGGGGTGGGATGTGGATGTTAAGGGTGATTAGCTTATGGTCAGACGTAACTAACGAGGGGATGACCATAGGTGTGGAGCATCGATTTCCCATGTTGGTAATGACCAGGTCTAGGATATTGGAGCCCCTGGTGGGACTATGGATTAGTTGATCCAGGGCGTTGGAATTTATGAATTCCAAGAACCGTTGGGCAAAGGTGTTGGTACATGAGTAGCTTTCCCAGTTAATGGCAGGGTAGTTAAAATCACCCAGTATTAGGGTGTTTGGTTCTATCTTAATATTTTCCAGTATGTTTAGAAAGGTGTAGTGAGAATCTTGGGGTATGGTGGGGGATCTGTAGCAAGCTACAATTTGGATTGCAGTCTTACCTAGTGTTAGTTGCACCTGGAGAATTTCAGATGCATTGTGTTGGGCAACTAGCCTGGTGGTGTGAATATCCTTGGTGAATATAGACACTCCCCCACCTTTAGTGTTTCGGTCCTGCTTTAGTGGCCGAAAAGTGTGGTAAGAGTTGTAGCCTGGTATTGCAGGGGTGCTTTCTGGATCTTTGAACCAGGTCTCAGTTACTGCACAGATATCGATGTTCTCCATTTTTAGGAGTGCCTCGAGAGAGTGCATTTTGAGGTTTAGACTTCTAGCATTGAGTAGCATTACCTTCAGATTTTGCATGCTTGTACCTGTTACGGTGGTGGTTTTGTTCTTTGAACTTTGCCTAAAAAAGGCACTATAGGGGTGGCAAGAGCCTTAGCCAGTAACCTGAATCCCAGAGGCGACAGGTGCAGACCATCTCTGGCAAAGCATCATGGTCTGTCAATCATGTCGTCCCAGGCAGACAGATACTGGATCCCCTTTGAATGACACCAGAATCTTAGCCAATTGTTGAAGTCAATCATTTTGTCCTTATATTGTGGTATCATTCTGGGCGAAGGCAGGATGCTACTCAGGGCTAGCATCATACCTGCCTGGGCCACATGATCCAAGAGCTCTTCCATGTCTCTTTTCATGTAGTCCAGGGAGGTACATCTCACGTCATTCACTCCAACATGGACAATGACAGAGTCATATTTGTACTTGTTGTGGAGTGACTTCAGTGCATGCGTTATGTATCGGATCCTGGCACCCGACAGGCAACTGACTGTAATTTTCTCCTTGTTCAACCTGGTGAGAGGGACATCAGTGTGCCGGACTATAGAGTCACCTATGACTAAAGTGTTAAGTATATTGTCTTGCCTTAGGGGCTGTTGCTGGGTGGCACACAGGTGTTTTGAACTATGTGACACTTTGGTTGTGATTGGTGTTTGTTTGCATTTCAGCTTCAGAGGTCCTTGTTGCTTGAGCAGATTACAGTTAAGGGCCTCTGCATATGTGGGTGTTGGTGGTGTGGGTTTAGAAGGGCTATGTGTTGCTTGAGGTGTAGTGTGGGTGTTAACCTTCTCCTCATTCGGCATTCCAAGCCGCTTCATTGGACACAGAATACAAACAGTATTTCACTTTTAAAAAAGAAACACCCAATAAAAATGCAGTCTCAATCATATAATTAATGCCTGAACTCAAGCACTTAAAGGTACATCACATAAAGGGATAGACCATAAGTAAAATACATATAAAAATACATATAACATTTGTATTTAAATACATTGTGCTTATGAAACAAATATATACATGTAAAGTAAATAAATAAAAATATGTGCTAATAAAATTGCACACACATATATATATATATATATATATATATATATATATATATATATATATATATATATATATATATAGATATATAAATGTGTATTTGTAATATTTATATATATTTAACAGGGTGCCCTACTTATCTAAAAATCCTATTCGTTAAAACTAGTTTTATACAGATCCTGTCATTTAAACCCTTTCCTAAGTTACCCCTCATTCTAATAATCCATTTTAATTTCAGATTCTCTAAATTATTTTCTATGTCACCACTCACCGGGCATCTTCATATATAACTTGTAAGACCTTAAACTTAAATCTGTGTACAATTCCACTTATAGATACATGTGTGGCTAGAGCTTTACTATGTATTAAATTATTGATACTATAAATATGCTCACAGATCCTCTCTCTTAGCCTACGGTCCATCTTTCCAATATAAACACTTTGGGATACCTAGCAATACAGCTAAATATACTATGTGCTTAGTGGTGCAGTTAGCTGTAGCTTGTATTCTTATAAGTTTCCCTGTGTCAGGATGCATAAATTCATCTGCAGAGTCTATGTACCTACACCAATTCCATTTAGTACAAGGGAACGTACCCGGCTGGGCCCTAGAGCTAATATTATGTGGTATAGTTTGTGGATAGCAGAGCATCCGCTTTAAGTTCTTTTTATTCTTATATGTGAATTTGGGCTTATTTCCTACTATTGAAGCCACCTCCTTATCAACAGCCAAGATGGGCCAATTTCTCATTATAACTTCTTCAATCTGATGTTTATTACTGGAATATGTTATGGGCATTCTTAAATGTCCTTCCCTTCTCTTTTTATCTTGTTGGGTAGGCCATGGACCTTCTGAATAATAAGGTTTACCCCCTTTATTATGTTTGCAAGATGTATTATGTATTGTTGTATCAATATCGTGTGTACTATAACCTCTCTGCTTAAACATGCCCTGTAAAAGATCAATTTCTTTAGCAAAATCTGAATCATTAACATTCAGTCTAGATGCCCGTAAACCTTGATTGCTAACTATATTACGGTGAATATATGGAGGGTGCATACTCTTCCTATGGAGATAATTGTTCCTATGACACTCCTTCCTATATGTTCTAGTGGACAAAAATTGTTCATTGGTCTTAAAAACTGCCACATCTAGAAATTTATAAGGATCCTAGTATCAGACCCTAGTAAATACACCACCTCAAGTATAATGTCTGACTGTTTCAGCGCTCATCTCCCAGGCTATACAACCAGACATCTCACACATCCACTTAAACAGCATGTTTATAAAACAACAGGGAACGTTTCCAAATTTAACACAGAAATATTCACTACTACCCTACCATCTATTATGTTGAACTTTCTAAATGTCCTCCCCTTAGATGATGCTGTAAATGGATTCAATACAACCTTCCTAAATAGCCTTCCTAGAAGGAAGAGACTAAAAACAAATGCTACAATTTTCCAATCCAAAGAGTACAATGTTAATGCAGGAAAGAGAAAAAGATGGAAAGATTGGTAAAAACATAAAACACCACAATATCTTGAAAACATCAGAATGCTTTGCAATTGTACTAAAAAGCAAATTAACGAAGACAAAAAAACTATACTATATTAACTTTCAGAATAATATTAAACACAACCCTTAAAAATTCTAAACAGCCATTAAACAAATCTTGCATCCTGGCCAAAAATTCAACCCTAAACCCTCCCCAATATTCCATCACTCAATACTGCAATACAGTTCAACTCTTATTTCATAGATAGTATAGCATCTCTAACCAAGGATTCCCCAACATCTACTACTAACCTTGCTCCGGATCCACGTATCACCACATCCACTTTCATCTTCAAACCTGTGCCCACATCCTATATAAAAGTATTCTTAAATAAACTCAAACCTTGCACTGCTTGAGCTGATTACCTTCTAAGCAAGTACCTTAAAATAGCAGCCAATAGCACTGCCTACCCTGTCTCAATCCTTAGAAAGTAGATCAATCCAGGAATCCCGCATACCCTCTGTCTGGTAAAAGTGACATATAATTCCTCTGCACAGAAGAGGAAATTCAAAAGACATTACTAACTTTACACCTATAGCAATCTTATCCATCTTCTTTAAAATACTTGAAAAATGTATTAAAAAATAATTGCTAAATTATCTCCTGCAGGAAGAACTCCTATCCCCCATGCAACATGGCTTCTGTCCTTCCCATAGAACTAACACTGCATTTCTAGCCTAAATAGATAATGTCAATAAAGCTAGAGATAATGGCAAATTAGTGTCCTCATTTCTAGACTTGTCTAAAGCCTTCCACGCTGTCACAGCAATCTACTACTTCAAATGTCCTTAATAGGTCTCTCTCAGTCCACCATTCCTTGGTTCAAGAACTATCTGTCCAATAGGTATAAGCAAATAAAATGGCACTCCACCCCTTTTTATACCTCCCAGACACCACTGGTGTCCCACAAGGTACTATTCTTGTTCTCCTCCTCTTTAAAATTCTCACCAATACCCTCCACACATCCATACAACAGGCCTTGCTAATACAGTATGCAAATGACTCTACATTTATTTTAACATCTGACAACAACACACACCTCAAACAAATTACTCTAGAAGTTTTAACGGCAATTGAAACATAGCTTTTGAACTCATAACTCATGCTCAACCCTACCAAAAAAACAAAAAACAAAAACAATCTTTCCTGAAATCCCTCTCTCACCAAAAAAATAAATTTAAAGTCCTCTCCCTCTTGATAATACAACCACTGAAGTCACTTCTCATAGCAGATTATTAGGGATTATAGTGGATGATATTCTGAAATTTTACCTGCATATACAAAACGGCATAAGGAAAATTCATCAAAAACTAGGGAAGCTTTATAGAGCCAAAAAACATTCTCACCAATGCAACTAAAGCCACAATTGCCACTACTTATCTCGTCCCTACACATCTTTATGCACAACCTTCAGCCATCATAAAAATCAAAACCTGAACAATGCTATAACAAAGCTGCTAAATTTGCAGCCAATACTCCTTTAAGAACCCAAAACTGTACAGCATTAAAAAGGCTAAATCGGTTAGAACTACCCCATCAACTACATACATACAGCTTCTTACCAGCTATAAAATTATCCAGAATCCGTCTGCTTGATTAGCACTAAATAACATTCTACAGAACTATGTTCCCAGTCAGTCATTACAATCCAATGACTGAAAATTCCTTTCTGTCCACAAACCTATCAAATCTGCTTGGCATTGTCTGTGCTTGTACAATGCTACTAAGGCCTTGAACTCCTTACGTCTATTCATCAGGTCAATACCCTCCCTCCATCCTTTAAAAATATTCTGAAAGATTTCCTGGTCAAAAGCTGGCTCTGTTCCTGCTCAACACCAGCATAATTACACCCCTAAATATGAACAAATTCCTACTCATACCTTATATCTTCTTAATCTCCCATCTTCACTTACTTCCTTATTTCTGTCAACTTCTCTCCCCTGGCTTACTCTCCAAGTATATCATAAGCCTGCTTTTCTCTCACATTGTATTGCAATTCCTGTTTGTATTATACTATACCTTTTTATATTTTGAATACTGTGGTTTGTTTTCTTTACCTTGTGTTTTACTTGCATTCTGCTTTAACTGCATATTAAAACTTCAAAAGAGACCACAGCTCTGTCTCTTCTGAGTCAGGCAGAAATTAGAACTGATCAATTAAGGACTCATTCATAAGATAGAAGAAGTCACTTAAGGTTAATCATTTGTGAACTCAGGGGTTGGGAGCTAGGAACTAAACCTTCTATTTAAGGGGTAAAATAAAACATTTCAGAGCTTTACCAGAAAGGCTCATCCAGACTCTGCTACACTTTGCTTTGAAGGAAAGGTTAGTTTGCTATTATTTGTTGTATTTTGTATTACTTTATTGCCTTTTTATATTTTGAATACTGTGGTTTGTTTTCTTTACCTTGTGTTTTACTTGCATTCTGCTTTAACTGCATATTAAAACTTCAAAAGAGACCACAGCTCTGTCTCTTCTGAGTCAAGCAGAAATGAATACCACGGTCTTTCTAGTTGCCTGCCTCTTATGCTAATCTGACCATATATCTCATTTCCTCTCTGCTTTCACTGGCTTGTGTGAGTAATCACAAAATCATCATTTTTGAAATCCCTTCCCTTCAACTATTTAAATTTATTGGCCATCCTACTGTATTCCATAGTACCAGAATACAAAAGTGACCACCCCTTTCAATCCATACTGCTGTTTTAAAAATAGTAACTCTCCACTAAACCTTAACTTTTTAAACAGGTAAAACTTAAGTTACCTACTTTCACATCTAACTTCTCTAGTGCATACTGCAGTGTGCATTTTTTTTCATCTTACCTTTAAGCATCCCTGTGACTAGCACTTGCTCTAATACCTGCTGGAAAGCACTAGGAAGCCTTAAACTGATACAAGCAGTCAACTCTCCTTGTTAATAAAGAGAAATTAATCGTAGGCAATAAACAGCCTATAATTGCAAAGTACCTTACTAAGGTAAGGGAAACAGCTCCTGTACTTTACAAAAAAAAAAAAAAAGCACCAAACCAGGTATGTCCAAGGGTCAGCCTCCGGTGATTTCTCCTGTCCACCTGGTGAATCTGGGCATACTGGGGCAATGCAGCAATTGCCTCATGTACACAGACAACCCTCTCCTCTTACCGCCCAACACTACAACCTGTGAGAGATGCATTTACATTGCCAAAATGGAAGCAAAGCTCTCTCAACCCAAGATTGTGCTGGACAGGCAAGAGGAGAAGGTTAACACCCACACTACACCTCAAGCAACACATAGCCCTTCTAAACCCACACCACCAACACCCACATATAGCAACACTAAATCCACATATGCAGAGGCCCTTAACTGTAAGCTGCCCAAGCAACAAGGACCTCTGAAGCTGAAATGCAAACAAACACCAATCACAACCAAATTGTCACATAGCTCACAACACCAGTGTGTCACCCAGCAACAGCCCCTAAGGCAAGACAACGCACCTAACACTTTAGTCATAGGTGACTCTATAGTCCGGCACACTGATGTCCCACTCACCAGATTGAACAAGGAGAAAATTACAGTCAGCTGCCTGTCGGGTGCCAGGATCCGCCACATAACGCATGCACTGAAGTCACTCCACAACAAGTACAAATATGACTCTGTCATTGTCCATGTTGGAGTGAATGACTTGAGACGTACCTCCCTGGAATACATGAAGAGAGACATGGAAGAGCTCTCGGATCATGTGGCCCAGGCAGGTATGACCCTAGCCCTGAGTAGCATCATGGCTTCGCCCAAAATGATACCACAATATAAGGACAAAATGATTGACTTCAACAATTGGCTAAGCTTCTGGTGTCATTCAAAGGGGATCCAGTATCTGTCTGCCTGGGATGACATGATCGACAGACCACAATGCTTTGCCAGAGATGGTCTGCACCTGTCGCCCCTGGGATTCAGTTTACTGGCTAAGGCTCTTGCCACCCCTATAGTGCCTTTTTTAGGAAAAGTTCAAAGGACAAAATCACCACCGTAACAGGTACAAGCTTGCAAAATCTGAAGGTAATGCTACTCAATGCTAGAAGTCTAAACCTCAAAATGCACTCTCTCGAGGCACTCCTAAAAATGGAGAACATCGATATCTGTGCAGTAACTGAGACCTGGATCAAAGCTCCAGAAAGCACCCCTGCAATACCAGGCTACAACTCTTACCACACTTTTCGGCCACCAAACCAGGACCAAAACACTAAAGGTGAAGGAGTGTCAATATTAACTAAGGATATTCATACCACCAGGCTAGTTGCCCAACACAATGCGTCTGAAATTCACCAGGTGCAACTAACACTAGGTAAGACTGCAATCCAAACTGTAGCTTGCTACAGATCCCCCACCATGCCCCAAGATTCTCACTACACCTTTCTAAACATACTGGAAAAATATTAAGATAGAACCAAACACCCTAACACTGGGTGATTTTTACTACCCTGCCATTAACTGGGAAAACTACTCGTGTACCAACACCTTTGCTCAACGGTTCTTGGAATTTATAAATTCCAACGCCCTGGACCAACTAATCCAAAGTCCCACCAGGGGCTGCAATATCCTAGACCTGGTCATTACCAACATGGGAAATCAATGCTCCACACCTATAGTAACCCCCTCGTTAGTCAGGTTTGACCATAAGCTAATCACCTTAACATCCACATCCCACTCCCACCTCCCCAGTAAGGAAACCTCCATAAAAAACTTCTCCAAAGTCAACTTCATGCTACTCAAGTCAGAAGTGACAAACTTCACGACAGCCATGCAGACGGGAACTGAAAGTTCAACTGCTGAATCCTACACTAAGGCACTGCACAGCAACATCCACTCATGCATGAATCGTGCCATCCCAAATAAAACCAAAATGCTCTCATCCAAAAAAAAGGAAGCCAATCTGCTGCCATAAACAAACTTTACAACAAAAGGAAGAAACTGTTGCAGAAAAGAGGAAAATCCCAGGATGCAAAAAACTCCCTTACCAGCCTCAGTAAGAAACTGAGATCCCTCATAAAATCCTCCAAAGCTAGTTACGAAAATAAAATTGCCAAAGATTCCAAACACAACCACAATGCATTCTATAACTATGTCAAGAATCTAAATGGCAATGCTCACATCTGCTCTGAGCTAAAACAGAATGGCATTAAATATACTGATCCCAAGGATATTGCCAATATCCTGGCAGATCGATTCATTGCCAACTTCACTCCCCTCTCACCCCCTAAATGGCCCATCTCAATACCGGATGATTGCCAAATTCCGGTAATAAGGGCCACACAGGTAAAAAAACGCACTCTCCAAAGCTAAGAATACAGCACCCATGGGACCAGATGACATCCCGGGCTGTGTACTACATGAACTACAATATGAACTGGCACCTCACCTAAGTGTCATGTTTAATCATAGCCTCACCTCAGGTTTCATGCCCACTGAGTGGCGCAGAGCTACAGTTATCCCACTCCACAAGGGGGGATCCACCTTGGATCCCGGAAACTATAGTCCCATCAGTCTGACGAGCCTTATCTGCAAGGCCATGGAGCGTATTATCATGGAACTTATAAACAAAGACATTGGCAATCTTCAAACACTGGACCCCACCCAGTTTGGGTTCGTGAAGGGCCGATCTTGTCTCCTGAAACTGACTGACTTCTTTGAATCAGTCTCCAGAGCCATGGACAAGGGTAAGGTGGTTCATACAGCCTATCTAGACCTTGCCAAGGCCTTTGACACCATCCTCCACTCTGGAATCATAGATAAACTTACTAAGCTGGGCATTAATCCCTACATCACCCAATGGGTTGCTAACTGGCTTACTGATAGAACCCACACTGTAAAAGTAGCCGACTCCAAATCCAGCTCCAGACAAGTGACAAGTGGAGTACCTCAGGGTTCAGTCCTGGGACCGCACGTTTGGCATCTACTTCTCTGAAGTACAGGCCAACACTAAGGGACTCTGGCTAACAAAGTTCGCAGATGACTGCAAACTGGGAGCCATTATTGAATCCCCAAATGATGTGGATATTCTACAAAAGGGCCTTACAGAAACAGATGCTTGGTGCCAGAGTCATGGGCTCAAGCTCAATGCCAAGAAATGTATAGTTATCCCCTTTGGGAAAAAAACATGTATCCGTGAATTACCATATAGGTGGCAGTACCTAAACACTGAAAGTGTGATAAGAGACTTAGGGACACAGGTGGATAGTGGTCTCACTTTCGATAACCACATCGCCACAGCAGTCTGGAAATCCTTCTATGTGGCACACCTCATCACTAAGGGCTTTTCATCCAGAAAAAAGGAGGTCATTGTCCCACTGTACTCATCCCTCATTAGACCCATTATAGAATACAACGCCCCATTTGGTATGTACCTCTCAAGAGATCTGCAACAACTGGAAAGGCCGCAGAAATACCTCACTAAAAGAATCACGGGCCTAAAGCAGATGCCCTAAGCTGACCGCCTTAAAAAACTCCAGCTATACTGTCACATATCGTCTATTCAGAGGCGATCTCTGCTTAACATACAAGGCCATGTCAAACCCAGAGCTGTTGGACATGCTACACTTAAAGAAATCCCAATCCCCCAGAGCCACACGCTCCAGGGATCTAAACCTTGTCATCACAATAAACAAAACATGCTGGAGGGATAGGTTCCTGACCCAGAGACTCCCCAGACTCTGGAATAGATTGCCCATACATGTCAAGCAGAGTGCCTCTTTGGCCCTCTTCAAAAGGAACCTTGACGATTGGATGGGAGAAAGGAAATTCACCCCGAGGATCATGTCAGTCGTCCTGCTAGACAGGGGTCCAGGGAAGTAAATAGTGTGGGAAGAAATAGTCAGGGAATTGTTATGGCTAGGCTTGTATAGGCCCTAGGGCTGATAGCCTAGTACCAACCTATGAACTAACGTACCTCAAATTTCTCTATAAAATGACAAACATTTATCTAACAATTAAATAATTGTCATATAACTTGCAAATATTCTTAACCAATGTTTTCATATTATGTAAAATTTAGTAAAATTATTTAAACTGTATTTGTTTTGTATTATTTTTAAAGACTAAAATTACTATTCTTAAAATGTTTTGTAGTACTTAGCAGCTTTTCTACCAGGGCCTCCACTTTACCTATATGAGTTTGAAGAGGATTATACAATTGCTATACACATTTGACAATTCTGATTGGTTAGTGAGGCACAAAAATGATGCAGATACTGAACAATAATGCACTATGCAGTGTAAAATCAAAACATTACTGTGAGTGTTAGTAGTGTCATAACACCGTACAGAGCTCAAAACACTGAAAAAATTTTCTCCGTGTTTTACTTTATTTAATTATAGCAGTATAAATCATTGTTGAGGTCACACCAGATGTAACATATTGTGTGAATTTTTTAGCAATCTGCATATAATAAGGTAACTGTCTTAAAACCCTGTGGAACCAGATATTTATAAAATCAGACAGACAGAGAGGGGAGTGCATGTATGTGTGTATATCTATATCTGTATCTTTATCTAGTTACAGATAGAGACATAAAAAATACAACCTTATTTGAAACTACTTGTAGGCTGTCCTTGAAATTCCTTGAGACTAGAAGAAGGGGAAATGCATAAAAAGCATTTCAAAAGAATGTCAGGTAAAGCATTATTTCTTTATTGTTTATATCAGTTTGTTTGTGTATGTTGGCCAGTCTGAAAATCCTTTTCGGGAATGTCCATGGTCAAAGGCAAAAGCACAGAAAATAAACATATAACATTTGAACATTTTTTTAAAACTTTGGAAATTATAATCAGGATGAACATTCTTTTGACAAATTATAACAAGGAAAAACTTGTTAAGATAAAGAATTTCTAGGAACCTCCTGGAGGCATATGGAGGCTATGTGCATAAAGGTTTGCCGCTGTTGAATGTTTGCATACTTGGCTGTCATTATCTGGATGTTTGTGTTTCAAACTCCTGAAGTACATTTCCGTAATATATTTTAGCCTTTGTTCTAACTTAATAAGCAATGTGAATTAAGGGTACATGATGATGACCTCGCTGTGTCTAAAATTGAGTAAAATTTCTTAGAGTGGTCGAAACATGGTACCATCACAGGATGGGGCAGCCACATCACAAAGATTCAGAAAGGGGATGTGAAAGGCATGCAGAATAAGTAGTAACTAGTAGTAAACACAGCTGAAGATTGAAATTGTGGACTAGTGCACATCTTACAGATTAAATTAAGCTAAATATATAGGTTGCTAGAAATGCTGTAATTTCATCAGTGATCACTACTCTAAAACCCTTAAGGTAACTTGATCATTACCTACCTGAAAATTAGATCTCCCCTTCTTCTCAGTACCAACAGCCACAGGGGAGAAGGAGCAACAGTTTAGAAGTGAGACCACCTCCTAAAAACATTAGAGCAGTTATTTTTTTCTTACTTAAGCCTATCCCTTTCCCTGTTGTTCGACATTCGGGCCTACCAAATTGAAGGCCTAGTGTACTCCTACAAAACATAAACACACTTCCCTACACATCCAATGAAGCTACTGGTTTCACATCTTGGTATAGTCAACAGCACATCCCTAGGCTATACTCCACATGCTGTACACCTGCTCTTCAGATGATGTCAGTACTAGAATGGACTGGACTGCCTTCCTCCTCCCAGGTTCGGTTAGTCAGATTTGGTCACTCAGTCCTATTCACCCCTGCTGGCTCCTCTAATATCTAGGTCACAAAATGGTCTGGGATCACAGTCAAGGCTTTATCACTCTACGCTAAGAAGATGGTAGTTGCAAAATGGCTTTTGCTGATACTAGGTCTGACAGATGCAATCTGAAATTTATTCTGACAGAAAAATAAGCAACTTTTTAATTCACCCACGACCCTTCAATCATTTTGCATCTTCAAAAGAAATTAAACTGACATAGGAAAAAAGCAGAAAGGATTAAGTATTGTGTAAACTACATCACTGAGAGACAGAGGAAAAAAAATACAGAGGAACCCAATTACCTAGGAATAAAAGATGCAACCATGCATAGTTGTGCGTCAGTCTCTCTTTCATACACATACCACACACAAATAAGGTTCAGCAAAACAAAATTTTACGCAAAATAGACAAACACATAACCAGAATGTACAGTAATGTCAATAAACAATAACATACAAGCACCTACCTGCAGACAATGAGAGATGTTTCTTCCTTTATAGCAAATAAAACATTAAGATAAAGGACTACATGTCAGAAGCAAACTACTCAAATCAAAATAAATTGTGAACCAACAGCTTTTATGTCAGTACCACTGCTTCCTACCACATTATTATGAAAAGGCTACACTGAAACCTTCATAGCAATAATACAGGCAATTTATGTCAGTCATCCAGATATATTCTTCAGCTTGTCAACTTACACTATGGACTACTTTATGCCACTATTTATAATTTACTAAGATTAATAAATCACAGGATTAAAAACTGAAATATGTCAGAAACCCAGTTATAATAGGGATTGTTTTAATGCTCAAGTTAACAGATCCCTGGCCATGATGTATTAAACCTCCAGGGTTGATTATGTACAATAAAAGTACTTGTAAATGTCTTGTTACTTAATTAGCTTTGAATGAGTCTATAACATCAAGTAGAACCTGCTCGGAATTTACAGTTTCAGTCTACACACTGCACAACTCTGAGTAAACCACATGTCCCTGTGTACTTGGTCTGCACTAAGAACAAGCATGTGTGACCAGTAACTGCAGAATAGCTAACAGAGTGTTGTCAAGTGACCAATATGCAAAGTTTCGTCAGAGGCTTCAGGGAGAACCAGAAAGCACACAATCTTTGATTCCTCTCTACACACATATACATACATAATATAGATTAGATATAGATATATATTTATATATATGTTTGTGTAAACAATGGTTTACAATCAAAAGTTCTTGGCAGGTAACAAAAAAATGTTTATCAGTAGTTAAGGTATCACTATTCTTGCTAATTCTGTTTTACCATTATTCTTGCTAATTCAATTTTATTCCTGAGAAATAAACTAAAAAATAAAGCAACGTACTTTCCTGCCTTTTAAATTATCCTTTTGCAAATACTGTGAACAACAATAAGAAACTCTTCAGAATGTGGCACAGGAATTTGATAACGTAATCTTTTGTTTATGCATCAAAAGACATCTGCAAAGAAAGATTTTGTGGGTTTTACACAGACATCAAGCCCTCACAGGAAGAATTCTTATTGTCAGCAAGAATTATTTTGCAAAAGAGTGCTGCACAGATGAAACACCTCATCATGTTCATTCATTTCTAACAGCATTTGGCACACAGAATGGCATATGTCCAAAATACCAATGCTTGTATAAACAGGACAGGAACATATATTTGCTGTTTGTCAACAGTGTAAGGGGGTTTACAGGGTTGAATGCCAGAGGTACTATCATAACATCCTTGGTTGGATCATTATCTGTCATCATTAGAATCACAAATCAAGTTAAAAATATGTTTCTTTTATTCTTGACTAATTAAGTTCTACACATGCAGAAAAGGGTGTACTAAATGAGAAGAATTGTTAATTAATCTGCAAGTCAAAATAAAAGTACTAACACTTTGCATTGTTACTGCTGACAATAATCACATGGCAAATGAATTTTAGTTCAACATCAAGCATTCAGTTTCCCCTTGTCACCATACAAGAACATTTTCATTTAAATCATAAAGATGCCCCCCCTTCTCTGTACAGAGTAAGTTCAGTTTTCAAGATATGATATATTGATAAGTTATGACAGGATTTTCAGTCCAACAGTGAACTGCTCTCTGTTGCACACTCAAGGTACAAAGTGATTAAAAGGAATTATACAATACCAGGACATCAGCCAAACAAAACCACTTATTCAGGGTTTCAGGAGGGACATTTCTCTTTAACATCTGTGCTGCAAAGCTGACATCAAAGATGAGACACAGATCAGCCATCATATCTTATAAAAATTCAAGATATTTCAATACCAAAAATTAAAGGATCAAACTTAATCTTTCATTACAGTGTACCGGTGCCTTGCTATCCCATTTGTCAAATGAATAAATCAAAGACTGAATGAAGAAATCGACAAGCTAATTATTTATTTACAATGTGTGTTACTTTACCTTCAAAAATGAAAGCAATATCCACATTCTATGGCATACATGGAAGGAGCCCTGAATGCTATCCAGGCAACTCAAATTTACTGAGCAAACTCAATCCCTGAAGAGCAAGGTTGCATATCTGGCAGCTCACCTTTCCCAGGGGAATTTACAGCCAAGTGGTAGTGATACCTGATGGAAACCAAGGATGTAAGGCCAGATGCATATGTATGTAATATACATTGAGAACTGGGTAGGACATACCCAAAAATCTGTCCACATCTGTCAGGGTGAAAGTGTATCATGATACCCTCTTCATCTCTTCACACATTTCTCACAATGGTTTACATAAAGAAATTCCTCACGTGCACAGTTCTAGTCCAAAAAGGTAAATCTCTCAGGTGACAGAAAAGACTGAACAGATTACCACAAAGAGGGAGTAGAACACAGCTGATGATAGCTAAAATATTTTAATTAAAAAATGTAAGCAAGGACTTAACAAAACAATCAACATGCCATAGTAAATTCTATATTAGCAATAAAAGGCAGTCCAGTACCTGCTCTAAAAATAAAGGTAAACAGATTGGCATCAACATGGCTTGTGCCTGCTATGACCAACACTCATTATTTTATTATGATGTTCCTGTTTAAGTCTTGAAGATCAGCTTTCTACTCACTGAAATTACAGATACTTTAGACCACCCATTTACCCAGTTATCAAACAACAACTAAATAAATAAATAAAATTTGTTCAAAGCATATGATCACCACATTTTGATTCAGATACCTTTTTTTTAATTTGGGCATCAATAGAAACATTCTCTGTTGGATCCTAAGTTGATTAAATTATAGATTTGTTAAGACTGCCATTTAACATGCAAAATGAGCTAATGTTTTATTTCAGTGGGGATCATCAGGGGTCCTGTTAGGCCCCTTTTCTTTTTGACTTGTATATCTTAGATCTTTCATTTCTCCTGGGATGTATGTCAAATATACAGCACCACAAATAAACAACTGAGTACTTCTTATCTGCAAAGGAATGTTGATACCATCTATGCCAGGTTTGAGGATAAGAAGATGAATTTATATTTAATGTTTCTACAAGTCAGGTTATGTATTTTGGATTAAGAAGTCCTAAGACATCATACACTCTTTGTCCATATCTTTTATCTTACTGATGTGGACCTAGGAATATTTTTTGATAATAAACTAAACTTCAGAAGTATATGACAACCTTCATAATAAAAGCAAACATGTTGACTAGGTCTGTTTTTCACATTTTTAACTTCGGACTCCCAGACAGTCCACTCCATGTTGTAAGAGTTGTAGAAGGTTACAAGGTCACATGTGAAGTCTGGTGCTTCTCTTTAAACTCACTTTATAATTTTAAAAAGCTTAAAAAAAGCCCACCATTCTTTACTAAATGTCTACAGGGATCATCTATATACTCATCAATATAAATTAAAACTTTTAAATCTCTTCTGTTTAAGGTATAAGAGTGTAAGGAATGACTTTAATTTCTCAAGCACAACAGCTCTTTAGGGAATGCCTTAGCATACACTTTTATTCTGGGGCTTATAATCTCAGTAGTGAATCAAGGGTCCATACAAAATCAATTCCTAGTAATACTGATGCAAATTTCTTTTCCAACACAGTCACCCCACAATGGAACAAATCTCCATCTTTCATATAAGATGTTTTTTTCCTTATACTTTCAGACCTTTGCTGATGTTTTTGGAGGAGTCAGAACTTCTTCTTTCTGTTTTTGAAATGACACAGGGTGCTATCACTAATGTCTGTATATGCATGTCTATATTATTATATGGTATATTAGTAGTATTAGCATTAGTTAAGGAGTACCGATGCATACACGAGACAAACATAAATCCTAGTTTCTGGAAGGGTGGAAAAGCTTGCTATGTTTGGTAATCTGCGTTTATTTCAGGGAATGGATAATAGCTATGTCTTTCCTCAGATAAAGGAAGTACTTTCTAATCTTTGCAGATGGCAGCAATACCAAGTATACTTAGAAGCAAGTCTGTTCCGCGTTCACTTTTCACTAGCAAATTCTCCAGTATTTTGCAAGTACCATTTTCTCTTCATGACTACCCTCAATATCAATACAAAAGGCTGTCTAAGAGCAAGGATATGAAATTACTGAACAGCATTTCTCATTACGGTAGTCCAGGTGACAGCCATCACCCTTATTTTCTAGAATAAGGTGAAAAGTTATTTAATGATGACTGACTGATGATGGTGCCTGCTTGCTTGCTGAATGCAGCTTCTGATTTCTGAAACCAAAGTCTGATTAATGCACTGAACTTTGCAGACTATTAACCCTTTCAGCACTATATATTAACTTTTGCGCAGTTACTAATAAAATAACTTGATGTAACAGATGACACACCTACAATAATGTCACAGTTTACAGCTTTTAATGTGCCAGGTTTTAACTTCTCAGGCACATATGAATGATAACTCAGAAAAACGTGTTCCTACATGTACCAGATCTAACATAAAAATCATATCTCACATCATATACTTTCAATGTCCTTTATATTCATTTTTTATGAAAGCAGTCTTTGAAATTTGCAGTCTGTTGGGAACTTTACAGTTTGTTCATTGTATTCTGTTTCAGGGTGAATAATATTTCCTGTTTGCTGTCTTACGATTCTCCCTGCACCTGGTTTCTTATCTTTAATTTTCCTTGAAACTTGTACCAGTCACAAAATGAAGTAAATATAGTCCGATGCCTTTCTTGTAGTTTTTCCTGCTTCTCAGCTAAGAGCAGTTTAACTCCTTTAATGTATACATGCTAATAAACAGAAATGTACAAGCATCTAAGTGACTATATTTTTCTACATATATTTTAGCACACACAAGTGTACATGCAGTGTTATATTTTACTACATATATATTCTAATAAACTGAAGTGTATATGCACTGCTATAAATGTCTAAATATGTACCTAGCATAAGTTACTGATGTGTCAATTCTGATAAGGGAAAACAGGACTCAGAACTGACAATAAAATATTTCCATCATACACGACTGTTTGCAGTGTTAATGCACCACTGTTTACTGTCATTTTTCATTTATTATGCCCAAACAGATTCATCGAGAGGACTGCTACACTGATGTGACTTTGTTTTTCATCAATTCATCTTGCTTTCATAAAGCTGTTTGTGTTCTCATAAAATGACAGATCTTATACACAATAAATGACTCTGTGTATTTCTGACTTAAGCTGTCTATGGAAACATATCTAAGCTCTTTCCTTGTTTTCCCATACTACTGACACTACTACCTGAAGCCTGTGTTGTTAGCAGGTACCTAATATTACCTGAAGATGTTTGTGATAAAGTAACTCAAAATAGCTGCACCTGCTCAAGTAAATTAATAGTTTTCTAATGGCAAATAAGAGGTATGGTACTAACCCGCTCCAGTTTTTGCCATCCTCCTCAATAATTCATCTTAGAATACATTTTAGCATTTGGTTAAAACACTCCACTAATCCATCTGTCTGGGAATGGTATACTGAAATTTATAGATGCTTGACCTTAAAGCACTGGCAGAGCTGGTACATTATTCTGAACATGAAGTGACTTCCCTGATCAGTGAGTACTTTGTTTGGTATCATAAGTTTGGAAAGTAATAAGACTAGCTCCTTAACCAGGGATTAGTACTGGCTTAAAGTAACAGGATGGCTTCAGGGTATAATCCAAAGTAACGAAAATGTACTGAAATCCATATATGGATTTTACCAATGGTACCACAGTATTTACTGCAATGTATTCAAATTGTACTTCTAGGACATACACTGGAATCTATTATTTTTAAAGCTTAGGTAAAAGACTGCCTTCTGACACTCAGGGCATCCAGAACAAAAGCTGTCAATTTCTTATTTATTCTAAGCTAGGCCATTAAAACTTTTCTACAATCTGTACATTAGTCATGTCCACTCCTAGGTGTCCAATCAAATCTCTAGGTTTCAAAAAGACTTGATCAGCAATAGTTAGAGAACTACTTTCTCTCTATCCTTACTCTGTGTAACACGCCAGCTTGTAACTCAAAGTATAAGTAAGAAGAAGAAATATACTGCTCAGCTTCTTCCCCTAGAATCCTAAATATATTTTCTCTTGGACTGCTCGTAATGCACTTTTGAAAATGTAACAGGTTTAGCTAAAGGTCATTTAACTCTGGGGTTTCCTCATGGTCAGCTTGTTATGAAGCAGACGTCAGTACCTCCTTCCCTACCAATAAAAGTACTGTGGATTCAGTGTTTAATTCTTCCAGAAAAGGCAGTCATGTGCTATCTCTGCCTTATTTATTTTTTTCTAATTTTCTTTCTTTCTTTACGAGCATGACACCTACATCTCTCTTTCCTTTTGCTTACAGCTCCTTTATTTTAGCACAAGAGAAATATCAATGGGGCTCTGTTTTGGGACACTATCTTCTCCTTTTCCTCTCCTTTATGTGTTTCACTCACTACCTCAGAGTGACAACCACACTGTTGCTACCTTTGTTTGTCTTCTGTAGACTGCTGCCCTTCAGCAAGGATTAATATTTAATTTTAGCTTTTCCTTATTTCTAAGATCATTTGTCTTCCCTTATTTGATGTTTCTGTCTTACAATGCCAGAAATGGGCTTATGAAATTTATCTTATTGTTAAATGTTTCCCTCTCAACTCTTAACTGCTGCTTAAAATTAACTTTTTCTGGTGCTTTCTGACTTAGCTTGATAGTTTACAATTCAACGCAACTTGTATAATTTCCATACTTCCTAACTTTGTTTCCTTAGAATACACCCTTTCAGTGATTTATCCTTTCTCTTCAGTTCTGCTAGTCACTTCAGTTCCCCAATTTGCAGCATTTTCAGGCTGCAATGACACTTTGACTTCACTCTTTGCAATGCTTCCAAAGAGTAATATTTTAGTGTGCATGTCACTTTATTGTACTGGTCTTGTTAGTGTGCTCTTAAATCTCTTTCAAAACAGTGGAGATTCTTCTTTTCTTTGTATTACTAGCCAATTATTTGCATATTTTTGGTTTTCTAACAGTATGCCTTATTTTTTTATTGGATTCACACACTACAATGAATGTATCAGGTGTTTGTTTTCCCCCCACATTTTTAGACTTGGCAGAGACACACCTGTAAACGTATTCACACACTGCAATGAATGTATCTGGTGGTTGTTTTCCCCCACATTTTTAGACTTGGCAGAGACACACCAGTAGATTTATTTACTTGTTGGCTCTTCACACTAATATCTGGTCTATCAAAAGAAATCCTTACCCCCATTGCCTCCACAGCTGTTTAAAATAGGGGAGCTTTCCCCCTAATAATTTTGGATTAAATTTGGGATGACAGCAATTGAATATATTTCCTTTCCTAACATAGTTTGTACTTTGATCTAAGCAATAGGATACAGTTGCTTTCCAACACGAATGCATATCACCTCTATCACTTTGATAGTAACAATCTTTTTCATAGATACATTCTGTTATTTTATAAATATAAAAGTCCATGCAGTTTTCTGCCATCAGTTAAGGCACTGCACTTTATTAACTCATTAATACCTATATGGTATGGAATGTCACACTTTCAGCAGCCTACACATATCCTTGCATTCCAGAGCATTTTCTGAAAAATCAACTTCAAAAGCATAATATAAACAAATGTGAATATATTGTGAAAAATAAAAGCTATGAGAACTATACAAATAGCAATGTTATGAGACAGAAGTGTTCTTTTTTGTGATAATAGTACACTCATAGTCTTTCCATAAATAATATAATATATTATTAATTCACACACACCCAGAATTATATTTTTGGTAAACTTTCACAAACTAATTGTCATGTCTTGGAAAATGTATAACACAAATACTGTCAGAACATTTTGGCTAACCAGAAATAAGATATCACGGCTGACAGCAAGAAATTTGTTTCTAAGTGGAGGTTTACTTAGATATTTACAAAAATATGAAAATATATGCTTAACTGTATAATTAGCAATATAAATAACACTGAATATCTCTCAAGATTTACAACTTAAAGTGTTTTCTTCAACAACATCTAAGGTTTCAGGTGATGCCTTGTAGCAGTTTGTAAGTCACTCAGTTTTAGAAATATTGAGAACATATGAAAATATTGCTTATTTGCATAATTACTAACAAACGATTAGCAATATCTCAAGTACAATGTGATATAAATGGACATTAATATTGAATTTTCCTGTTTGTCACCATGATATTTCACACAATACCCCTCAACAGCATGCAAGTCTCTCAGTTATGAAAACATGATCATAAATATGAAAATATGAATAATAAGTGACAATGATTTGTTTCTCCACTGCAGGACATCCCGTATTACCTATCTTAATGTCATTTTGTTAATAACCCCTTGCCCTTTATAATATTGCCCATTATTAATGGGTAAGTCACTTAGTTAAGCCAATCCAGAAATGATCTGGATGCCATAAGGAGCTAAGGGTATTAAGTGGAGATATACAAATAAGGCAATACAGGCATGAGTCAGTTAACCTGGTAGTTGCAACGTACTAAGTGCAGCTTCCACCACTTCAGAAGGTAATCTGTCATACTTTAGAGGCATAACATCATTAGTAGCATGCTTTTTCAGAAGCTATAGTTTCCATAGTGCTATTGTTACTGATAGAAAATATAGCTGTGATCTTTTTTTTTTTTCTAATTTGTCTGTACATATCACATGCTCAACCTAGGAACAACTCAGAATTAGCAATCTGCCTACTAAACATCATTGAGAGGTAGAAGGAAAAGTACAGTTTTGTACCTACCATAAATGTAGATGTCCGATAGGTATGCATCTGCAGTCCTAACATATGGGTTGTCCTGCCTCAGGCAGCCCTTCGGTCGGCCGGATTCCAAAGTCTGGGTCTGGCCTCGGCTGATGTCGCACTTCACCCGACATCATAGCTGCTGTTTATTGGGTATAAAGGCATCAGCCGATGCCATTTTCCTCAGTGTTTCTTGCCCCAGATGCCAGGTGCCCTCTAGTAAGGCTAAATTTGGATAAATGCAAATAATTCCAAACAGTAGAGAGCAAACAATATAAAAAAAATATATATATATATATATATATATATATATATATACATATATACACACAAATACACCATAATAGATTCCCCCAGCTAGCTAAAAGAGGGGTAAATACCCTAGGAATACCACAGAGGGGAAGGAGGGTGGGTAATCCTGACTGCAGATGCATACCTATCGGACATCTACATTTATGGTAGGTACAAAACTGTACTATGTCCTTCAAGGATGCATCTGCAGTCCTAACATATGGGTAGAATACCATAGCCAAACTGGGGGAGGAGGCACTAAGATAAAGATGGTGTGGTTAAGATCCCTTGCAAAACAGCAGTTGCAAAACCTGCTCGGGATCTAGAGTATAAGGGAAGATTGTAATGCTTGGCAAATGTATGCACGGAGCTCCAAGTAGCAGCTTCTAAAATGTCTTTGGTAGCCACTCCTCGTAGGAAAGCTGTAGTGGTAGCTGTAGCTCTTGTGGAATGAGGTCTGATATTATCAGGAGTTGTCTTTCCATGAAAAGAGTAGCAAAATCGAATGCAATTTCCTATCCATTTTGAGATTGTCTGTTTTGAAATTGCTTTTCCTTGCATTGCTGTTGCATATGCTACCAGAAGCTGGTCAGTTTTTCTGCTGGTCTTAGTTCTGTCCAGATAGTAGCGTAATTGTCTGTGCACATCCAAGGTATGTAGCAGTCTTTCCCCCCTGTTCTGTGGGTTGGGAAAGAATGTAGGTAAATGAATCGCTTGGTTCAATGATACTCTGGAGACCACTTTTGGCATAAAGGTAGGGTTAGTTCTCAGAGAGACTCTGTCCTGATGGAAGATAAGGAAGGGTTGTACTGCCATTAATGCCTGTAACTCAGATACCCTTCTTGCTGAAGTAATTGCTAGCAGGAAAGCAGTTTTCCAAGACAAGAATTGTAATTCTGCTGTTGCTGCTGGTTCAAAAGGGGAAGTGTTAACTTTTCCAGCACAAAGTTGAGATCCCATGTAGGTAAAGGTGGTTTCCTTGGAGGCTTTACATTTTTGATTCCTCTCAAGAACTGCCTGAGTAGAGGATGAGAGAAGACAGGAGGATCCATGTTGTATTCTGTTGAAATTGCTGATGCATGAATCTTAATGGAGGAGTAAGACAGGCCATTGTGGAACAGCTCTGCTAAATATTCCAGGATGTGTGCTATGTTTGCCAATGAGACATTTTCTCCCTTTGCTGCACTCCAAATGAGGTATCTTTTCCACTTGGCTGAATAAGTCTTCCTTGTGGAGGGTCTGCGTGCCTCCAGGATAATGTCCTTAACCCTCTGAGATAAACCTGGGTTATTTTGTTTTATGCAATATTCCAAGCAGCTAGCTGCAGTGTTTTCAAGTTTGGATGTAGGATCTTGTAGTTGTCCTGTGTTAGTAGTAAGGGACATAGAGGTAGATGCCATGCGTGTGTCCGAGACATGCTTCTCATTAGCGGGTACCAATGTTGTCTCGGCCAGTCTGGAGCTATCAGAATTACCCTTGGCTGATCCTCTCTGATCTTCAGTAGAACTTTGTACATCAAGGGGAGAGGTGGAAATGCATATGCTGTCAGGTTTTTCCAGCTGAAGGAAAGGGAGTCCACCCTCCAAGCAAGTGGGTGGTATGCTCTTGTGCAGAATTTCTTCAATTGGTGATTGTGTGGGGAGGCAAACAGGTCTATCTGTGGTAGTCCCCATTTCTTTGTTATGGCTTTGAAGATATCTGGATGCAGCATCCATTCGTGAGCATCCGTGGTAGTTCTGCTTAAGGTGTCTGCTAGAGAATTTTCTTTTCCTGGTACAAATCTGGCCTGAAGTTGAATGTTGAGGTTCAGGGCCACATTCCACAGGTCCATTGCCATCCGGCATAGAGGATATGAATGTATACCTCCCTGTTTGTTGATGTACCACATGACTGTGGTATTGTCCGTCCTTATCAGCAGATGACCCTGTTGAAGGAGTGGTCTGAATGCCTGGATCACATGTTTCACTGCCAGCATCTCCTTTAGATTCATGTGTAGATTCAGCTGGTCTTGGGTCCATAGGCCTTGTATACACTTGTCCACCATGTGTGCCCCCCATCCTAGGTCTGAGGTGTCCGTGGTGATGGTCTGGCTTGGCTGTGGTTTGTGGAAAGGCAAGCCTCTGTTCAACTGACAGGCCTGAGCCCACCACAGGAATTCTTGTTTCAGGCATGGAATTATTGGAATCTGGGCTTCTAGACTGTGCTTGTGTTGAGACCATACATTCCTTAGATACCATTGTAGCTTTCTCATATGCAGCCTGGCATGCGGAACCAATATTATGCAGGATGCCATGTAACCCAGGGCTTGCAGGACTTTCCTTGCAGTAAGCTGAGTTTGTGTTGTTAATGTCATGAAGTAGACTGGTAGTTGCTTTTGTTTTTCTTCTGTGAGAAAAGCCATCTGAGTTGATGTGTCTAATTCTGCACCCAAGAATGTTATCCTTTGGGATGGTACTAGTCTTGACTTTTGCATGTTTACTGTGTATCCCAAGGCTTGCAATAGTTGTATGACATTTTCCAAATCTTTTGTTAACTTTGCCTTGTTGTCCGCTTGTATTAGGCAGTCGTCCAGGTATGGGTAAATCTGAATTCCCTGAAGTCTGCAATGAGCAATTACTGATGCCAGGCATTTCGGGAATACTCTGGGTGCAGTAGATAAGCCAAAAGGCAACGCTGAGAATTGATAATGCTCTGATCCTGCAAGAAATATGAGGTGTCTTCTGCAATCTGGTCGTATAGGGATGCGCAGGTATGCCTCCTTGAGATCTAGAGTCACCAGCCAAGACTCCTTGCCCAGCATGGGAAGAAGTTGCTGGAGGGTCAGCATTTTGAATTTTGGAACAATGAGGTATGTGTTCAGTGCGGACAAATCTAGAATAGGTCTCCATTGATTTTCTTTTCTTGGTACAAGGAAAAGCCTGGAGTAAAATCCTTGGCCTTGTTCCATAGGTGGCACCTCTTCTATAGCTCTCATCCTTAGTAAGTTGTTGATTTGTCTTAGAGCGTCTGTTTTTTGGCTTGGTGGTAGGTTTGGCATTCCTCTTTTTTGGTAGAGTATGGAAGTGAAACCTGTAGCCCTTGTCTATTGTTTGTAAAGTCCATTTTTCTCCTGTAATGTAATGCCAGTTGTCGGAGAATAAGGCTAGTTTTCCGCCCAAGGGTGCTTCCAGTTGTTCCCTGGTAGGTGGAACTAGAGCCAAGTCATTGTGTCTGCCCTGTAGAAGTGGTTGTAGTTGATTCTGTGGCAGTACTTCTCTGGTTGGTAGGTTGCCACTGACGTCCCCTGTAGGCACCCCTAGATTGACCTCTGCCTCTTGGGCGTCTATTTCTACCTCTCTGCGCTCTGGAGTTGTCTGGAAAGGACCAATTCTTCGAAGGCCAATTTCTGCTAAACCTCGGAGGTTGGACCTGTAAGAAATCCTTGACTGTTTGGACAGATTTTGCTTTTTCTTCCACCTTTTTTAGAACCTCCTGTGCAGGGGAGCCAAACAAACTTTGTTTCTCCATGGGAGCATCTAGGAGTTTTGACTTAACATGGTCTGGTAAGGATTGTTCTTTTAACCAGGCATGCCTTCGAATCACTGTTCCAGTCACCGCTGATCTAAAGGAAGCCTCCAGTGCATCATAGCCACATTTTAAGAAATGGTTACTGACCTGCTGAGAGTTATGTACCAAATCCTGAAGGGACTTGCGGTCTAAAGGTTCAGGAGAAGATAGTTTTTTATTTAGCTGGTCTAACAAAAATTCCTGGTACTGAATCATGTGAAATTGACAGTTCAAGGCCCTGGCGGAAAGAGTAGCAGAAGTATAAACCTTTTTACCCCATCTCTCTAATGCTCTAGATTCCCTTTCAGAGGGAAGAGGGGTTTTGGCAGAGGCAGCTGCCACACCTTTAGGGCCCTGTGAAATGGTTTCAGGGTCTGCAACAGGAGCCTTATACAAATGGTAGTGTGTGTCCGGGACCCTGTAATATCTGTCTGGCTTGGCAGGGGCCGGAGGAAGAGAATCAGGAGCAGTACAGGCATCATTATATGCATCATCAACAACTGTTAGTACTGGCGGAATGGCTAAAGGCCTATGCTGTGGTAAGTGTAAAAAAGTCCTTAGCCTTTTCCTTGAATATGAAAAATCCTGGCCCTGCAATTGGAAGTGTTCCCTCATAGCATGCAAGGTTTCCCCAAAGGAAAATTATTCAGGAGGAGAAGCAGAAGGAATGGAGTCTTCTGCATCAGAATCCTCATAAGGAGAATATGGGCCTTCATGAGGGTCTGAAAGGTCTGAGTCACCCGAGGAATAACCTGTAGACACAGGTTCCGGGGGTTCAGTCCTAGGCCTCTTGTCTGGAGGGGGCTGAGAGGCCCTGTCTGGGTGAGCTTGGGATCCTCTGATCAAAGAAATGAGATCCTCAGCCAGGCTGAGTATTTGGGAACTAGAGGTCAGCCTATGTGAAGGTGTTTTGGCAGGCAAGGCCTTAGAAGATTTACCTGCCTTAGCCCTGGCAAAAGCCTTGATAGACATGGAAGCAGGGGGTCTAGCAGCCCCACGTGCAGGGGTAGTTATGTCTAAAGGAATAGTGTCTGATAAATCCTGAGTGGCTGCTTCTGTAGCAGTAAATTCAGTAGCAGATTCAGCCATGCTCTGTGAGGCCTCGGCTATCGGAAGCATGTTTTCGGCCGAAGGTAGAACCGGGGGCTCGGTTTCAGCCGAAATCGAGACATTCGCGGTTGGCCTAACCGTGGTTTCAGCCGAAACCGCGGGCCGTGAATGTCGGTCCTTTTCCTTGCGCTTTTTAGCTAATTGAGTAGTCGGAGTCTCCGACGGCATTTTGTATGCAAAAGCAGGACCAAAAAACTCCTCTGCAAACTCCGACCGACGTCTAAGTGTCCGTCGGTTGAAGGAAGCACAGGCTAGACAAGCTGATACGTCGTGGTCTGGGCCTAAGCAAGGAAGGCAGTAAGAGTGGAAATCCTTATGAGGTATTTGTTTCCCACAAGTTAAACAATTATTTACTTTGTCTGACATCGGCTGAGGCAAGAAAGAGTCCCCAATGGGGTACTTAGCTTTTTAGAAGTCTTCGGTAGTAGAAATCTCTGGATCTGACCGACCGGCACTTGCGAACAGCTTCTGCTTCGGGCACCGCGCGGCAAGAAAGACTGGGGAAAATGGCGTCGGCTGATGCCTTTATACCCAATAAACAGCAGCTATGACGTCGGGTGAAGTGCGACATCAGCCGAGGCCAGACCCAGACTTTGGAATCCGGCCGACCGAAGGGCTGCCTGAGGCAGGACAACCCATATGTTAGGACTGCAGATGCATCCTTGAAGGACATCTGGAATACCTGGGGAATGCCCAAGTAAACACAAGAACTACATGGAAATTTCAAACAGAAGAGACCCTAGCTGACAAACAAAGCAATGAGACTCTTGATCTGAGGTAACAACGCTACTCATTGCATGGCTTTCCAAAAAATCCAAGTTCTTAAAAAAATGTTATTTCCCCCCTGCATGTTAGGGTGACAAAGCTAAAGCTGTAGTCAAATCAAGTTTTTTTTAAGTCGTCATAATGAAACTTGCCTTTAAAGTCAGTGTTAAAGATCATTACACCACTAATCATGTGTTATGAGTTAGTATTTTAATCGTGTTTCTATGTGTGCCATTTTAACTCTCGATAAAGCATTTTATAACATGAAATCTTGTTTTACATTTAAATTACTAAATATAGTATCACAGACTACACTGTTTGTGGTTTTCTTATGATTCAACAAGTGATTTTTAATTACAATATATTAGCTATGGCAGATGTGGTACAGCTATATATGGTCATTCCCCATTATTTAGCTTTGGAAAGATTTTATGACTTTCCGTCACAAACTAAAACTAAAGTAGAATGAAAGTGAAGTGGCATGTTCACTTTCAAAAGCAATTTTCATGAATAATTATCAGGACTATTAATCATATAGAAGCAAGTTTTAATACGGACACATATTTATAACAATTTTCATCTTGTATTTATAAAAAGCCAACTTTTGTGAATGCACACTTATACCACACTAGTAATCACACTTTACTTATAAATCTAAATGTTGTTAAGGCATGTCTAAACTGTTTACTAATAATGATATGTTTTTTCAAGACTGAATTTTTTGTGTAAACTCTTTTGTAGTAAGAATATAGTAAGCATTTGTTTATTAAGAAAGTCATCAGGCATCGCAATGACACATTCAGTCCTATTCTGAAAGACATTTACATAATGCAAGTAGGTAGTATGTAGACTGACAGCAGAACTGAAAATGGCACTGCGATGTGCAAAGACGTGCACATGTCACAGTACACTACTGCTATTTAGCAAGCACCCTGCATAGTCCACCAACACTAAGCCATGCAGTACAGTGAAGCCAGTGGCCATGCTGAAGGCTAACAAAGTATTCCCAGGGAGAGATACATGCTAATTAGCCTTGCGCTCTCTAACCCCAGAGTCATCACCATGAAAGAATTTACATGGCTGAGCAATTCCATAAAGTGCCAGATCAGCACCGCCATCCCCACCATGTCTCAGTAGTGAACACAGCCAAATGTCTGTGTTTAACTGCCAAACACGAATGTGGCTTAATTTCAGTTGCTTGATGAAAGTGCTCAGATTCATAATAAAGTTTTAGTGAAGTTTACTTGTCTAGTCAGTTTTCAGTTACTTGCTCTTAAAGTCTGGCTGAAAAAATTACTTGTGTGTGCAGCTAAATCCACCTACAACAATTACACAAGAGCAATGATTGCTATGATGAACATTAAATGTTGCTTCATACACTTTGCTAGCTGTACTTAGATTTCTTTAAAGACTGGCTCTCTCCCTTTTCTTTACCAGATCCTCTGTAAACATAGAGCTGTTTAAAAATCACATGCCATGTTAGCCTTGAATCATTCTCATTCTTTGTACTTTGTATATGCATACTGAAGCAACTTTGCCTTGGTTTTAGAGGAAAAACATAGCTGACTACCAAGCTCAAAAGTAATTGTTTAATTCACTGAGAACTAGACTCAACTATAGTAGTCTTCAACATTTTCACAAAAAAAAGTTTAATCAAATGACACATTATATCGTGAACAGTTTTTGTATTTTTGCATGACAAATTTGTTCTACGAAATCACCTTTAAAGCCACAAATAAAAGTTTGGCAGTTAATCTTTGTAAAAAAAAAAATTGTTATAAAATAAAGATGGAATCAATCTAGCAGCCTGATGGTGTAGAAGTGGTGTACCTACCTATACTGCTTGTGACTTGGCCTAGTAAGGCTAGCTGGGAAATTAGTAGACCGGAGGAAGCGAGGAGATGACAGCCTGCTCCCCTTTTATGGATGAAGGGTGTGTGCCTGTTAGAGACTGGGAGATTAAATCGGTAATGCCAGAGAGATGGAAGTGGTGTGTTTGTGATATTTATTCATATTTACACTTTGCCAATCAAGTAGGTAAGCTGGACCAAAGGACCTTTCTCAACCCTGACTTAAGCCACAGGAAGATAAAATGAGCTGCACTAATACACAAATATTTACAATACAATGTTTGAACATTTATTTACAACACAGTGTTTTTAGATAGGTAAAGCAGGACAGTTAATACGAATCACTATTCTGAACAACAATGCATTTAAGAATTTATTGAGGCATGACAAATGTAGACATTGCAGTGAGATCTTATTATATTTTTATTTTACTTTATTGTTTGTCTTTTACCTTTCATTTATTTTTCTTTGTTTTACATCCTTGAACAGAAGGCACCATTTATTTCTTTACATGTGAGCAAATAAATTCTCATAAAGTACACAATAAAATGGGAAATTTCATCAAACAAATGTTGAAAGTTAGAAAAGTAAAGTATATATTAAAATTGACTTCAATTCCACTTCTAGAATTTACAGCTCATGAAATGTGGGTGCCACTGGGACAAACAGATTTTAAGTCTTGTGACAGTACAGTTGCGTACAGATGTGTAAAAGCTTACCATAACAGTAATTATCCTTCCTTTCACGGTTGCAGTATTCCTAATGTAAGGGAGCCCCTGCCCAAGGATGGCCCAACTTCCAGTCAGCATAACAAAGCCTTCAGAATTTACAGACATTATAAACATTGTAAGTCGCACGTATGCTCCCCACATAGGGCATAAAGGTAACATACAGATGTACATACCTCAGAACTTAAAAGCCCCAGGAGGAACAAAATGTCCACAGGAACCAGGAGGAACATGTGCATCCATACAGAGGAGAAAACTGATACCTGGCCAGGAAAGTAAGGGAAACAAGGCAGAGCAAAAGGAGGGACGAGGGAGGGTGCAAATACTGCAAAACTGAAGAGGAGAACATCTATTGTTATGGCAAGACTTTACAGACCTGTATTATGTCCTTCCATATCACTGTTTCAGTATTCCTAACATAAGGGAGAGTACAAAACCTTAAGGGTAAAACTAGGAGGAGGAAGGAACTGAAAATCCCTCTAGAAACCCATGCAGTATAGCTTTGGCAAAGCCATCTCTTGCTCTGGAAACAACACCCAACTTGTTATGTTTATTGAAGGTATGGACATAGGCCCTGGTAGCAGCCTCAAGGATGGAACTGCAATCCAGTCCTTTGAAAAAAGCACCAGAGAAAGCAAGAGCTCTGGCAGAATGAGGCTTTGCAGAGGTTGAGAGACATTCACCATGAAAAGAATAACAAAAACAAATGGCCTTTGAAATCCAGTAAGAGATGGTTTGTTTAGAAACTCTCAAACCAAAAGACCTGGGATGAAAGGGAAAAAAAAAGTTACTCAGATTTTCGAACGGCCTTAGTTTTATACAAATAAAATCTGAGTTGCCTATGTAAATCCAAGGTGTGAAGAACATTCCCACTAGCAAACTGGGAAGAAGAAAAAAAGGTAAATTAAGGATATGATTAAGAGACAACTCATTGACCACCTTGGTAGTAAAATAAGGATTAGTAGGAAGAGACACCCTGTCCCTGTGAAATACTAAAAAAGGAGGAACAGCCATAAGTGCCTGAAGCTCAGATACTCTTTTGGCTGTAGTAAAGGCCAAAGGACGAACAGTCTTCCAAGTACAATGTTGCAAGAAAGCTGAAGCTGCATGTTCAAAAGGAGCCCGAATCAATTTTTCAAGAACAAAACTGAGATCCCAATAAGGTGGAATAGGCTTCCTGATATGAAGTATGCATTTAAGAAATTGTTTGACCTCAAACCTAGTGGCTAAAGGAGTAGTCAAAAGCAGATAAGCATACACTAGCCCTTCATGGATGAATTCACAGAAATAAGAGAGAACCACAGAGATTCCCTACTGAAAAGGGATCTTGGTTATGAGAGGCACTAGATAGAAAATCTCTTCTATTTGGACAAATATAATTTAGTGGTAGTGGGTTTCCTGGCCTCCTGCAGAAACCAAAACACATCCTCAGAAAAAAGGTGATTAAAAGGGATCAAAATCCTATCAGTGTCAGTTGAAGAGTAGACAAGTTAGGATGATTAAGAGACCCCTTGTCTTGTGAGAAGATTCAATCAGTGAGGTAACTTAAGTGATTGCCCCTGGCTATGTGAAAAAGAAAGACCAATGTTGTCTGAGCCAAAAGGGCATCACCAGCAAGATTTTGGGGGAGTCTTGCTTAATCTTGTGCAGGACCTTGAAATTAGGGGGAAGAGGAGGAAAGGCATACAGAAGCATCCTCTTCAAAGAAAAAGACATGGCATCTATCTCCCAGGCCAGAGAAGTTGAGACTCTGGAACAGAATAGAGGAAAGTGTTCAGAGGGGAGGCAAAAAGATCTATCAGAGGAATACTCCACTGATGGGCAATGGCCAGAAACACATCTCTTTGAAGAATCTATGCATGAGCCTGTGTACTGGACCTGCTCAAAGAGTTTGCCATTATATTCTGGTCTGAAGGAATGTAGACAGCCTGAAGAGTCATTTGATACTGAACAGCTAGTTCCCAGACCTGAAGAGCAAGCCTACAGAGAAGGTAGGACCGTGTCCCCCCTTACTTGTTTACATATCACATCACTGTGGTATTGTTCACCTTGGTAGTAGATTGGTACTAGGCTATCGGCCCTAGGGCCTATACAAGCCTAGCCATAACAATTCCCTGGCTATTTCTTCCCACACTATTTATTTCCTTGGACCCCTGTCTAGCAGGGAGACTGATGTGATCCCCGGGGTGAATTTCCTTTCTCCCATCCAATCTTCAAGGTTCCTTTTGAAGAGGGCCAAGGAGGCACTCTGCTTGACATATATGGGCAGTCTATTCCAGAGTCTGGGGAGTCTCTGGGTCAGGAACCTATCCCTCCAGCATATTTTGTTTATTGTGATGACAATGTTTAGATCCCTGGAGCGTGTGGCTCTGAGGGATTGGGATTTCTTTAAGTGTAGCATGTCCAACAGCTCTGGGTTTGACATGGCCTTGTATGTTAAGCAGAGATAGCCTCTGAGTAGATGATATGCGACAGAGTATAGCTGGAGTTTTTTAAGGTGGTCAGCATTGGGCATCTGCTTTAGGCCTGTGATTCTTTTAGTGAGGTATTTGTGCAGCTGTCTGTGAAAACTTTGTGGGGTCCTGGAAGAAATAGAGAGAGTGAAAAGCCTGAAGAGCTAAAAGGAGAACTCTCACTTCCTTGATGTTGATGTGATCTGACCTCTGATGGGGAGGCCAGAGATCCTGGACCCTGAGAGAACCAAAGGAAGCTCTCTATCCCATCTGAGGCTTTCAAAAAGAGCTTGTGAGATGGGACTGGAGGTTGGAAAGGAAGCCCTGGGTTGACAGAAAGCTGATGAATCCACCACTGAAGCTCGAGTTTGAGACAGAGAAGAAATGGAACTAGAAAATCCAATGGATGATAGTGTTGAAGTCACAATGTCTTGAGGCACCATTGGAGTTTTCTCATATGGAGCCTGGCTAGAGGCAGCATATCAGTGGTGGAAGCCATGAATTCTTGAACCCTGAGAAAATCTCTGGCTGTGACTGAAGTGAGAGGAAGAAGGGATTTGAAAAAGGCACTCAGACAGAGGGCCTTGGATGGAGACAGGGATGCTAGCATGCAAACAGTCTGGATCCTGCAACCGAGAAAAGCATGATCCTGACAGGGAACTAGGACTGATTTTGGAAAAATGTATGGCAAACCTCAGGTTTTGCAGTAAACTGAAGGTCCTGAATCAGAATCTCAGAGGAAGAAGTCTGCATGAGCGGGAATCCCTCTCATCCCGCAAAATGAGATGAGCAAGGTATTTGGTGAATACCCTTGAGGCAGTAAAGAGGCCAAAGGGCAAAGCAGAGAACTAAAAATGCAAAGAAGAAACAGAGAAATGTAAAAACTTACTGAAAAGGGGATGGATGGGATGTGAAGGTAGGCATCCTTGAGGTCCAGAGATACCAGGAAGGCCTGGGGAAGAAAAAGAGGGAACAAAGTTTGAAAGGACATCATCAGAAAGGAGGGGGAACTTTAGAATGGTACTGCACTGAGAAAGGTCCAGAATGGGTCTCCAAGTGCCTTCATTCTTGGGAACCAGGAACATCCTGGAATAAAAGCCCTTCATTACCTGGGTAGGGGGCACAACTAAGCCAGAAGAGCCTAAAGCACCTCTGTAAAGAAAGGGAGCTTCTTCTGTGGAGGTATTGAGATACCCAGAAAGGGGGAGAAGGGATTTTCACACCATAAAATATCCCTGGTGGATGATGGGACAAAACCAGAGGGAAAAAGGAATCAAACTGTTAGATAGAATCTGGCTTGTCCTGAAAAGGAGGTTTCTGAGAAGTACGAGGCCGAGCGGACTTAACTGGAGGTACGCACCTACAATCATTTTTAACTTTGTCTGGAGGGCAAGATTGCCTGTGAACAGAAGCAGACGTGGTGGGACAGTTCCTCTGGAACTTACAGGTGGTAGAAACAAATACATGTTTCAGTTCCTGCAAGGCCTTGCCTTTTTCCCGGACTTAAAAAGTTCAGCACCAGCAGAACCAAAAAGACTGTTATTATCAAGAGGGGCATCCAGCAATTTAACTTTAATGTCATCAGGTAAAGGCTGAAGATGAAGCCAAGAGTAACACCTTAAAACAGAACCAAATGCAGCCCTAGAAGAAGCATCAACTGCATCATAACTACACTGAACAGAGTGTCAAGCCACTTGAGAGATACAGCCCAACAAGGAAAGGGTCGAGGCCTTCTATTCAGAATCAGGAAAGTCAGTAATTACCTGAGAAGCTTGAGAAAGAGAGCTAAAACATACCTAGTCATATACGTCTACCCTAAAAGCCAGGATGATAACAGTATAAACCTTTTTGCTTAGATGTTCCATGGCTCTATTGTCCTTGTCTGAATGAAGTAGTTTAGTAGAAGGCAATAGCTTAGAAGGTTTGGCAGAAGAGACAGACACTACAGAAGGATCAACAGAAGGACATTTATACAGAAATTCACAATCATCTGGCACCTTGTAAAACCTGCCAGGTTTCTTGGAAGTTGGATGCAAAGGTTGCTGAAAAGGTATCTAAGAGGGCAACCAGGACTTGAGGAACAGCAGAGGGGTTTAGGAGACTCCATCTGGAGGAGTTCATAATACCTCTTTTGAATACCAGAAACCTAAGAACAAACCCACTTGAAATATTCCATCGTACAGCAAATTCTGTTCCCAAAAGAGAGTTCTTCTAAGGGAGAATCTAGACTAATACAATCCTCTTCCTCAAACCTATAATCCAATGAAAAAGGGATATGAGACGAGTATGCCAAAGACTCTTCTAGAATCCAATTTCCTCAGAGGACTATTGCTCCCTGGACCCCTTAAGAGGAGTAGATGACCAAGGAATAGCAGGCAAAAGACTCCTTGAGGAGATTTCAAGGCCATAAAAAGCATTAAACAACCCCTGTGTAAAATCCTGCTATTCATGTTGGGGATCTTTAATAGCAGGAGAAATATGCTTGTTTTTTTTTTGTTTCTTCTTCTGAGGGACATCTGCACGAAAAACCCTAGGAGGTTCAGACCCCTCTTGACACTCTATCAACACAGTAGCAATCTCCTCCCAATCTAGAATCTGCAGAACTCCTCTCAGTCCCTCAGATATAATCAGCTGAGGTTGCCCCGCAATGTCTGGAGGGGACATCTGTAAAGTCTACAAGGACATGTGGGAACTCAGATCCATGCCGTCCTCTGACAGGGTCGCAGCAGAGGAATCCAAGGCAACATCCAGATGATCTCTGGGCTTTCAACAGCCTCGAGAGAGATGTCCAGGAGAGATTGGACCATGGTCGACTCATACCTGAGTGTCTGGCCTTTTTCTTGGCAGGCAGTTGATCACTGTGACAGGAAGACTCTGCCACAGCATCCTGCACCAACAATTTTAGACACTGGTTTTCTACATAAATAAATAAGAAGGAGAGATGACCATGTAGGGTTTTTGGGACAAACGCTTGACAGATACAACACTGCATACAGTCGTGAGAAGCACCTAAACAGAAGAGACGCTGTTCATGATGATGGGAACCTGCCTGCCATACTGACATTTTCCCTCTCTGGATGACATGTAAACCCAGAAAAACCAAAACATAAAAAGATAAGGAATAACCCCAATGGGGCACTTATGTGAAACACAGCTCAATAACCAGCACATAAGAAAAGCTTTTAGACGGACATTCAAATATGGAGTTTGGACTGACGGCAATTAAGTTCTGAGGTATGTATGTCACCTTTATGCCCTACACCTTGTGAATGGAGCATATGTGTGATATACAATGTCTATAAATCCTAAAGGCCTTGGTATGCTGACCAAACGTTGGGCTGTCCTTGGCAGGAGATACTTACTTTATGAATACTGCAACAGTAATATGGAAGGACATCTAAATGTACGCCAGGGATGAAGATGCTTAAGTCTGTGGTTAAACTCTTTTAATTCTGTATCATTGGAAAATAAAATAAATAATACCTTACGTCATTCTTATAAGATTCAAACATAAATCACGGTAGTCCAGTTTTAGATATGTAACATATGTTGTTGAGAAACAAGTTGCATCATATGAAGAAATTAGTGTAACAAAGCCTTCTTTATCCAGTGTAGAAACAATTACTTTATTCTGCTAACAACGTCGTTGTCAGAAATACAAATTAGATAGTCCACTGTAAAACAGGAATTCCATAAATAAATCTCAGAAATATAAATAGGTTAAACTCTATCTTGTAAATTCAAATTATTATCCATTGGTAAAGGTATAAAACAGACTACGCTCTGAAAGATGACAAATGTTTAAAAGAAAAATGAAGGGTCTTCTATACAAAAGATATTCTGTTTGCATGTGGGAGCCTCATAATGCCTCTACATTTTTTTGTTTGTTTTTTAAATGGGAATTCTAGATTCTTTATAAGTCCAATGAAAAGATTCTCACTTAAAACTAAATGCTTCCATAAATAAATAAATTGATCATCCTCAGCCCCCTTTTTCCCATTTTTGCATGGGACTGAGGTACTAAGTCAACTGCTGACACTTCTGCTAATTAAAGATTACTGTCCTACCTTCTTTAACAGTCATGTCCAACTGTTGGAGGTCTTTTCTCACACAGTCCATTCATCTCTTAGATAAATGTCCTCATCTCCTCTTGCCTTCTTCCTGTTTCTCCCAAATCTTCATTACCAAACCATCTTCTGCTTTTCAGTATATGTGACCAAACCACTATAATCTGTTCTCCTTGACATTCTCTACAATGGGGTCTACTCTGGCTTCTTCTCAGATGTCCTTATTTCTGCATCTGTTCCTCCACGTGAATCTTACAACCCATCCCAAGCACTTCATCTCCATTACCTCAAGCTTCATCTGCTGTTCTGCCTTCACTGACCTGGTTTCTGTGCCACACAGTAGCACTAGTTGCACCACTGTTTTATACATCTTACTCTATAGCTTCTGTGGCATTATGTCTCCCACTACCCCCAATACACTGTGCCAGATGGCTGCAGCCCCTCTGATTCTAGCTATGACTTCCTCATTCAGACTTGCCTTCTCCTCAACCACCCATACTAGAAAACTTGAAGCTGTTAACCTGCTCCGATATTTTCCCTTCTATCTCAATTTTCAGCTTTGTCTGATTTATTCTCTTTGCTGCCTTGACAATCATTTTGTCTGTACTCAGCTTCATTCCATGTGCCTCCAGTTTTGTATTCCAGTTCCCCATCATTTGCTGAAGTTTCTATTCAGAGTCTGCTTGTAGTTCCACATCATCTGTACATAGCAACATTTTTGATGTGCCCCCTTAACCTGTTTGTCAATATAGCCCCATCAACAGTATGAACAGCAGTGAGCTCAGAGCTGATCTCTGCTGCATTCCCAATCCCACTGGGAACCCCTCTATAAGTCCAGGCACTCTTCCTACTTGTATTACTGAGTCCTTGTGTATAGTCTGGATTAATTCTGCCATTACTTCTGGCATCTTAAAGCATCACAGGACTGCCAAAATTAGATTAAGACTTTGTCACATACTTCTGTAATTCTGAGAATGGTCAGTGGGACTTTTCCATCATCTCGGACTTCTTTTCCACTATCTGCCTCACTGCAAACATTGGGTCAGTTGTAAAACTTATGAACTGCTCATCCCATGTCTTACTTCCCACTACTCAGTGTGTTTGCCAAACACCTTCTGCAGCACATCCAAGCAGTGTGGCAGGATTTTCATACCTCTGCACTGTCTCCAGTTGAGATGGTGTCTGATGACAGTCTTCTTTAGCTTTCTGTCATTGCCTTGCAACCTGACAGCTTCTTTTTGTCATCTGTTAACTAACTTTCCAGAAGTTGGAAGATTTTCTGTGAAGTCATTTTCTTTGCCTATTGTGACTGGTCTGGTAGCCTCTTCATTAGCTAACCAAAATTTCTGCTTGGCCTGATTCATCTTTCCAATCTGCTCCTTCTTCCTGAACCCCTCTTCTCTTTCGATAATGTCCTAGACTTTATCACCAGCCTTCCTTATTTCTTTGCCTGTCTTGGCCAACACACTTGTTCTATTGGCTTCCCATATACTGTTTTGAAACTGCACCATTCTTTATTAGCTCCACCTATTTTCTCTTTTTCTTGGGGTGCTAGATTCCTAAGTATTTCCTTTAACCCTTATGCTTCCATTCCAGTCAGCTTGGTGGGGATAACTCTACAAACTCTGATTTTATGCCAATCTCCTTTCCTTAGTAGGAGGAAGAGTTGCAAGTTGGCCAGTTGTGTGTGCCATCTTGTGACTGTCTTGATTACCAAACCATCTGCTTGCCAACATTAAGCCAGACAGAAGTCTACAATGGCCACATATTCCATGCTCCTGTTGACCCACCCCCAGTAGACCCTTGCAGACCTCATACCCTATTCTGTCTGGCCCAATATGAACATTCAGGTTACCCAACTCACTTTGTCCTGTTATCCTGAACACACCAGCCAACAGCAGCTCAGAGAAACCTCCTGTTATTAGCAAGGATGCCTTGTATCACTCAAAGTAGTCTTGATCCTTAATCAACTTAGCAGTGGACCCCTTTTGGTGCAATTAGTCGGCATAATCAAATCACCTAGGGTCAAGCTCTTCTATCTACACAACACTGTCTAGCAGCTGATCTGTATAACTACTGTCTAGCAGCTGATCTGTATGACTACTCCCCTGATTTGTGTGGCTGTCCATGACTTCATTCATTTTTGGGTGCATTCCATTGGCATACATCTCAAGTTCAATTGGAGGAGCCAGGTTTGAATCCACTACCTTTGATCCTTGGGGCAGAAACACTTAGCATGCTTTTGAGAGGTGGGAGAAACTCCATGTAGACTTTGGCAGAACATACAAACTCTGCTGGGACAGTGACAGGAGGTCAGAATTGAACACATGACCATGAATCTGTAAGGCAAAGACCTTAACCATTATGCCATCATGTTCACCCCATATAGAAATAAATCGTCTTATCCAAATGATGAGAAAAAGAAAGTGAAAATCTACACAGATTCTGCCTTCTCCATATACACACATGAAGAAGTAATTTTATTTTTTAACTTCTGCTAAGATCCATGTCCATGTGTTCTACCTATGTACTGATGTCAGTTCAATAAAATTGTTAACACATGCTTCTGGCATAATATGATTTTTTTTTTTTTTTGTGATGTAAACCTTTTATGGGTCATACAATGAAAACAATGCTAAAAAGGGGGACTAAAAAGATGCAGCTACAGTGAACCTTGACTGAAGGAAACATACTAAAGAGTAAGACTCATCCATCATTGAAAATCCTGGGGATGGATAACATCAGGGATACCAATACAGGTGTCAACAAAAGTGATGCCATGTTCTACTGCCTTGAAAGCACTGAGGTCAATGAGGACAGCTTCTGGCACTTATAAAAATTACTTCAAATTCTCCATCTTTAGAAATCATTTTAACACAGCACCCTCCTCAAATAAAGCTGAAAACAGGTGGATTTACACACCACTTCTGGCCTTTTTGAGAGAAAAAAATGGTACAACTTCACCACTTTATCCTCTTACTTGTTGAAACTCCCTGTAACTCTGTCCATCATAAAATATGGAATAATTAAATATAAAAACAAAACTACATGTAATACTGATTTGGGGAAACGACCATAAAACAGCTACAAACTTCATCCTTCCCTTTGTTCATTTCAAAATGTTATTCAAAATTTAACATGACAGATCCAACAGCATTAGTTGTGGTATATACAGTACCTGCTGGTTATTGCAAATTTAAGTTTTATGATTTTATTAATAATATGAAAATATGACTGAAGCTCTTGTTCAGCCCTAAACTCTGGTGTGACCTTGACACCAGCTCAGACTTTGGATATAACCTGCTGCATAGTTTTGAAATATAAGGCTACTTGCCTCTTATTTTCCTGTCTCCTCACTGAATAAAACTAGTTAGTTCTCTTCTCCCCATGTGCTCCCTACAGCATAATATATATATATAAAGTGGCACTACTCCAAAGTACTGCGCTATTACTTTCTCATACTCTCAAATTCACTTTTGGGTACAACTCTATAACCAATTCACTTCCCTAACCTTAATCACATCTCATATGGCATCTAAAGTAATACTTATGAAAGGATGACATTCTAACAGTTCATGGTTATCACCCCTTATTTTATACAGTCGTTAACTGCCAAGTTACATCTCAGTACTAATGTATTTCATAAAATCTCTGGGCGAAAAGCAAATAATGGGAAAAACAGCACAAGTCAAAAAGCAGAAGAAATAACTCCAGTGCTAATGTAATATGTTAAACATTGAGGTGATATCGGAAGAAAGCACCTACAACCGCTGTGACTGTGCATCCACAAGTCCTTCACACACTAAGGAAGTTGCAAAGGTTCCATGGAAGTCTGCAGTGAGACAAAAATAAGTCTTCAAAAACCCAAGAAACTACTGATGAAGGCTATGGTTGGGACTGGGATATAACCCGAATGTTATGATGTACTGCTACAATGATCCTGTCAGAAGTCGAGCAAAACAAAAAGAATGCAGCAGAAAACTATGTCCTTCATTTCAATATCTTCACTACCTTATATTCCCTTGTTTCACAGATAAAATATTTAAAAACTATTGCCACAATCCACGTTTAGGGAAAGTCAGCAATCAGTTCATACAAAGTAACAATTTTGGTAAACATAATGGAAAGTTCACAGCTGATTCAACAAGTGCTTCTGTTTTACACTGAAGACTTACCATTGATGACTGTATGGACACTGTGGATTCAAAGTAACGGCTTCTAGTGCTACACTCTTACCTGAAAGAAAAATAAGTCATTATAACTGAGCACAGACTCAAAGTGCTTTTATTATCAGCCATGCATCAGAAACATTTCACTGTTTTATACAAACTAAAGTAGTAAACAGAAAAAAAATAATCTTGGATCACACTTGCAAAGCTTTTGTTTATTTATGTTATTTTACATTTGTTAACCGGGATGGTCCGACTGGACACAGGTCCATTTTCAGTGGAGGCCCGGGGAGAAAAGCTCCACAGTAAGTAAAATTTTACACACTATGTTAAAATACAGTATATAGAGAATTTTCAAACAATATGTTAAAATACAGTATACAGAAGAAGACATAATGCGACCTACATATACAGGAAAAAATAGTTACACATGGTTAATAACAGAAAATGTATACAAATTCAGTCAGCACTGGAAGAAGACCTAGACTGTAATATATATTACAGTAGGTATATTAGGAAGTGAGGTATATAAGTGAAATAATTTGAGGACTTATGGAATACATGAGCATAGCCACTTATTCTTTAAGTGTGTTCTAACTGAGTTTTTAAAGTGAGAAGGGGTTGGGGCAGAAATCAGAGCAGGAGGGAGATTATTCCAGGTTCTAGCTACGGAGTGGGAGAACAGTGCTTTTCCTGCAGTATTGTTAGCCCTAGAGATACGGAGGAGGGGTCTGTCAGAAGATCGGAGAGGACAATTTATATTATAGTGAGTGAGAAGTTGGCCTAGTGCAGGGTTTATTTCTGGATGTGTTACCACATTGTAAGCAATGACTAATTGGTGATAGGTTAGTAGATGGGGAAGTTCCAGCCACTGCAGTTCCCTTAGAGCCTGGCAATGGTGGGTTCTAAAGGTGGAGTTGTTTGCAAACTCGGCGATTTTATTATAACATGATTCAAGTCTGGCAAGGTCAAGTTTTCTACGCTGGGTGAGAATTGGAGTAGCATACATTAGGGTACACAAGGCAAGAGTTTGGGCTAGGGTAATCCGTGCTTGTTTTGAGAGAGATTTTCTGTGCCTATATAATGTTCCCATTTTTTATGGACTTTTTTGATAGTTTGTGAAATGTGGACGTTGAAGGGTAGATTTTTATCAATTTCAAAGCCTAGAAGTTTGGTATGGGCAGAGGAAGAGATAATAGTGCCATTTTTGGAGGAGATAGTGAAGGACAGAGGGTTGGAAATGGTTTTGTTGGGGGTGAAAAGTAGTAATTTGGTTTTATTAGGGTTTAGGATAAGTTTGATCTGAGTGATCCAACTTTCCACAGAGCTAAAGGATTCCTGGGTGAGTTGTTGTAGGGTGGGAAGTGATGGAGTTGAACAGATAAGAGTTGTGTAAATCCATATGTAGACTATTACAGTTTTTTACTACACTATGAGAAGCACTATACACCTTAAGAATTTCATCCTATCTTACTTTTGTCATCTTTCACTTGAATGTGGCTGTATTAATATTTTGCTTTATTGTCTTAAGTAGTCAGTTGTGTTGCCATCCTGGTTATTTTGTAACAAAATCTACTGCAAAGAGAAAACATATCTACCTACTAACAATGGTCTGAACAGTACAGTAAGATTTATCAAAGGGAATTGTAAGTCCAAAATGTTAGTTTACATGGCTATATGCAGTGCATACTATATAGGAAAAACTGAAAGGACATTTAAGGACCGTATCTATGAACATTTATACGACATTAGGACCCACAAGGAAACAAATGCTTTGTACAAACACAGTGTATCTTGTTCTTTGTTTCTAGGATTCAAATTTGGTATAATTGATTCAGTCACAAAGGATTTTTTGAGGGGAGGGGGTGATATGAAAAATGCTTTATTATACAGGGAACTGTTATGGCAGCTCAGGCTTAAATCTAATTCCCCACCAGGTCTTAATGACTATATTAGTATAATCAGTTTGAGTTATGTTTAAAAATGATTTTACAACTTAGGATTTGTACAAAATGGTTTTTTTCCTCTCCATATATATATACATTTTTTTTTTTTTTTATATTATTAAAACAAACAGGAAATACTTTTATATTTGATTTACTTTTATACCTACTATGATTGTTTCTCACCACAAGCTTGTTCTCTTGTAACACAGATGAATGAGTTAAGCTCATCGTAGGGGAAGATATAAAATATGAAATAAGGCCTACAAGAAGGACAAAAAAAACTGAAAGCCCTCTTGGTGAAAGTAAAAAAAGAGGATAGAAATTCAAAAATCAAGATCTAAGATAGAAAGAGAGACACAGTAAAAGAATCAGAACAACTATAGACCCATGGCACCATAAATAAATTCTCCTCCTCTTGCACTTTTATCAATTGTATTCCCAAAAGAATATATAAAATGATTAAAACATTATATACTAAAGCAAACTGCAACTCTATATTAATAAGAAAAAGCCTCTAGGTTTGGGTGGGATGGATGGTTGGTTAAGGTGTTTGCCTTACAACAACAGGTATAGTCTTTCGACCGTCACAAGGGGGATTGGCTTTATATACTAAAGCAACTGCAACTTTCTATATTATAAAAGAAAAACGGGGTGGATGGTGGATGGGTTATTATGGTTAAAGTGTGTTTGCCTACAAGGTATAGGGTTCAGGTCTACAAGGGTCATTTGGGATTAAATGGCTCACCAGGGCAGTTAGCCGATGCCATTACATCAGTTTTTCTTGCCCTGTCAGGAGCTTGGAAATGGTTTGCTTTGAAATGGCCTTGACCTTGCCCTGTAGCAAAGCTGCCTAGCAGCTGGTCAGATTTTTTCTGAAAGGTTTAGTCCTGTCAGAAAATGATGGGTTAGTCCTGAAGGAAACCCTGTCCACATGGAGATAATGAAGAATCACAATTCACAAATTTCTGGACATTTAAATTCAAAATTTTCTCCTGTTGTAATTAATGTTATTAATGTTACTGATGTCTCTGGTTATATTCCTGTTATACAACGGTTGCAACATATTAGTGATTGTAGTAATGTTGCAGATATTAACGGGGATAACTTTGTTGACACATTCAATTTTAATTTGCATTTGGATGAAACAGATGCAAATATGTTGGAGGGTGTACATAATTTATTGAATGTGAATTGTGATAATAGAGCTGGATATGGGTCACCTTCTGTGAGACATGTTAAGGTAAATATGTGTGAATTAGAATCAACTGTAGATTCAAAGTCATCTTTAGTGAACGCTGAAATGGGCGAGGCTAATGAATTTTGTGTTGAAACTCAGTAGTCTTTGCGTTTGAGTGAAGCTTTTTCCAATATTGTTGGTTACAGTGGTTCATTTATTAATAATTCTGTAGATAATACTGATGTGGGCTGTGATTCCCTGTATGATGTTAGTTTGCACACCTTTCCAACTTATTTTGGTGAGGCTGGTGTGCATTTTGATGATGATAGTGACAGTCAAATTGAGCAGGAAATTGAGAATGTGGCGCAAAGTAGTTTGAACTATTGTAGTATGGATTGTGGAATTATAGAACTGATACAAGTAATGGATGAAAACTCTATATCAGTTCTGGAATGTGGGCCTAGTAATCCTGTTATTATAGCTAATGGTTTTGATGATTTTAAAATATACAATTATTCTACTAAAATCATTAATGAACGACATGTTGAATTATTGGCTGAAGGGTTAACCTTTGTTCCTCTAGCTCGGGGTTGTTTAAGTAACACTTTAGTTGATCTAAAAATGTTAGTAAGGAAAATGAACTTGAAATTGACTTTTGATGGTGTAAATAGGAATCAAGTGGGTTTGACTTTGAAAAAACCAAGTAAGTATATGCCCCCAGCTAATGTTGTTACCAATGCATACGAAAGGATATGTGAGTTTGACATTAGGGAGCATTATAGGTGGGCAATGAGTCCACACTACAAGTTCGCTTTTGATACGAAGGACAACTTGACTTTTGAAGAGCATGAATTGCTGGATGGGTTGGTAAATGACATTTCTATAAGATTTATGAAGCCCGATAAAGGAAATGGCTTAGTGCTTATTGACAGGGTTGATTATGTCAACAGTATTATGGCATTATTGGCAACGGATACTTACGAAGATGTTAGTCTTAATGAATTAAATATTGCCTATAGTAAGGTTAGTTTGTATATTGAGGACTTACTTTGGCAAGGGCACATTAATGAGGATGAGTATAGGTATCTGATTAATGATTATCCAATGGTTAGTGGGATTTTTGGAATACCCAAGATCCACAAGGGCTTAAATAATTTAGCATTTAGGCCAATTGTTGATGGCAAGCGCAGTAAAACCTGTTTTATAAGCAAATTTCTTGATTTTGAGCTACAGAAGGGTTTAAAAGTATTTAATTACATTACCAAAGATTCGTGGTCATTTTTGGAGAGGCTAAAGGGTGTTAAATTCACCAATGATACTATTATGATAACAGTTGACGTTGTAAACTTGTTTTCAGTTATTCCCACAACAATAGGGCTTGAATGGTTGGAGGTTCAATTGTTAAAAACAGGTTTATTTGATCAGGATAGAATCAACTTGTTGGTAGGCCTAATGGAAATTGTACTCACTAACAATTTTATTCAGTTTGAGGGGAGTTTTTTTAAACAGACAACTGGTGTAGCGATGGGGGCGGCATGCGCCCCGGTATATGCCAATTATGTAATGGCATACTGGGAGCAAGAATTTCTTTTTACTAGCAGATTTATGCCCCACATTAGCTTTTACACCTGCTTCCTAGATGATTTGTTTATCATCTGGGAAGGTGGAATTGATAAGTTTAGAGAATTTATTGAGTTTCTTAATAATTCTGTAGAATTTTTGAAATTCACCCATAGTATGAGTAAAGTTGAAATTGATTATTTGGATGTACATTTAGCTGTCAGCCCTGTTAATTCTGGATTGATATCTACCATTCATAGAAAAGCAACATTTTCGAATTCATATCTGAGTTATTCAAGTTGTCATCCTGACCATCAGAAGAAGGCAATAGTTAAAGGGCAGATGGTCAGGGCAGCGAGAATGACCAGTTTGGATGTTGATTTCTTTAAAGAACTTGACTTCATCAAGTTGATGTTTATTAGGCGGGGTTATCCAGCGGCACTGTGTGATTGTATTGCGGATGAAGTAAAATCAAAAAGGGCCAATGGTGTGTATTGGGCCTTATTGCATGGAAAGCCTGATATTGGAAATGAGCTTGTTGATAATAATGCTGTTCCTATGGGTAACATCATTCTTAGAGAGGATGAATCTAGTGCACGGGTCAGTGGTGACCATCCATTATATTTCATTACCACTTTCTCCTTTGATGCACCTTATATTGCTGAGATTATCATCAATAATTGGAAAATTTTGAAAATGGATCATTCGGTAAGTGGGAAATTGGGGAGACCGCCTAAATGTGTTTTTAGGAAAGGACTTTCTTTTAAACAATTATTGGAAAAAGGTGATATTACACATACTGTTTCTTATAGGAGTAAGGGTAATTTTAAATGCGGTAGGTGTAGTGTTTGTCACCTGATCAATGTGACGGGTGCAGAATTTAAGGTGGCTGGAGTTACTGTTAGGGTTAGGGCTCATTTTGACTGTTATAGCACAAGTGTCGTATACGCGGCTATGTGCACTCAGTGTCCGGCCTTTTATATTGGGAAGACCTGCAGGGCATTAAGAGACCAAATTATTGAACATCAGTCTGATGTTAGATTAAAGAAAAAGACCAATGCCCTGTATAGGCACATTGACACCAATAGTGGGCATCATTTTAAGTTTTGTGTGATCCAACAGATTTTGGTAGATAAATTTGGAAGAAAACTGGATGTGCACTTAGATATAGGTGAGATGAAATGGCAGTTGAAACTTAATGCATTGGAATTCCCAGGCATTAATGATCATGCTACTATTATGCCCATTTTAAAATTAAAAAGTATATTGGGTTGAATTTGCTTGCACTTATAATGTTGTATACAATGTATACATCTAATAATTAGATTTGTAGTGTTGTTATGATCAATGTTCATTACAAATTGCAGCAATTCAGTTTTGTTTGGCTGTTTTAACTTTTCATTCTGATTTTAGTGTTGATACACCTTTTAGTAAGGTTTGTGATTGTGCTTTTTACTATGTATGCTGGCCTTCATATTGATTGTTAATTATGTTAATTAAGATAATTATTCAATTGAATTGTTCATGATGTCATTTTTAGATGTGTATATAAGGTTGCTTTTTACTTGCATTAAGTTGTGTTCTGATGAAGTCGGATTAAAGACGAAACCTAGGTCAACTCGTGGCTTTGTTCATTTCTTCACTGGTTGCTTCCTGAGTTCATTTGCTGGTGAATTCATTTATTCCTGGTTTGGTGTTTTGTTAGTCTCTCTACAAACGTCAGGTGCTGAAGTAGCAATTCCTGACTGTCTGCCTGAATCAGGCAATCATCCAGGTATGGGTAAATCTGAATATTTCTCTGCCTGCAGTATGCAATGGCTGGAGCCAGGCACTTTGTGAATACCCTGGGCGCAGTAGATAAGCCAAAGGGAAGTGCAGAGAACTGATAGTGCATGTAGCCTGCCCTGAAACGTAGATATTTCCTGCAGGATTCCCTTATGGGGATGTGCAGATACGCTTCTTTTAAGTCTAGGGTGACTAGCCAGGAGTCCTTGGCTAGCATAGGAAGCAGCTGCTGGAGAGTAAGCATTTTGAATTTTGGTACCACCAGGAAGGTGTTGTTAGAGTTGACAGATCCAGAATAGGGTGCCAAGAGTTCTCTTTTCTGGGCACCAGGAACAGTCTGGAGTAGAAACCCTGTCCCCTTTGCTCTGCTGGAACAGGTTGAATAGCTCTGATACTGAGAAGAGAAAGTACTTGCTTTTGGGCCTCTGCCCACTGGTTTGGAGGAAGGTCTGGCAATCCGCATGAGGTTGGCAGTGAGTGGAAGTAGAATCTGTATCCCTGGGATACAATGTTTAAGACCCATCGGTCCTGGGTAATATACTCCCAGTTTTTTGCATGCAGGGCGAGTTTTCCTCCTAGGGTTGCAAATACTTGAGCATGGCTGGGAAGGATGAAAGATAAGTAATTGTGAACTTTTTCCAAAAGGGGGTGGCTTACTACTCCCTGTTTTTGAGGGGGGGAGCACTCCATTGTTTAGATCTGTGCATACCCTGAGACTGTAGTCTTTGTGGTCTGTTGCCCCTGGGTTTGGACTGAGAAGGTCTGGGAGGGACTGGAAAGGACCAGTTTTTTGAAGGCCAATGCCTACTAAATCTAGGTGGCTGTACCTGTAAGAAATCTTTAATAGTTTGCATAGATTTAGCTTTTTCCTCCATCTTTTTAAGAACTTCTGCTTTTGAGCCAAGCAAGCATTCATGGTTTAATGGAGCATCTGGTAATTTTGCTTTGACATGGTCTGGCAAGATTTGTTCCTTCAGCCAAGCATGCCTTCTCAGAACAGACCCAGTGACAGCAGCCCTGCAAGATGCTTCTAAAGCATCAAAACCACACTGCAAAGTATGTTTACCAATGTGGTTTGCAGAATGCATTAACTCTTGTAAGTCTTTATTTTCTGCACAATCAGGAATCAACAACATTTTTTGTTTAATTAGTTCCATAATATGCTGCTGGTACTTCAACATGTGAAACTGGCAATTTAAAGCCCTGATGGCAAGAGTTGCAGAGGTATATACCTTCTTACCCCCATCTGTCTAGAGCCCTAGAATCCCTGTCCGAAGGGGTAGGGTTTTGGGCTGCAGTAGCCTTAATACCTTTAGGTCCCTGGGAAATGGTCTCTGGATCCGCAGCAGGATTTTTAAAGTGAATGTTTTGAGAGTCAGGTACTCTGTAGTACCTGTCAAGCTTTCTAGGAGCTAGTGGTAAAGTATCAGGGGTAAGACTGGATTCCATGAAGACATCATCTACAATATCCAGGACAGGGGGAATAGCTAGAGGCCTATGCTGAGGCAAGTCTAAAAATTCCCTCAGTCTCTTTTTGGACTGTGGGTAGTCCTGGCCTTCCCAGCTGAAATGCTCTCTTAGGGTATGCAAGGTTTCACCGAAAGAAAGGTCCTCTGGGGGTGGGGGTGGGGGGCAGAGGGGATGGAATCCTCTGCATCTGAATCCTCATAGGCAGATAAAGGTATGTCCTGGTAATCACAGGGATCAGAGTCATCGGACTCATAGTCTGTAGATTCAGAAGGTAAATCAATTATTTATCTTTTAGAGGGGGAAGGCTGGCTTCTCCTAATTATAGTAATAAGGTCTTCAGCTATTCTAAACTTTTGTTTCTGTGGCATGGAAGCTTGAGAATGCGCTTTGGTCATCGGTTTCCTAGGCGTAGTGCGAACTCTGGGCCTGAGAAATTCGGTAGTTTTAGTTATTAACGAAGAAGTCGGCTTAATACGAACATTGGTAGGTCTGAATACACCCTCAGAAGCCGGTGCCTGCACTGCGGCTCCGGACCCATCCAAGGTAGAGACATCCGCAGGTTTCATAGTTGAAGAAGCATCTCACGGCATACTGGACTCCAAATTGGTCTTAGTAAAGGCCTGCGAATCTGCAGAAGCGGGTAACAGGGGCTGCGAAAGCGCCTCACTGAGTACCGGCGAACTGGCGACTAGCTTAACGGAAGCATTGTTGGCAGTTTTGGACCTATGCGGTCTGTCTCTGCCTTTATCTTTGCATTTTTTTGGAAGGTCGGTAGTCGGCTGGCTTACCAACGCCATTTCGGAATATGGAGAATGAGAGCAAAAGAATTTAGATACAAAAATAGCCCGGTGACTAATAGTTTGGGCGTTGAACAAGGCAATAAACTGACAGCGTGGGACAGCGTGGTCTGGGCCTAAACAGGTGACGCAGTAAGAATGAAAATCTCTGTGAGGTATTCCAGCAAGACAATTGTTAACTTTTTCTGACATCGGTTAGAGCAAGAGAAAAGGATCCCCAACACGGTACTTAGCTTTAGAAGATTTCAGGTTTGAAACTCAAAAAACGAAAATTTCAGGTAGCTGCCGACTGGCACTTGTGAACTGCTTCAGCTTCGGGCTCCCGCACGACAAGAAAAGCTGATGTAATGGCACCGACTGCATGTTTTATACCCCTAACGACCTGACGTCATGGAAGAGGTGACAGCATCCGATGCAGAAATCCCAAGACTCTGGTATTCGGGCCGACTGAAAGCTACCTGCTGGGAGATAACCCAAGTGTGATTACTGCAACAGTGAAACATGAAGAACATCATACCATGATCTTATTTCAGTATCAAAAACTCAAATAAAATACACAGCTTTTGCAGATGATCTCAGTATTTACTTTCAATATCCTAATATTGATTTAAATAAAATCCTATTGTCCATAGATAAGTTTTCCCTAGTATCCAACTATGAAATTAATCTTAAGAAGTCAGTTATTTATCCAATTAACCCACTGGGACATAATGAATTTTACTTTCCGGAGACTAATGTTAAAGTGCAATATACTTTGAAATATTTAGGTATACATTTTAGCCATACACAATCAGATATATTCAATAATAATATAGTTAAAACTTGGTCAAATATAGTCCGTAACATAAATAAATGGGAAAAGCTTAAACTATCTACATTATCAAAAGTTTCAATGGTAAAAATGAACATATTGCCTAAGATTTTATACCATCTGAATGCCACTTTCATGAACATTCCAGTTACCTTTTTCAACAAGATAAAAGTTCAACTGGCAACATTCATATAGTACCCAAAAAGTACAAGAATAACCTTTAATAAGCTAACACCCTCAAAAGAAAAAGGAGGCTTATGCCTTCCTGATTTTCAGTTGTACTATGAGATTATCAATGCAAGTCGCATCATGCAGATTACAAATCATGACCCTATAGGTAATGAATGGTACCCATTATGGATTAAATTATTTCACCAGAACATTATAACATATAAAGTTAATCCAAAAACGATTCCCTTCTTAAAACACGAAACTCTTAAGACAACAAAAATTCACCCAATCTTAATAAACAGCTGTGAAATTTTCAAGAAGCTACTGATATCAATAAATTTAAAAGACACAATTACTCTTCTGCAACAAATACATAACAACCCAGATATAAAACTAGTAAACACTATGGTAAACCTAGATAAATACCCTGGCTTTTGCCACCCAAGAAAATTATTTTCCTGTGCCCCTGTCAAGCAGAGCCACAGAAGTGATCCCCGGGGCAAATTTCATATCTCCCATCCAATCATCAATATTTTTCTTGAAGAGTGCTAATGAGGAGCTTTGTTTGATATAGATAGGTAGTTTGTTCCAGAGTATGGGAAGTCTCTGGGACAGGAATCTATGCTGCCAGCATGTTCTGTTTATTGAGGTGACAAGGTTTAGGTCCCTAAGAGCATGTAGCTTGGGGGGGATTGGGATTTCTTTATGTGGAGCATGTCCAACAGCTCTGGGTTTGACATAGCTTTGTATGTTAGGCAGAGATTGCCTTTGAGTAGGTGATATGCGACAGAGTAAAGCTGGAGTTTTTTGAGACTGTCTGTGTAGGGCATATGTTTGGGGCCGGTAATCCTCTTTGTGAGGTATTTCTGTGGCCTTTCCAGTTGCTGTAGATGTCTTATGAGGTATATACCAAAAGGGGAGTTGTACTCTATAATGGGTCTAATGACTGATGAGTAGAGGGGAAAAATGACCTATTTTTTCCTGGATGAGAAACCTTTTGTGATGAGGTGTACCACGTAGAAGGATTTCCTAACTACTGTGGCAAGGTGATTATCAAAGGAGAGACTACTGTCCACCGGTCCCAAGGTCTCATCATAATTTTGGTGTTAAGTAGACTATCGCCTATGTGGTAGTTCATGGGTACAGGGTTTTTACCAAAAAGGATGACAATGCACTTTTTGGCATTGAGCTTGAGGCCATGGCTTTGACACCAGGCATCTGTCTCAGTGAGGCCCTTTTGTAGGATGTCCACATCGTTCGGAGTTTTGATTATGGCTCCTAGTTTGCAGTCATCTGCGAACTTTGTTGGCCAAAGGCCTTCTGTATTAGCCTGTACTTCAGAGAAGTAGATACCAAACAGGAGAGGACCTAGGACTGAACACTGTGGTACTCCACTTGTCACTGGTCTGAAGTTGGATTTAGAGTCTGCTACTTTCACAGTGTGAGTTAATTAACTCTTATACCTAGTAAGTACTATAACCAAAGATATCACTGTAGTTGAGCAAGATGTTAACTTAGCACAAGTTCTAAAATTGCACGAGTAAAAAGAAAATTATATCAAATACATATAAATTAATAGCAAATATTAAATATCAAAATACAATTATTTTTTCAAAGTTGTGGGAAAGTAAAGATAACACCATATAAGACAATGAAAAGGAAGTAGCTATTAGAAATACTATGAAACTGACACCATACAAAAAGTTAATACACACACAGATCCTGATCTACAACAATGCCTACCATACACCTGTTCACCTTAACAAATTCAACCCATCCAAGTCACCGTATTGCCCCTTTTGTCCTAATAAAGAGGCGGATATTCTCCATATCTTTTGGAGCTGCAAAACAGTTTATAAACTATGGTGCTCAACAAGATTCCTTTTAGAGAAATCAGGGTATTCAAAATTCATGTTGTCATGGGAGACAGCTATACTACAATAATAATAACTTCTCTAAACACATTATAATATCACTATGCACCCTATTAAAAGCTTACATAGTGAAAAACTGGATAGACAGATCAAGACTAACCTGGTCTGAATATAAAAGCATGGCGAAAAAATATATATTGGCCAAGAAGCTTTAAACCTACTATCAGAGGTACGGCAAAGCATTAATTGATATTCTATCATAAACACTAAATTAAATGCTAATTATATACGGGTAGTAGACACATCACTTAGTTGAGATTAGTAACCACAATAATTAAGATGACATATTTATATATGTACATATGGTATAGTAGAGAAAATTGTTATCATTCTATAGGTTGATGTTATACCTCTAGTATTGCTGGCATTTGCAAAATAATGTATAAGAGAACTGCTGTATGATAAAAGTTCTTGGACTAACATAATATAAGCATATCCTCATAGTAACACAAAATTGTAATTCTACCTGATTTGAATGTTAATTAGTAAAGTGTGCAATAACTATTATTACTTGCTTATAGTATGCATTCTGTAATATCAGCTGTACCACATGAATATATGTCTTGTTTATCTTCTTCTGCATATTTTGTGAAAAAATATTTCATAAAAAGAAATTTGATATTAAAAAAAAAATATGAAGTATGGGTTCCCTTTCAGAAGTTCGAACAGCTGGAATCACGAAATGCATATGGCTGAAGCCATATGCTTGAATTTCAGAAGCTCGACCTTCTGAAAGAGAAGTTAAAAAAAATATATATATATATATATATATATATATATATATATATATATATACATACAACAATGTTTCTGCAGGTAAGCAAGGCCCCCTGCGCCCCCACACCCCCCGCTACTTATTTATTCCAACTCCAAGATCGCACTACAACGCAGAAAGGGAAACTTCTCGGTCTGCGCTGTATGCCGATCCCCATTCAGAAGGTCGAGCATATGGTCTCGACCATATGCATTTCGAGATTTCAGCCATTCGACCTTCTGAAGGGGAACTGAAGTATGATACTCAGACGGCTTTTATTATTTAGTAACTACAGTCTTCAACAATTTGCCAGAAAACCATACATTTTATGAGCAGCAGAACAAAAATATGAAGCAAACTCAGGGACATTCAGTCAAATCAGAGACAGTTGAGAGGTATGATTCTACCCATCAGAGCTAAGCCAACAATACCTTAAGTCACCTCTGATGGAGGCCTTATCTATATCAGCAGGTTGTATGCAGTCTGCCAAATGTACTACAGGCCAGAGTGCAGATGCCATATGCCTCCCAGCCAACAGCACCTCAGAAAGGCTACGAGGGAACGGCTGACATTTTACAGTCTTCCACATCCACGCATTCTCAAAGTCGCTCAATTTACTGCCACCAGTCTTTCTCGAACACAGATGCACAGCAGCCAAAAGACTGCAATGGTCCCCACAGGGTTACATTCAAATTAGACATGCACAGCAAATTTGACTGCTCCAACTGGACTACCTAAACTGCCATCAGGACCAAACAGAATGGCAGCTATTAGCAGGACGATACACTTATTCATGATTTGCCAGGAGGTGACAAATGCAGAAGGATGTAGCATCATTGCCTTACTTTCACTGCAGAATACGCAGCTCTTCCACAAGACATGAAAAACAGACTTCACCACAGCACTTTGAAATTCGTAACACCTCTAGATGTCTGAGTGACTATATGCAAGTAAATACAACAGCAGAAAAACACAGGGAAAGTGTTGGGCATGAAGGAATGATGATATGCAGAACTGCAGATGCTTCACCCCCCCCCCCACCATGTACCACTTCACTCATGAATACTAACCCAGCCCTGCCACTGCCCCTAACACCAACCATACATATCACATTACCTAAATCATTTTCCCTAAAAACATCACTACACAAGAAACTCACACACATACACTGCACATACACCATCGCACACATAAAATACTAAAACTTTCACCTTACCTGGCCCTTACTCCAACTCTAACCCACAAAACCTCACACATAAACTCCAAAATCTTCACAGACAACATAAGATCTATTCCTCTAACCTTTATTCTAACCCTAACATGCAAACATTCTCATCGCTAATGTTGACACTTTTGATACATCCATAACCTCTGGCATTAGAAGAAAGCCCCACTTATCCACTAAAGTGAATGCAATACACTCTGTTGATAAGATATGCATTCACCAGAGTGTATTGTTTCCACGTGAGAGAGAGTGTGTATGTGTGTGTACACTAAAGCAATAGCTACTGAGTCAGGCCTGTGACAAGTGTATAAAAACTTAAAAGACTGACAAACTTGATATAAGCTACGGCTTTCTTGAGGGAGTAGGCTGGCTGTCAGGCAAGCTGCAACCTGTGCACAATACAACTATACTGGTTAAAAAAACAACCAGTCAGAAATCCACAACAAACTGTTTATTATCTCTAATGTCTCGGATGACAAAGCCTTCAAGAAGCAACATTCTAAAACACTCTCCTGTCATAAATACTTTCCCTCATTAAATTAACAACACTCAGTCAATCATACAACAACCCCATAGCTGAACCAACAGGAGGAACTGAGTAGGTTCTGGAAATTCCAATTGTAATACGACATAATACTTTCTTAGGGGGACTGAGAAACATTTTGATTTTTTCACCAAAACATTTGACTCATTCTGGTAACAGTTTCAGCAAAAGAGAATCATTCAAAGGGGCTGGTCAAAGCCACTCTCTCTTCAGAATCTGAATCAGAAACCCAGGAAGACAACACAGAATCTGACCCTTCTCAAATATTTTGAAGTTCAAAATCTTGAATCTCTTTAGAAAATAAAGAATCTGCTTTTCTTTTACCAGAAATACCCACACTGGTAGGGTCAAGTGCTTGAAGTAAACCCTGAATTAAGTCCAGTAAATCACTCCTGTCTAGATTAACTATGACAGGAGAAGAGCTACGTCTTACATTTTTGTTTCTTTTTGACAGCTACTTCTGAAGAAAAGGACCCACTTTAGCAATGGAAAATCTCCATAGGGATGGGCACAGCTTTCTGGCTAAGCAGAGGGTATTCTCTGTCCCTTCTCCCAGGACCAACATAAGTGGCTCCCCCTTATCCACCAAGGGCATTCCAACAGCTGTAGAGGACATCTAAACCCCCTAGTCCATGGTGCCTGCAGTGACTACACCAGTGTTAGCAATGGAAAAAAAGATAAATGGTTTGAGAAAACAGTTTTAGGCAGAGTAACATCACGTTATTTGTGCCTCACAAACTTTAGCAGCCTGCTGTAGTGGCAAAGACTGTTTAATCATTTTATTTTATTTTTGTGGCTGGAAGACGGAAGAACTAAGGAAGTGATAGGTTGTTCCATGGTTAAGCTAAAACAAGATGCCTGATTCCCAGGAAGGCTGGAAGTCAGTAAAACAGGTAAGCTGTAAAAAGTAAATTTTCCCACATAAAAACACAGTAAAAAGCATTTTAATCACTTACCCCAAAAGTAAAACACAGTTTTTACCTCCAAAAAGGTAGGTTAAAGTTAGTCTTAAATACATTTTACCACTAAAGCAAAAAGTGACATTCCTGCTTAAAAGTAGTCAAAAATCATGTGACTGCCATTTAAAACATTTTTTCTTAGCTTTAAAATTAAAGTTTCACAAAAAAAGTTGACATAAATGCTAAAGAAAAACCTTTCTTCCCCAAAGGGAATTTATCTGCTAAGCATAGGAACAGCATTAGCCAACTGCAGATTCTCAAAAGTCCACAACAGGAGTGTTCTTCGGTGGTAGGAAAGCTATTAAAGGCCTGTAGCCCAAACCTGACTTTTTAGTTAGCTCAGCTCAAGCTGACTAATGTCTAGACACATGAAAGGTAGCCCAAAAGCTTTGGAAGGTGGCTGTAGGCTATAACCCATATAGCTTAGGCTACTGCTGAAGGATCCATATGATGGACATCTACTTAAATTAAAAGAACTTGCTTAATCTGGGCAGATTTAGGATGGTTTCCAGCATTCATCTTTTCTTACAACCAGGAATAATCCTGAGAGGAAACCCTTGCCTTGCTCTTGTTCACCGCACCCCTTATAAGACTATATTACTTAATCCCCATTACTCAATGGTCCAAGGTCAGGCTAAACCAATTACATGTGAACTACGATAAGTTCCAGCCTAGGATATGTGGGCAAAGAGGGAGGAGGAAGATGGAGCTGGTAGATGTTTTATACATTACCTTCATTGGTGGGAGGGGGGCTGTTCTGTAGCATGTAACAGTCTCTCCAAACCCTCGAAGCTATTTTTTTGTTTGTTTTGCAAATACTTTATTTTGCTTGTACTGCTCAATCGTGTACTGCTTTTAACAGAGTAACCAGTCCCTAGTAAAGCAATGTTTGCTGTTCCTCTGAATAGGAAGATGAAAAAAGCTCCTTCACTGGCTTCATTATTCTCCCCTTTCTTTTATCTTCATAAAGATATCATGGAAAGGAGGATAAATACCAAATACTTATCCAATTATCCAGAGAAAGACTGACCCTTCATGTCTTCAGAGAGGGCGTGGATTCTTAATCAGACAAGCCACCTAATAATACTGCCAGTGGCTTCCACCCAGATAATTATCTACAATGTCATATCCATATCTGATTGCATGCTTCCCCTCGGGTCAGTTCTGTATGAGCACATCTACTCGTGCATGAATCGTACCATCCCAAACAGAATAAAGACGCTCTACTCCAAAAAAAAGGAAGCCAATCTGGTGGTCCCCTGCCATAAACAAACTTTACAACAAAAGGAAGAAACTGTTGCAGAAAAGAGGAAAATCCCAGGATGCAAAAAAACTCCCTTACCAGCCTCAGTAAGAAGCTGAGATCCCTCATAAAATCCTCCAAAGTTAGTTATGAAAATAAAATTGCCAAAGATTCCAAAGACAGCCACAAGGCATTCTATAGCTACGTCAAGAATCTAAATGGCATTGCTCAGATCTGCTCTGAGCTACAACAGAATGGCATTAAATATACTGATCCCAAGGATATTGCTAATATCCTGTCAGATGAATTCAGTGCCAACTTTACCCCCCTCTCACCCCCTAAAGGACCCATCTCAATACCAAAAGATTGCCAAATTCCAGTAATAACGGCCACACAGATAAAAAATACACTCTCCAAAGCTAAGAATACAGCATCCATGTGACCAGGTGAAATCCCGGGCTATGTAATACATTAACTACAAAATGAATGAACTGGCACCTCACCTAAGTGTCATGTTTAATCATAGCCTCACCTCAGGCTTTGTGCCCACTGAGTGCCGCACAGCTACAGTTATCCCACTCCACAAGGGGAGATCCACCTTGGATCCTGGGAACTACCACCCCATCAGTCTGACGAGCCTGATCTGCAAGGCCATGGAACGTATTATCATGGAACTTATAAACAAAGACATTGGCAACCTTCAAACACTGGACCCCACCCAGTTTGGGTTCATGAAATGCTGATCTTGTCTCCTGAACCTGACTGACTTCTTTGAATCAGTCTCCAGAGCTGTGGACGAGGGTAAAGTGGTCCACACAGCCTATTTGGACCTTGCCAAGGCCTTCAACACCATCCCCTACTATGGAATCATAGATAAACTTACTAAGCTGGGCATTAATCTCTACGTCACTCAATGGGTTGCCAACTGGCTTACTGACAGAACCCACACTGTAAAAGTAGACGACTCCAATTCCAGCTCCAGACAAGTGACAAGTGGAGTACCTCAGGGTTCAGTCCTGGGACCGCTCTTGTTTGGCATCTACTTCTCTGAAGTACAGGTCAACACTAAGAGACTCTAGCTAAGAAAGTTTGCAGATGACTGCAAACTGGGCTTCATTATTGAATCCCCAAATGATGTGCATATTCTACAAAAGAGCCTCACAGAAACAGATGCTTGGTGCCAGAGTCATGGGCTCAAGCTCAATGCCAAGAAATGTATAGTTATCCCCTTTGCAAAAAATCATGTACCCATGAATTACCACATAGGTGGCAGTACACTAAACACCAAAAGTTTGATAACAGACTTAGGGACACAGGTGGACAGTGGTCTCACCTTCGATAACCACATCGCTGCAACAGTCAAGAAATCCTTCTATGTGGCACACTTCATTCCCTAATGGCTTTTCATCCAGATAAAAAGAGGTCATTGTCCCACTGTACTCATCCCTCATTAGACCCATTAGAGAATACAACGCCCTGTTTAGTATGTACCTCTCAAGACATCTGCAGTAACTGGAAAGGCAGCAGAAATACCTCACTAAAAGAATCACAGGCCTAAAGCAGATGCTCTATGCTGAGTGTCTAAAAAAACTCCAGCTATACTCTGTCGCATATCGTCTACTCAGAGACGATCTCTGCTTAACATAAAAGGCCATGTCAAATCCAGAGCTGTTGGACATGCTACACTTAAAGAAATCCCAATCCCTCAGAGACACATGCTCCAGGGATCTAAACCTTGTCATTACAATGAACAAAACATGCTGGTGGGATAGGTTCCTGACCCAGAGACTCCCCAAACTCTGGAATAGACTGGCCATACATGTCAAGCAGAGCGCCTCTTTGGCCCTCTTCAAATGGAACCTTGACGAATGGATGGTAGACAGGAAATTCACCCCAGGGATCATGTCAGTTGCCCTGCTAGACAGAGGTCCAGGGAAGAAATAGCAAGGGAATTGTTATGGCTAGGCTTGTACAGGCACTAAGGCCGATACCCTAGTACCAACCTATGAACCTATGATATTCTATTTCTCTAGGTTTCATCTTGAACATCCTTGCTGCTCATGTGACTAGATTCTCCAAGAATATATCCTTAATAGCTGGCCTAATAGCAGAAAAGCAGTGCCATCAATGCCCTATGTCCAGGAATAGGCTCGGACTGCTGGTATGGTCATATGGGGGAAGAGGTGCACTCTATAAGCACTTACACGAGTTCATGGATCGAGCTATCCCAAACAGAACCAAGATGCTATCCTCCAAAAAAAGGAAGCCAATCTGGTGGCCACTTGCCATAAACCAACTCTACAAGAGAAGGAAAAAAATTGTTGCAAAAGAGAGTAAACTCCCATGAGTGGAGAAGCTCCCCGGTCAGCCTCAGTAAGAAGCGGAGATCCCTTATAAGATCTTCCAAAGCTAGCTACAAAAACAAAATCACCACTGATTCTACGGGCAACCACAAAGCATTCTATAGCTATGTCAAGAATCTCAATGGCAACACCCAGATCTGCTCTGAGTTACAGCGCAATGGCACGAAAATTACAGAACCAACTGATATTGCCAACATCCTGGCAGATAGGTTCATTGCTAACTTTACCCCCCTATCACCCCCTAAAGAGCCCATATCTATACAGGAAGAATGCAGAGTCCCTGTAATCATAGGTTCATTGCTAACTTTACCCCCCTATCACCCCCTAAAGGGCCCATATCTATACAGGAAGAATGCAGAGTCCCTGTAATCACATTTATGCAGGAAAAAGCTGCACTCTCTAAAATGCACTCTCTAAAACCCAAAACACAACATCCCAGGCTGTGTTTTACATGAACTTCAGAATTAACTGGCTCCCCACCTAAGCACCATGTTTAATCATAGTCTCACTTTAGGCTTTGTGCCCACTGAATGGCACACAGCAACAATTATCCCACTCCACAAAGGGGGAGCCAACACTGATCCTGGGAACTATCGCCCTATTAGCCTGACGAGCCTGATCTGCAAGGCCATGGAACGTATCATCATGGAACTCATAAACAAAGACAAACTCTGGACCCCACCCAGTTTGGGTTTGTGAAAGGCAGATCTTGCCTTCTGAACCTGACTGACTTCTTTGAGGCAGTCACCAAAGCCGTAGATGAGGGTAAGGTGACTCACATAGCCTATCTTGACCTCACCAAGGCTTTCAACACCATCCCCCATTCTGGAATTATAGCTAAACTAGGTATAATTCCCTACGTCACAAGATGCGTTGCCAATTGGCTCACTGACAGAACCCACACTATAAAAGTTGACTTCAAACCAGTGACAAGTGGAGTACCAAAGGGTTCAGTCCTGGGACCTCTCCTGTTTGGTATCTACTCCTCTGAAGTACAGGCTAAAACAGAAGGCCTCTGGCTAACGATGTTCACAGATGACTGCAAACTAGGAGCCATAATCGAGTCCCCAAATGATGTGGACATCCTACAGAAGGGCCTCACTGAGACAGAAATAGGAAATACACCCCAGGGATCACTTCTGTGGCTCTGCTCGACAGGGGCACAGGAAATTAACTTTCTTGGGTGGCGTAAGCCAGGGAACCTTGTTGGCCAGGCTTACTTAGGCTCTTGGGCTGATAGCCTAGTACCTACCTATGAACCTGTGTGTCCTAGCAAGCTTTATCTATGGGAAGTGCTCAAGGGAAGCTGTTACTTATGCAACTTCTGTTGGAGAACAAAAGCCTCACAACAAGCCTACATGGCAGAGTGTCAAAATGTTGTAATGTTAGTGTGCATGCAACTATCCAAGTAAGTATTCTGAATGGCTTGTACATAACTGCTTCCACTGTACAGTTTTGTATCTCCCATCAGATCTCTTGCTCCCCAGAGTCTGATAAATATCACCACAAGTTTGAGTCGCTGAGTAGTTGGAGGGCCCAGCTGGTAACAGCATTGCATCAGGGTTGTTATTGCAAAGAGCTAGTGGGTTATCTACAGTGTGTAGCGAGGTAAATGGGTGAACAGCCTGATGGTTAAGTGGGCCAGGTACGGTAATGCATTACAAAAAAAAATTTTCGTTTTGGGCAGTTAATGACTCTGATTACAACAGTGGAAGAATCACACATCTTTTTGCCAAACTAATCAAAACACCCTGTTTCCCTTTCATGGGGGATGGATATGTGGTACTAATTGGCTGTGTTTTTTGATATCACATGGGATCTGCTAATTTTTTTTTTTTAATAGGTTCATAGGTGTTTACTAGGCTAACGATCTCCAGCCTTTTTAAGCCAAGCCATGCATCCCAAATCTCTGACAAGTTCTGATAAACTTGATAAGTGTAAACATGGAGATGAACCACTTACAGGTTACCTGCATCCATTAGCGACAAAGGTGCCAAACCAGGGAAGAATTTCTGGTCTCCCATCCAATTGCCCATGTTACACTTGAATTGGGTTAGGGAGGAACTCTGCGTCATATGGATGGGGAGCCTGTTCCACAGACAGGGTAGTCTCTAGGATACATACCTATCTCTCCAGCAGGTCCTATTTATATCACAGGCAAGGTTTAAGTTTTTAGAATGGGTAATTCTGGTGCTGATTGTTTTGTGGATATGCAGGAGATCCATCAGAGTGGGGTCTGACAATGCCCTGTATGCCAGGCATAGATCTCCCCTCAAAAGCCTGTAGGAAACAGAATACAGGGATAGGGCCTTGAGGTAGTCAGCAAAGGACATATTACTTACACCCTGTATTCTTTTAGTGAGGAACATCTGTGGACATTCCAGTTGTTGGATATGCCTGGTGAGGTGCATACCAAATGGGGAATTGTACTTAATGACAGGTCTGTCGAATGCTGAATACAGTGGAACAATGACTTCCATAGACTTAGATGCCATACCTTTGTTTACAAGTTGCGCAACACAGAATGCTTTCCTCACCACTGTAGACACATGATGATCAAAGGCTAGATTACTATGTGTGTACCTAAGTTCATGACTAGTGGGTAAACTCTAAGGGGTGTGCTGTCAATATGACAGTTACCAGGGATGGATAACTTCCCAAAAGATACTATTATGCATTTCTTGGCATTTAGTTTTAGTCCATGGCTCTGCCACCAGTTGTTTGTCTGTGTCAGCCTCTCCTGGAGAACATTTGTGTAAGTGGAGATTCAATGACAGCTCCTAATTTGCAATCATCTGCAAATTTAGTCAGCCACAGACCACTGACATTGGCCTTGACTTATGAGAAGTAAATGGCAAAAAGGAGCTGTCCAAGTACTGATCCCTGAGGGACTCCACTTGTGACTGGCCTCTTTGTAGAGGTGGACTCCCCAATTCTAACTTACTGGGTCCTATCTGTGAGCCAGTTGACTATCCACCAGGTGACATACGGGTTTGTATCAAACCTCTTGAGTTTGTCAACGATGCCCGAGTGGGGCATTGTGTCAAATGCCTTGGTCAGGTTAAAGTAGGCAGTGTGAACTATTTTGCCCTCATCCATTGCTTTGGTGACCTTCTCAATGACGTCCACCAGGTTGCGTAGGTATGATCTACCCTTGATGAAACCAAACTGGGTTGGGTCAAGTGTCTGGAGGTTTACTATATCTCTATTGATCCATCTCCATGATAATTCTTTCCATGGCTTTACATATAAGACTAGTGAGACTTATGGGTCTGTAATTTCCAGGATCTGTAGATGGCCCACCTTTGTGCAGAGGGATAACCGTTGTCTTTCTCCATTCATGAGGCACGAAGCCTGATCAGAGGCTACAGTTAAATAGTAATTCCAGAGGCCCTGATAGGTCATGTTTCATGCTATTTAGAAGGCATCCTGGGATATCATCTGGGCCCATTGATGCAGTGTTTTTGATCTCAGAGAGAGCATTAAGGACTTGTTCCCTATTGATAGTAGGGGGAGTTATATTTGATGATATTTCCTGAGGGAAGGTTGAGGGGGAGAGAGGAATAAAGTTGGAGCTGAATTTATCAGAAAGGAGGTTTGCTATATATTATGGCTCAGTATAGGTGGCTCCATTTACAATGAGCTCTGCACACAATTGTGTACTGCCTTTGGGGTTGTGGAGATAGCTAAGGAATGCTTTGTGGTTGTCCTTGGTCTAGGACACAAAACTTACCTCAGATTTGGCTTTGGTAGACTTTGTCCTCTGAGTTGTTTGTTTAGTTTGATGAGAGTGCTTTTATCCTGCTAGGTGCTGTACCTCCTAATTTTTGCCGTGATTTTCTTCCTCATGTCATACAGCTGACTGATTTTGTGATTCTACCAGGGTGGCTTGTTTTTCTGAGTTAGTTCTGTCCTTCTTCCTGGTGGGTACAGCTGCCTCTATGCAGCTATTCATAGGTAGGTACTAGGCTATTGGCCCTAGGGCCTATATAAGCCTAGCCAAACAGTACCCTGGCTTTTGCCACCCAAAAATATTTTCCTGTGCCCCTGTCAAGCATGCTTATACAGGGTTTCTGTGAACAGTTCTGCACAGGCAGAAGTGTTCGCAGGGTTTATGGGTGTTTGATGTCTTACCAGGTTCTCACTTAATAGCAGGAGGTTAGCTTTAGAATAGTTCCTGAATATTCCATTTGTACTTGTGTTTGTCTTCAGCCCTAAAAATAACCTAACTTCTTTGGGATGTGTAGCTGGTCTGTCACTAATGAATCATTTTCTTAAGTGTCTTCAAAGGCACAGATGACTGCAAAGAGAATTGGCAATTGTTCTGGGTTATTTCATGCTCATATGTTCTAGGTACATTTTCTGGGAGCCTGGCAATTCTTTAGCTTTATTTGCCTCCCACATAAAATGTTCTGTCATGAAGTCCATAGTCTTCCTTAAGAAGATATCCTTCAGTGGAGACCCTAATGAAGAGATGCCCTTATCAGTCATGTCATAACCCATTGGATGTACCTGGTCCAAACAGGCCAGAACCTTTAAATCTTCAATACCACAGTCAGACAGCCCTTTAGGGGATGGGTGCTTTTACCTGGTGAGAACAAACACAAGGTAGGGGGACAGCTGGCTGTCAAACTACCATGAAGACTCTGGAGAATTTTCTGTAGTTCAATAATGCTGCAGATGCAGCAGGTGCCACTGGGGCACACAGCAGAGGAACAGATATTAGCACCAGCAAGAGGGCCATAGGTGTGGGAATAAGCAAAATGGTGTGAATCATACTAATGTCTCCAGAATGCTCAGTTCAATCAAGATAGACAAAATCTCCCAAGGAGCAGAGAAATATATAAGTTCCTGGAAGGAAACTCTTATTTTTGCAAGGCTGGTCTTCCTAGCCCCCCAACCGACACACAACTGGGAATCTGCATCTAAACATCTAAATGACTCAAATTCACTGACACCACTAGTAAGATATTTTTAAATTCTGAATATCTGATGTTACTACATTAATTTTCTGTGTGTGTGTGTGTGTGTGTGTGTGTGTGTGTGTGTGTGTGTGTGTGTGTGTGTGTGTGTGTGTGTGCATGTGCATGTGAGTGTATGTGCGTGTGCTCCCGTGCATGCACACAGGAGTGTGTATGTGTGAATACCTGATTGTGCACGTGCATGCTCCTTTGTGTTTCACTATGCATAAGTTTTGATTCTTGCTTCTGACAATTTAAATACCTTACCAGCATATGAATTAAGCATCTATAATTACAAAGAAATGATGAAGGTAGACATTTTTAAAACAATCAAAGTAACACAGAATGACTGACAGTTTTCTTCAGATTGCAACAATACACATCCTTAGACATTAAAATACAAATCCAGAGCAATGTAAAAACGTTAGTATGTGTATGCAAAATGTATACTTTTTGTTTTTATTTTAAAATCATATACACATGTGTAATATTTGAAATCTGTACAGCTCATGGTTACACATGACTAACAATGAGGAGATGGTATGATGACTATAATTAACTCCATCTGGTTCCATAGTTATAGCCACATCACTCTTGGGTATCAGAGCAGTGACTACTAATGCGGTTCACTGTTAACAGCTCCAGCTCACAGGTCAAAGGTTCAGTCCTGATTTGTAGTCACTGTGTATGGTCAGTCAGCACATTTTCATAGGTCAAGGGTTCAGCCCTGACTTGTAGTTATTGTGTATGTGGAGTCTGCATGCTTTCCATGTGTCTCTGTGGATTTCCTCTACCTCAGAGCCCAAGTGTTCCCTCCTGACTTGTAGTCACTGTGTTTTTCACCTGTTTGTGTGGATTTCCTCGGTGTACTCCAGTTTCTTCCCTAAACATGCAGGCTAACAGGCACATTAAATTGTCCATGCAGTTCTAAACTACAATTTCTCCTGACCTTCCAGTTTGCATCTCAGCTGGAAAGTATGCATGGAACAGGCAACCTATCCAATAACAAATGTCACAACAGCAGTGATGCTGTTTACTGATTATTATACAATGACTCCCCATTAATATTTGAAAATATGCACGCTGATTGGCCAGCCCAACCAGCATGCCCGTTGCAAATTCCACAATATACCAATGGAAAAATGTCCGGTCATCCGGACTTCTTTCCGTTGGTATATTGTTTACATTTTATTTTTATTGCTTAAAAAATAAAAATAAAATCTTTAGCCCCGACTCCGGACATACCAGACAGGCAGCTTGGACAAAATACTAGGGAAATCAGGCACGTTATTTAAAATTAAACACATACCTGATATCCCTTGTATTTCTTCCATGCTGTATCTCTCCTACCCCGAAACTGCCCTAAAGTTTTTTTCTTTAACTAAAAAAAAAAATGGAGCAATGGAGACTTTCTTTTCTCTGTTGTTTCTGTTTCAAAGCACTGATATACTGGGTAAGCATGGGAATGCAAGTCCCATACTCATGCGCAGTTCATCAACACAAGGAAGCAGTATATCACCAGCCACGGAAGAACAGTAATGCGCCGTTATACAAAGACATTATTTAGGAAAAGTATTTTTTTTTCTTAAATAATGTCATTGTATAATAGCAATAACCGACTTTGTAGTTGTGATATATTGAAATTTACCCCACGGTTGGCTTTATTTAATCACGCCAACCATGGGTAAATCTTCAATATACCACGGCACATCATCGGTCATTGCTTAAATATCCAGCAGGAACTGCAAAAGCAATCCCTTTACTTTTGTGTGGCATACAGTTAAAAAGACATGCTAAAAGATTTCAAGGTGTGATATCAGGAAGCCTCCTTTTATTAGTTGTTTAAAAGTAAAAAGCCATTATGATAAAGTCCTCAGGAGGAATTTCAAGGGGAAAACAGAAAACCAGCTGTCCCGACTGAGCTCGGATGCCAAGGTTTCCATGGGTCCAGTGTATGAGTAGTGCCCGTATAAGAGCGCTATCAGTGCTATGCTAAAACAAGTGAGCAGATGCCAGACACATTTAACGTTTCATATGAAAGATTTATTTTGTTTTATATACATCAGAACTGCAAATTACAGTAGGAAAATACACTGCTCTAGTCAATCCCTAAGGTTCAGAGGCTGACAGCCAAAATTATGAGCAGCTGGTAAGCTAAGTGTATGCTTCATTTCGGTTCTTCTTTTTCTCCACTAGACCTTATCATATGTCTGGGCATTCAAATGATTCTCTTGAAGAAAGTTCTGAAATCTTGTTTTATGAAGCATCTATAGTACTTAAATCCTTTTTTCAGTCTGTTTGCCCTTCATTGAGTACATAACTGCTTTAATTAGTCTCCAAGATGGGGTGCTGTTTACATGTGAGGGCCTGCATGTGAGACAAAGACTGTGTAAAATTTTGAGCTAGCATCAGGGATGTTGCTGAAAATCAGGGATAGCTGAGAAGTGTACGATAACTGCTGTGGGTGGTGAACATCTCTTTTATTTTTCCTAAGAGTTCATGAACAGAAATGGCACTATAAACATTAGCATCCTTTCATGGCATTTAAACTCTGTATTATAAATTATGTACTGTTCCCTCAGCCATTTTATTCCACATATAGTTTGCATTTCATTCATATGTACATCAGTGTTTCCTCGCATTTTAACATTGTTCAATTGTAACTTAACTGTCTTGCCCACCACATCTTACTCAAAGTATTATATCACTGTATCTGGTTATGGATAAAAAGGTTCATTAGACCAGTCCATCTACACAATCAACAAACTATAAGAAATAAATGAGTATGATAACATGCAGATGGTTTGCTGCTGACTCAATGGATAGGAAAACTGAAAGAAAAACAAAAATAAAAGCTATAAAAATCAGTAACAGCCGGGAAAGCTTACAGCACTTGTTTTGTTTGTTCAGCTTGGCGGGACTTAATAACAGCCATTTGCATTTATCAGCAGGTTTGGGACTTAATAACGGCCCGTTTCTTGCATTTATCAGCAGATTCATCCTTTTATTAAGTACTATTTACTTTAAGAAGCAATACTATGATGTGTGAGAAGGTCACTGTATTCTGCTGGATTGCAAGGAACTTCATTGAGTTTTATATCATTTGTTCTGGCTTCTGGATTCAAGATATTCCAAAACACCAGCAGGGTTATAAGGCCTGAACATACAAAAGATGGACAGACAGACATTTCATTCAGACCTAACCGTAGTGATCTGCATCCCCTGCTAGCCTTAACTGTACCAGCACAGCCTAAGAATTCATGGTCCAGTTCTCCAAATAAAATTATCATCTGCTGTTTTATTCAGCCCTTACCTCAGCGGACTGCATCCCCTGCTAGCCTGAATTTTACCAGTTCTGCCAGCAAAGAAATCAGGGCTCAGTTCTTCAAATAAAAGTCGATTCTGCAGTTTCATTCAGACCTAACCTTAGCAATCTGCATCTTCTGCTAGACTGAACTGTACCAGCACAACCTAAGAATTCAGGGTCCAGTTCTCCAAATAAAATTATCATCTGCTGTTTTATTCAGCCCTTACCTCAGTGGACTGCATCTCCTGCTAACCTGAATTTTACCAGTTCTGCCAGCAAAGAAATCAGGGCTCAGTTCTTCAAATAAAAGTCAATTTTGCAGTGTACGTCTAAGCTAATCTAACATAATAACCCTGTGCTACAGTTTCAGTCTGTTTTTGACTGTTTTTGAGTTAGAGTTACCTTGTGGTGTGCACACTGAACTGAGGGTGCCGATACCTTTTTGCTCTCTCTCCATCCTCTTTTTCTAGACAAAGGGTTAAGGAGTTTCCATAGCCATTAAGTGGAATTTTGTTTATTGTGATAGTGAACAGTCTACAATGCCAATAATATGATAAAATAATAAGAAGTTATGTACTCACCATAACGTTCCATCTGAGTAGATAAACTTCATTTGTCAGCAACCTATGGGCTTTGGATCCGACCTCGGATCCGAGCCGGCAGTTTTCAACAGCTTTAGATCCGAGCTCCAAGCTCATCCCCCTACCCATAATCCCCTGCCAACCCTGACTGACCTCAGATCAAGTTTGCCCAACAGCAGAAACTGCTAGAAGATTATTATTCTCAAGATAAAGTGGGTAAAACCCATGGACCTGAGTATGAATACATTCATAAGTGAGGGGGCAGGAGGGAGGGACGGTTGCTGACAAATGAAGTTTACCTACTCAGATGGAACGTTAGGGTGAGAACATAACTTCTTAATCTGAAGTAGTTAACTTCATTTGTGCAGCAACCTATGGGACAGAGTCCCCAGCTACCCTTGGGCGGCCTTCATGGAAGGATGGTCCGGAGCACTGCAGAGCCAAAGGATGCTCTCCCTCTGGAGATAATGTTCAATTTATAGTGATTGATAAAGGTATGAGATGAGGCCCAAGTGGCTGCCGAGCAAATATCATCCAAAGAGACTCTAGTTCTAAAGGCCGCAGAGGTGGACATAGACCAAGTAGAGTGGGCATGGACTCCCTGAGGTGCGGGCCTGCCAGAACTTTCATATGCTAAAAGGATACACTGTGAAATCCATCTAGACAGCGTGACTTTAGACACAGATTTACCCAAGTTAAATTTGGCAAAGGAGACGAACAGCTGGTCGGATTTCCTATGACCAGATGTCCTGTGGATGTAGAAGCGAAGTTGTCTATGCATATCCAGTGAGTGTAATTTGTATTCCCCTTTGTTTTGGTAGTTAGGAAAAAAGACCGTCAGGTTAATGGACTGGTTAATATTCGATTCACAGGCAACCTTGGGAAGAAAAGAGGGATTGGTCCTGAGGTAAACTCTATCCTTGTGAAAGGTCAAGTATGGGGGTTTTACACAGGCGGCTTGTAGTTCAGAGACCCTTCGAGCCGAGGTGATAGTGACAAGAAAAGTACAGTTTTGTACCTACCATAAATGTAGATGTTCGAGGATTCCATTGCTGCAGTCCTTACTATTGGGTATAGTCCGCATCCAGTCGGCCCGAATACCGGAGTATAAGGCTGATATCCTCAGTCTTTTCTTGCCCCAGATGTCAGAAGACCAAAAGACAAGGCCCAAAATACCTGCACAAAACATAATATATACAAAAATATAAGCAGGTAAACTCACCTAATGGAATCTCGAACAGGTACAAAACTGTACTATGTTCTTCGTTTTCCATTGCTGCAGTCCTTACTATTGGGTAGAATCCCAAAGCAGAGGTAAGGGAGGCTGGCAAATCATAAAGAAGCAGGAGCTGACAACATGCCTTGCAAAACCAGCCCTAGACTTAGAGTAGATAGGAAGGTGATAATGCTTAGAGAAAGTATGCACTGAACTCCAAGTAGCTGCTTCCAAAATATCCTTAGTTGCCACCCGTAGAAATGCTGTTGAAGTGGCAGTAGCCCTAGTGGAATGAGGCCTAATCCCAGCTGGAACCTCCTTGCCATGATGGGAATAACAAAATGCAATGCAAAAGCCAATCCACCTAGAAATAGTTTGTTTTGACACAGGCTTGCCCTAACTCAAAGCAAAAGAAACAAACAACTGCTGAGACTGCCTAAAATTAGTCTGTGTACATCTAAAGTATGCAAAATCTTTTCTTTATTTTGGGGTCTGCATAAAAGTAGGCAAATGAATAGTTTGGTTTAAAGCCACACTAGAAACCACCTTAGGCATAAAGGAAGGATTAGTACGTAATGATACCCTATCCTTATGGAAATCAAAAGGGCTCGACTGCCATAAGGGCCTGCAACTCAGACACCCTTCTTGCAGAAGTAATAGCCAACAAAAAGCAGTCTTCCATGACAAATATTTCAATTCAGCAGTAGCTCAAAAGGTTGTAGAGTAAGTTTTTCCAACACAAAATTGAGATCCCAAGCAGGAGTAGGAGCTCGGGTCTTATATTTTTGCCCCTAAGAAACTGCTTGAACAAAGGATGCGAAAACAATGGTGGGTCACAATCATAGTGAGCTGAGATTGCTGCAGCATGAATCTTAATGGAAGAGAAGGACAGACCCTTGTCCAGTAACTCAGTAAGATATTGAAGAGCCATACTCAAATTAGGCTCAGAAATCTCCAAATTCTTTGCTTTACTCCAAAATCTCTTCCATTTTGCTGCACACTTTCCTTGTACTAGGTCTTCTAGCTTCCATAATCACATTTAAAACCTGTTGAGGAAGTTGAGACCTGCTGTGTTTCAACACAGAATATGCCAGGCTGTCAGATGAAGAGAGTGAAGCTTGACATTGAGCAGATGACCGTCCTGCTGGGATAACAGATGTGGAATCAAAGGTTAAGGCCATGGAGGCTTCTTTACCAGACGTAGAGGGTACCAGTGTTGGCCAATCTGGAGCTATCAAAATCATCCTTGGCCTGTCCTGTCTGACCTTTAACAGTACCTTTGGAAGAAGAGGCAGAGGTGGAAAGGCATACACATGAAGGTTTGTCCAACTGAAAGACAGAGCATCCACTTTCCAAGCTGTGTGATGAAACCCCTTTGTGCAAAACTGTGGCAGCTGGTGGTTTAGTGGAGAAGCGAACAGATCTATGTCTGGAGTTCCCCATGACACTGTCAATTTCTGAAATACATGAAGATCCAGTTTCCACTTGTGGGGATCCATGATTTGTCAGCTTAACACATCTGCTAAGGAGTTCTGTGCTCCTGGCAGAAACCTTGCCTGAAGAGTTAGGTGCAGTCTCTCATAAAATCATTGCTTGCCTGCATAGAGGATAAGAATGTGTTCCCCTTGTTTGTTGAAGTACCACATGACAGTTGTGTTGTCTGTTAGAATCAACACCTGCCCTGGAAGAAGTAACTCCTTGAAAGCCAGCAATGCGAACTGGACTGCTAACATCTCCTTCATGTTGATATGTAGATGCTGTAGTCTGGCAGGCCACTTGTCTGGTATCCACTTTCCATTTAGATGAGCACCCAAGCAATGTCTGAGGCATCTGTCGGTAAAATCTGACTCGCCTCTGCCGGGTCACAGAGAGTCCCTTGTTTAGGTGACATTCCTGAGCCCACCACAAAAATTTTCTTTGAAGGCAAGGTATTATTTGAATGACAGTGTCTAAATCCTGGCAGTGCTGTGTCCATACATTTTTGAGATACCATTGTAACTTCCTCATATGCAGTTTGGCATTGGGAAGCACCAGAATACAAGATGCCATGAACCCTAATGCTTGAAGGACTGTCTCTGCAGTCAGCACGGACTGATGAGATAGTTGACGGAAGTAAAGTGATAGACTCTTTTGTTTGTCCGGGGTTAAAAGGCCATCTGGGCTGCTGTATTCAGTCTCACACCCAGAAAGCACATGTCTTGAGAGGGTACTAGACTGGACTTTATTTCGTTCACAGAATACCCTAGGCATCTTAGCACTGCTATAAGATATTCCAGATGCTGTAGAAGGTCTTCCTTTTCTTGAGCCAGAATCAGGCAGTCGCCTAAATAAGGATAGATTTGAACTCCTTGTAGCCTGAAGTAGGCTATCCCTGGAGCCAGAAACTTTGTGAATACTCTGGGCAGTAGATAAGCCAAAGGGCAATGCAGAGAACTGATAATGAGAATCTCCAGCTCGAAACCGCAGATACTTCCTGCAACTTAGCCTGATAGGCACATGAAGGTAAGCTTCCTTGAGATCTAAAGTTACCATCCAGTGATCTTTGCCCAGCAGGGGTAAAAGCTGTTGTAACGTCAACATCTTGAACTTGGGAATGTCCAGATAAGTGTTGAGGAGAGATAAATCCAAAAGCAGTCTCCACGTGTTCCCCTTCTTTGGTACTAGGAACATGCGAGAATAAAATCCTAGGCCCCTTTCTGATACAGGGACTGGCTGAATGATGTCCAACACCCATCTGTCTTGAGTAATTAAATCCCAATTTTCTTTGAAAAGAGACAGTCCTTCAAAGGAGCTGCCAGACGAGAATCTACTGGCAGCTGAAAAGGCAGGTCATTGGGTCTGTTTAAGGACTGACCCCTGCCCTCACCAGAAGTCTGAGCAGGTGAACTCCTGTTCTAGGCCTAAAAGAACCTCGAGCCCTGCCCCTACCACGTCGAGACCTACCCCTAGACTGGGAATCATAAGCAGGATATGTCCACCCCTTAGCAGGCCAATTTCTACTAAACTTCGTGGCTGTACCTGCAAAAATCTTTAACAGTTTGCATAGACTTAGCTTTGTCCTCCATTTTCTTTAAAACTGCTTCCACAGGTGAACCAAACAACACATCAGACTGTAAAGGAGCATCCAAAATCCTTGTCTTAACATGCTCAGCCAAATTTTGATCCCTCAACCAGGCATGCCTGCGAAGAACAGAACTAGTGGCAGCCACCCTCGAGGAGGCCTGCACAGCATCAAAACCACATTGCAAAGAATGCTCGCCCACTTGTTCAGACACATAAACTAAATCCAGCAAGTCTTTACAATCAATACCTTCCGCCAAAGCATCCACCTTAGATTTCAATTGTGAAAGGAGATAATTTTGATATTTCAGCATGTGAAACTGACAATTCAACGCCTCATGGCTAGAGTGGAAGAAGTATACACTTTCTTACCCACCTATCTAACGCCTTGCCTCTTTGTCAGTGGGAACAGGATTTTTAACCACAGAGGCCTTAACACCTTTAGGCCCCTGAGAAACAGTTTCTGGGTCCGCCCTAGGACTCTTAAACAAATACTTATGAGCTTCGGCACCCTATAGTACCTATCAGGTTTAACAGGAGCAGGAGGCAAAGAATCAGGGTTCAGGAAGCCTCTGCAAAACATCTTCCACCACATTCAACACAGGAGGTATAGCTAAGGGCCTATGCTGGGGTAAAACAAGAATTCCCTAAGCCTCTTCCTGGAATCAGAGTAATCCTGGCCTTCCCATTTAAAGTGCTCCCTCATGGAATGCAGAGTCTCTGAAAATGAAAAATCCTCAGGAGGAGAAGCCAAGGAGTGGCATCATCCACATCAGAATCAGAATAATGAGGATACTCCTGCAAATCTTCCAGAAGACTCAGAAGCCCCTGAACCCTGTTCAAAACTGTCAAACTCTGGTTCCACTCTAGGCCTCTTATCAGGAGGGCCCATAGAACCTCTAATCATAGTAATCAAATCTTCTGCCATTTTAAGCATATGTTTCTTAGGTACAGAACCCGAAGGCTAGGAGAAGCCCCTACTGAAGCTGAAGTTGGCCTACCTCTAAAGAAGTTTTGGCAACAGAAGGAGAGGCTCTAACTACTTTGGGAAGAGAGGGAAGAATAGTTACCTGAGAAGCCCCTCAGCCTGGCCTGCCTCTTGAGAGGGTACATCCTGTAACAGTAAAGTTTCTGCCTGAGACTCCATAGAAACTCCTGGCAAAACCTCTGGCTCCACTGAGCCACCTAAAGAACCGACTGCCGGTTCATCAACCCTAGGCTTCGCTGTTTTGTCCTTGCGCTTGAGCATCCGACGGCATTTTATAATTGCAACGCTTCCCAAACACTAATCTGGCACAGTCTAACCTCCTCTTAATAGTGCGTTTGTTAAACCTAGCACAAGAGCGGCAACCAACAACGCCGTGCTCAGGCCCTAAACAAGGTATACACAATGTATGGTAATCCCTATGAGGTATTTGTTTCCCACAAGAAATACAGTTATTCACTTTTCTGACATCCGGTTAAATACTGAGGCAAGAAAACCAAAATGTTCAACTCTGATTCGGTCTGAAACTCCGCTCGAAATATTTCAGAACGCCAACCTGCACAAACTGCTTCTGCATCGGACCACGCAAAAGACTGAGGATATGACGCGGTCATGCGCATTAGTACCCTGACGGCGCCTGACCGACGTCAGCCTTATACTCTGGTATTCGGGCCGACTGGATGCGGACTATACCCAATAGTAAGGACTGCAGCAATGGAAAACGAAGAACATCGCCGTTTTCCATGACAAGAATTTAAGATCTACTGAAGCTGCAGGCTCAAATGGGGGAGCTGTCAAGGCCTGAAGCATCAGCATTAAATCCCAAGGAGGGACTACATCCTTCACTGGAGGTCTGGGCAGAAAGGTGCCCTTCAAAAAGGTCTTACACAATTTCGTGGTGATCAAAGGGCCCAGTTCATTTCCCACGTGACAATGGGAGATAGCTGCTAGTTGAACCTTAACTGTGGAGGAGCTAGCCCCCTGATGAAACAGCCCTGACAGAAAGTCTAATACAGCGGGCAAGAGAGCTGTGAAAGGATCCAAATTTTGACGTTCCGCCCAAATGGAGAAATGTTTCCATTTGCTACCATAGATCTTTCTAGTAGAAGGCTTGTGTGCTGCTACTAGAATAGTTTTAACGGGGGAAGAGATACCGGGAGTCCTAGCTACGAGTGGAACTGGAGCAGCCAAGCTGTGAGCTTGAGATTGCCCAGGTTCGGGACTGGGAGATCTAGGGGGTGGGATATTAGATCCGGGCGGGGATCCAGAATCCAAGGAGGATTCACCAGATGAGACCAAAGGTAAGGGAACCAGGTTTGATGAGGCCAGAATGGGGCAATGAGGATAATCCTGCTCCCCAACCGGCTGGCTTTCTGAAGAAACTTCAGCATCAGAGGAAGTGGAGGGTAAGCATAAAGTAGACCGGGAGGCCAAGCATGCACCAGATCGTCTCTCGGGGGTTCCCCGGAGGGGGAAATGAGAGCAAAGTAGTCATAACATTTTGTGTTCGAGGGAGTGGCAAAGAGATCGGAACAGGTTTGACCCCATTTGGCGAAAATCCGATTCGCTATCTCGGAATTCAGAGACCACTCGTGAGGCAACAGGATGGTGCGACTTAGTTTGTCCACTAGGATGTTGGACCATCCCGGAATATGCGTTGCTATAAGAAAGCGGTTGGTGGAGATTGCCCATTCCCACACCCTCAAGGCCTCTCGACAGAGTGGGTAAGACCTGGTTCCCCCCTGTTTGTTGATGTACCAGACAACAGACACACTGTCCGTCTGAATTGCAATCGTTCCTACAGGAAGAAGGTCCTGAAGTGCTTGCAACGCTAACAGCACTGCCCTCATCTCTAGGACGTTGATATGCAGTGAGGTCTCCGTGAGGTCCCACGTGCCTTGGACTGTCCTGCCCGAACAATGCCCCCCCACCCGAGGCAGGAGGCGTCCGTGGTCACCGTGGCTAGGGGAGGGGGTATAGAAAAGGGGCGTCCTTGCTGGAGGTCCGGAGATTGGAGCCACCATAGGAGGGCCCTCTTGCAAGCCCTGCTGAGGGGAATAGGATGGCTCAGAGGATATTGAAGAAAGGACCACTGGACCTGAAGGGTCCATTGTAAGACCCTCATGTTCAAACGTGCCATTGGCAATAGGTTGATTGCCGCCGCCATTGAGCCAAGAGCCCTCAGGACCAATTCCGCCGGAAGAGCTGGAGATTGTAGAATGGCCCACATGTGTAGCCTGAGGGTTCGTAGCCGGTCTGTGGTCAAGAAAGCTAGGAGTTTGTTTGTGTCTAATCTGGCCCCTATGAAGTCTATGGTCTGAGTCGAAATAAGAGATGACTTCTCTATGTTGATAGTGATCCCCAGCCGGGGAGCTAGACGAAGAAAGTAGTTTCTGGCTGCACAGAGTAGATGCCTTGTCGGGGCGGTCAGGAGCCAGTCGTCCAGATACGGGAAGACCTGAATTCCCTGGAGCCTCAGGTGGGCCGCTATCATGGCTAACACTTTGGTGAACACCCTGGGGGCTGTGGTGAGACCAAAGGGGACGACCCTGAATTGGAAATGACTGGCTCCTAGCCGGAAGCGGAGGAACCTCCTGGATCGCCTGTCCATCAGAATGTGGTAGTACGCATCCTTGAGGTCTACAGAGCACATCCATTGGTTCTCCTGCAAAAGGGGGAGAATGGATTGAAGAGTGACCATGCAGAACTTCTCTTTGGTTACTGACAGGTTCAGGGAAGAGAGGTCGAGGATTGGTCTTAATTCCCCCGTCTTCTTTGGCACCAAGAAGAACCTGGAGTAAAACCCGGACCTGCACTGGTCTGAGGGGACGTGTTGGATGGCTCTTTTTTCCAGCAATTGTTGGATTTCCGTTGCTGCGGCCTCCCTCTGATCGGGTGGGACATCGGGGAGGTATCTGGGGCTGCGTGGGTAACGAGAAAAGGGAATCTGATATCCTCTGGATATGATGCGAAGCACCCAGCGGTCTGTGGTGATGGACTCCCAAGCTGCTAGGTGCTTCGAGAAACGCCCCCCAACTGCCTCTAGAGTGGAGCAGTCGGGCAACCCCTCAGGGGTGTTGCGTGGGTTGGTCCGAGAAGGGTTCTCTGGATCCAAAGTTCCACGGGCCCCCTCTGCCTCTAGGGCGGCATCCACCCTGCCCTCCTCTGCTGCGGAAGGTCTGGGAGTCCGGAGCAGGATGGGACTGGTTCTTAGAGAAGGACCTCTGGGGAGCAGAGAAGCGGACTCCAACGGCAGTCTTCCCGTCCTTCTCGGTCTGGACCAAGGTATCTCGCACGGTTTTGCCAAAAAGGGCAGAACCATCGAAAGGGGCATTAGCAAAAGACGCCTTGAAGGGTTCCGCGAAATCACAGTGCCGGAGCCAGGCCTGACGCCTCATGACTAGGCCAGCTCCGCTGGCTCTAGCGGCTCCTTCCATGGCATGGGACAGTAGCCACATAGAGGTGTTAGATATGGATCGGAGAGTGGCCATCTAGGTGGAGTGCAATTGCTTGTCCTCTGCCGACATGGACTTGGGGGTGACGCAGCGTATTCTTTGATAAGGTCCCACTGCAATCAAAGCTCATGTGCCATGTAGTTCAGCGACCTCACAGAGAAGGTAGCCGAACTAAACACCCGCTTCTCTAGACGGTCCATCGACCGAGACTCCTTGCTTGGGGGATGAACCAAGGGACTCTCCTGAGCTAGTTCCCTCTTGGTGGCCGCCGCCACCAACATGGCATCTACAGGGGCACCCTTACTCCAGTGGGACTTGTCAGAGGGTGGGCTAAGAATTTTGTCTGGGCACTTGGGGACTGGCTCCACAGTGTCTGGCTCCTTCCATGCCCTGGTAGACGGGCCTGCTTCAAACGCCTCCAGGAACACGGATTCGTCCGAGGTAGGTTTTGGGGCAGACCACCCCCCCTTATCCTAAGCATCTCCATGATGTCACCAAATGGGACATCTTCGGGGGGTGATCTTGAGGAGCCTTCCCCTTCCTCCAAATCCGTGTCCTCAGTCAAGGACTCGGGGGAGTCCAGGTGCCTCCTTTTGCACCTTTGCTTGTGAGGAACCTCCTCGGGGGGGGGCTGTCCGAGTAGGTCTCACCAGCCACGTCTTGTTCCAAGGGAATGACCTGGGACATCAGAGCAGGCTGTCCCTGGGGCCGGGTAATGGAAGTCGGACCCAACAGAGAAGGAGTGCAGGGTGGAGCCGTGGCAAGGGCTGGGGGCCTGGAGTCTCTCGACAGGGCCCTCTCCACCACGTCGAATGCCGAGGGAAAGCTGCTCTCTCTCTGGGATCCGAAAGCAGACCCTCACTCGGTTCCGATGGACGGATCGGGGGCGGCGCTGAAACGATCGGATCCGACGGACCAGCATGCTCCGACCTGGACTTAGCCGAAGGCATACCGATACCCCCGGATCCGAAGCTCAGCCCTCGGCTCCGAGAGCTCGGGTCCAAAGAAAATGGACCCGACAGACTCGAGGGAAGTGTCAGCGCCGAAGTACCTGAGACTATCGGCGCCGACACACCCCCGGCTCCAAGGCTGCCCAGCTCCGAAGACTCCGAGCCCAGGAAACGGGATGGAGAAGGAGCTATCGGGGCAAAGAAGGGGGTCGAGCTCCACCCCGGAGGGGGGGGGGAGGCAGGAGCACTCCCATCTGCAGTTGGGCCTGGAGGAATCTTCTCATCATCCGGTCCAAATCTGCATCCATGAGACTACGGGTTGATCTCGACGAGGCCACCGAGGCGGGACGGGAGTGTCGCCTCGATGACCTCAAAGGAGATCGGGTCTCCTCCTCCTCAGGACCTGGTGAAAAGCATGGGGACCGGATCCGAGAAGGAGGAGACCCAGAAGTCCTGGAGGGAGAAAACCGCTTAGCTGGGGGAGCTGAAGCGGAGGCCTCGGCCCGCCGCTTGTGGTGTTTCTCCCTCCTTTTCTCTTTCCTAGCCTCCCTCTCCTCCGGGCCTAAGGCGGGAGGTTGAGTCCCGGCCGGGGGGAGGGAAGCAGGAGTGGCAGCCGCCGTAGCCACAGCGGGAGCCACTGGAGGACCGGAGGTAGAAGCCGAATCCGGGGGCAGAAGACCCGCCAGAATCAGCTTAGACCTCCGGTCCTTGAGTGCCCTGGGGTTGAATGCCGCACAGATGGTACAACCAGAAGAGAGGTGCTCAACCCCAAGGCACAATACACCCCGAGTGTGGCCATCCGCTGGAGACAGCTTATGGCCACACTCGGTGCACTTAGAAAACATCGGCTTTGGGGCCTCAGACATATTATCTAAAAGAGTAAAACCACACACGCTAGGCCCCAAACACACACACACAACTCTAACGGAACCACGAAGGAAGGGGGAGGTTAAATATAAAAAATATAAAGTAAACTAAGAGACTTTTAGTGAAAAACAGGACCTGAACAAACACTCACACTAAAAATTTAAGAAAAAAAGGCAGAAAGTTAAATTTTTCTCACAAATAGAGTTTGAAACGCCTGGAACTCAGGATCAAACTGCTGAGGTAAACAGCGGCAAACTAGATCTGGGGTCAGTCAGGGTTGGCAGGGGATTATGGGTAGTGGGAGAAGCTTGGAGCTCGGATCTAAAGCTGTTGAAAACTGCCGGCTCAGATCCGAGGTCAGATCCAAAGCCCATATGTTGCTGCACAAATGAAGTTAACTACTTCAGATTATATGTTATCTCACTCTATATTGTGGCCATTCTGTACTACCAATAATTAGGGCACAAACAAATAATAGTTCTTTTTAGCATTTGTTAGCTGCCATTGTATGGTGTCTGCCATTACATCTAAACGCTATAATACCACCATAAGACTTAGGAATAAATCCCCAGTCTGGTAGCGTTTTAGAAGCTTGCTGCAATCACAGCTTCCGTTCTTTCACTTTTTGAGGTAGTTTCTGATTGTCAACAAATATCAACACTATAGTGCCACTACTCCATTTCGTATTAAATCCCTTTATAGTGCAGCTTGGAAGCTTGCACTCGCAGCTTCCGTTTGTTGGGCTAGACTCCAATTATTCCTTGTGGTGTTAGTGTTGTTCTTAGTACTATTTTCCTGATTCTAATTGTGCACTAATGCAATTCAAACAGCTTTTTGCTATTTAATGTAATGAATTAATGTCATTCAAACAGCTTTTTGCTATTTAACACTCTGTTACTGGAAGCCTGATACCAGAAGTGATGCTACAACTGCAATGTATGTTATTTTTTACTGCCAATTGCATTTTAATATATTTGTGTAATATTGTAAGTGCCACATTGTTCTGTTTCACCTTCAGTGTCTTCCCCTTTCACTCTCCTCCCTCCTAACCCATGCACCACTTATACGCACTTAACTCAAGGGAACTGCAACACATTTAAATAGCTAACCTACCTGCAGTATATATCTTCTCTCCCACTAAATCTGTAACTAATCAGTAACCATTTTCTTTAGCTTATACTTCATTACAGCCAAATATTGCTGCAATCCCTGCTACTTGGGCCTCTCACCACTGTATTGAATATCCTGCCCTGGAAATAGCTTCAAGGATCCCTGCTACATCCTCTTTTTTTAAGAAAGATCGCCAAAGAGAACAATCAAACCTTGAACTGCTCAACTTCCATTCAGTACTGTTGAGTGTATGTATCAGAACTGTAACTAATTGCAGCAGTATTGCCCCAGTACAGAGCTCAGCCACATGTTCTCTAAGCAGCCTGTTTCCAGCTAGAATCCCTTTCTCTACGTTGCCCCCCCCCCCATTTCTGTTCATTCCTTTTTTCTGCTATTCTCTGGTTCCACCATAGTGACATTGCAAGGTTTTGCCACTAGGAGGCAGTGCTATCCCTCTTTTCTCATTTCAGCTACCAAACCCACCTAACTACCCTTTCTCCTGTGTATTCCTCACACTTAGCCCTTCTAGACTAGATACACTACAAAAGTTAGATTTCTCTCTGAAATCTTCTTTGTTTCACCCTAGTTTATCCTAGAATTTTGCATTAATTAAATAATTAAACTTCTATCTAGCTGATATTCCATCACGTATAGTATCCCATAGTAAACCCTTTAGTGGCTCACAATATATCTTACTCTAAGTCTTTTTCAGTAACTTTTTCTACACTTTTCTCTAACTACTCTTACTTCTCTTTACCCTTATCTTATGCCTAACACTCAATTTCTTCACATTGACTGATTGTTCTTTTTTCCCTTACCTTGACCTCTACCTCCTCGGCCCGGCTCTTTCCCGCTTCGTTCGCCCTGCGGGCTCACTCTGCTCTCTACCCTACCCCCATTCCCACACACCCCCAGTGCAAGTTACACTTATACCTGCTAAACCCCTCCCATCAAAGACAACACACCCATTCCACCAATCAGGTGACACCAACAATTTCCCAACACACCCTTATCTCAAACTCCCTCCAACTGCACCTTTGTCTTAGGTCTAACACACCCCGCCCCTCCTATCACTAAAAGTTGCATAAAATAGGAACAACTAAAACACACAATGCCCTTCCTACATCCAAAAGTAGCACTCTACATAGTAACTATGCTTCTCCTTCTCTCATTTTCCATACTCACATCCTACCACACACAACTAGAAGATTTCACCAGCTCAACTCAGGGGCAAACCAACACTATAACCAATTCACTAAGACTAAAACATTTCCCACGATCTCCATACAACCTTGCCCCAACCCATCAAAATTCCTACATAAATAATAAAACAATCAATAACATTTTCCCCTACTCGTCCCAAAAACAAAATAAAATATTACATAAACTACTTAAGCTCTATCTAATTCTATCCCAAAAACTCACTTGCTGCAGTGATATACATCCTAACCCAGGACCCACCTGTTCTCCCCATACAAACCTAAACCAATCAAATCCTCTCAACAACAGGACAAACCACTCTCTTCTATTCTGAAACATAAATGTTAGAAGTATACTTAGCAAAGTTCAAGACCTCCATGCCCTATTGGCCTTTTATAAATCAGATTTAGCCATACTCACAGAAACCTGGCTTAAACCAGAACATCACGATAATGAAATTACACTCCCTGGCTACAATATTATAAGGAAGGATAGAACAGGGAAAAAAGGAGGAGGTGTAGCCATAATGTATCAAAATCATCTTATATTGGAACAAGTTAGCTACTCCCCCCTAGAAGTTAATGATACTGAACTCATTATTGCTAAATTAAAAATAAATTCTAACAAACATATAGTTGTAGCAGGTGTCTACATCCCACCAGGAAACAACATTGCCACCATGGATAACCTTTTATCCTGGATGGCTATCTCCCACCCACAAGAGACCATACTCCTAGGGGATTTTAACATAGATTGGACTAACTGTACCAAATACAACCCCTCTACCCATATTAATCTTCATGGGTTTACACAAATCATAGAAACCCCAACTAGAATCGATAAAAAATCTAATCGTCATTCCATCTTAGACTGGATACTTCTGTCTGACCTCTCCTTCGCATACCAATCAGACTGCCTACCAGACAGCTTGAGTGACCACCAACCAACATATCTTATTAGGAATAAATCCTACCATTCTAGCCAATCCACCCTTAGAATAGTTCATAACAAAAAGAACTTCAAAGCTAAGGACCTAAACAACGAATTCAAACACTGTAATTGGTCCCCCCTAAAACATCTACCCCTTGATGAAGCTGTAGATTACTTTAACTCCACCTTTCTCAATGTCCTGAGCCATTATGCACCAGCCCGAACTATCAGACTTAAAACAAACTATGCCCCCTGGTTAACAAAAGAGACTAAAGCCTTAATGAAAGATAGAGACAGAGCCTGGGCTCAATATCATCAACTGAGAACCACTACCTCAAAACAAAACTACTCTGCACTCCGTAATAAGACCGAACAACTCATTAAACTTGATAAAGCCAAATACTACAAAACTTTACAAGAAAGACACACTAATAACCCTCCGAAATTCTGGGCCTCTATAAATAAATTATTGCACCCAGGTAAAACCAGCACTCCCACACCTATATTAGCAACCAACAATGAGGATAACCCAACACAAGTCAATAGATTCTTTACTGAAACAGTACAAGCTCTCTCTAATACCCTAAATAGCACCACCAACCCCATCCTTTCTCTAACCCCCACTACCCCTACTAAAAAACAGTCTCCATCTAGCTTCTCCTTGTCTCCAGCAGCCACTCAACTTATTACTAAACTCCTTAAAAAATTAAAACCTACCACACTATCTGCTGACAAACCCCCAGCTGATTTCCATCATCTATCAACTGAAACCATATCCTACCCTGTATCTATCTTCATAAACAGATCCATATCTGAATGTAAAGTACCTAACCCGTGGAAAATATCTCATATTATTCCACTCCACAAAGGTGGCAACTCCCTTGAACAGACCAACTACCGCCCAATTGCAATTTTATCACCTTTATCAAAAATTTTAGAAAGGGTAGTACATTCCCAGTTAATGCAATACCTCCTAAAAATAGCCTTATATCAACATCCCAACATGGTTTTCGGTCTTTCCATAGTACCACAACAGCCCTACTGTCTTATACCAATATAGTCAATTCCCACAGAAACAAAGGCCTTTTTGTATCTTCTGTATTCTTAGACTTATCTAAAGCCTTTGATATGGTCAACCACAACATACTTCTCAAAACTCTGTCTACCCTCAACATAAACTCCGTCACCATATCATGGTTCAATAACTATCTATCTGGCCGACAACAAGCAATGCTTTGGCAGGACCAACTATCCCCCCTTCTACCTGTAACTATAGGAGTTCCACAAGAGTCAATACTTGGGCATCTACTTTTCTCTTTACATACAAATCAGATAGCAGCTTCTTCTCCCTCTGCCTCTATAGTGCAATATGCAGATGACACCACCATATGTGCCGCCCCAACCTTAAGCAAACTTCAAACAATAACACAGGATAACTTTACTTTGGCTGAAACATGGTTTTCTAGCATTAAACTTCTAAACCCTAAAAAAAAAAAAAAACTTATTCTCTTCAGTCCTGGTAGATCCTCTCCACCAAATGTTGACTTCACCATAAAATCTAGGGACAACACCACTATCACCCCAACAACACACACCAAACTCCTAGGAGTAGTAATTGACAACAATCTCAAATTTGACATGCACATAGCACAAACAATCAAAAAAGTAAACAAAAAACTGGGTCTCCTGTATAGGAACAGGCAATTCATGACAAGCTATACCAAAGCTGCTGTCGCAAGAACTCACCTGTTATCCACCCTACTGTACGCCTCTCCAATCCTGACTAATCTTCGCCAAAGTGAACAAAACAAAATTGCATCTTGCTATAACAAGATTGCTAAGTTTGCCACTGGCGCCTCATATAGATCCCATCACTGTCTCTCTCTCAAACAGCTCAACTGGCTTGAGTTACCCCAACTACTACTAATTACACAACTCTTCATAGCCCATAAACTGTACTACCACCCTGACAAAACTCCAGCGCTACAGGAACTAATACAGCCCTACACCACCACCTACACCACCACCCGTAAGATCTACAGAGAAAAATCTCACAACTGTCGTCAAACACAAGAATGAAGCAGGCAGAGCTTTCTTTGCTTGTACAATAGCTATATTTTGGAACTCACTCCCAAAGCACATAACTTCTACCAGCTCTGTCTCACTATTCAAGAAACTACTTAACACCCACTACTCTACCAATTGGCTGTGCCCTTGTGACCCCCCAGATTAACTCACTTTCCTTTCAGTACTGCTATGATTCTGCAGAACCTTCACCACTTATCTATTAACTACTTCATTCTTAACAAACAAGGTTTTTAAATTACTTATTTTTCCAAACAATGTTATTCAGAAGGTTTTTTGTTATACTTCACCTATGTAAAAATGTTAAATATGTTTCAATATGACTGTATAGGAATGTACTACTGTTTTTGTTTATGTTTTATATGTGGAGCTTTTCTATCCGGGCCTCCACTGAAAATGGACCTGTGTCCAGTCGGACTTTCCCGGTCATCAAATGTAAAATAAAATAAAAATAAATAATTAAAATAATATCATATAAAATAATATAATATAATATAATACACATTTAGAACTAGTAAGGTTGTAATGTTATTCCTCATTTCTCATAGTCACACTAGCTTGTTTTCAAGCAACTAATAAGCTTTAGTAAATGTTACAAAGTATTTTATAAAACACTAATGAGGACTACATCACATGCATGGATCAAAAGGTTCAAAACAGCTATAAAATGCACAACAGAGAACCTAGTACATAATGGTTTCTGGGGGACTCATAGCCGACAAACCTCACAGCAGTATAGTTTTAGCCACACTTACTGTGATGTCATATATCTGACATATGAATTGTGATGTTATACATTTGAGCAAACCTCCCTGTGTCCCACTGTTCACATGTAATCATCTGGCAAGCCTGGGGGGGGGGGGGCACTCTACACAAACTCATGGTCCAAAAGTTTGTAGTTCCAGCTCTAGTGCTAGGAGAAAATGGGAGCTAGTACAGGAAAATGGTTCAAAAAAGAGACCCGAATGGTTCCAGTAAAGAGTATAAACAGTAAGACATACAGGGAGTTTAGGGTTTGGAGAGTTAGAATAAGGCAGAGGTATGCAGAGCTTATGAAAAAGATGGGTAAAAGAGATGACAACATGGAGTGAAAATATAGTTTAGGCAAGTACTTTGGGGATACATACAGGGCAGTGAAAGTAGGTTCAATGAGCGATTTAGAAAGAATATTGTGCACAAATGGCACAGGACTCCAATGAGATTGTAAAGGAAGAGTCATACAAGTTCTGAGAGTGTGGTAATGTAGGGGTGAATATCTACTAACAGTGGTGGTACTATGCACAGATAAACAGGATATGGGAAGAGGTGATTTGTATGATAAGAAATCATAAATTAGAGTACTTTAAGAAATGTGGTGCTTATGACTTTTTGGTGTAGAGAAAGGAAGGGGTGGGGTGATGACCCAGACAGGAAGGTTTGGATATAGGGCTGGTAGCAGGCTGAATGTAGTATGAGACAGTGAAATGCAGGAAAGAGGCAGGGCTAGTGGTTAAAGATGATGGAAGTAGGTGATGAAACTAGTAAAAGCACTGCATCTGAATACAAGGAAAGAAGGTTAGCTGTGACACGGTGTACTGAAGGAGAAGTCAGCAGGAAAAGTATGATATTTAGTTTAGAGACATAGTAGCAATTAGGATTAAGCCTAAAATTGTGTGTGTGTGGGGGGGGTGTTATTAATAAAAAAAAAAAAGCTGGGAGTCTGTGGTATTCCTGAAGTAGTTTTTATGGGTGGGCAGTCACTTAGGACAGCATTCACTAAATCAGAGAGAGGTGCATGGAATACTCAGTGGTCGCATTTGTAAGTATGACTTGTTAAGTAAGATGCAGCTAATACAGGTTTATTATGGGATAACCATGTTCACCTTCACATTTGATCTTAGGTCTACTGGGTCAGGACAGGGCTTTAATACAGCAGTACCTAAGCCTGTAATCTCTCAGGGTGGGATGTGATTGTTGGACTAGGACATAATACACACTGATACTATGAATGGCTGAGAAAGTCCTAAACACTTTGTACATCTTACTCCATTTCTTTGAAAATGTTGACACTATTTGTCACTGTATTTTGATGTATACATGTTGAACAAACTGCATGTCATACACTAGTTCATTTCTCCAATTCATTAAACAGCATTACAGTAGGTCTGTACCCAAAAGGGCTGCCTATGTATTTTGCTGCTTCAAATTTTTACATCAATAAAAAAAAAAAAAAAGAAAGCGACTGGGATGGAATCCTAGGATATTAGTTGTTTAGGCAGGTCAGAAAGGCAAAGATTAGGCACAGCATGAGATGCAAGGAGCTTGAAGATAAAAGAGCAGATCAAGGAAAGGAGTACTCTGAGGATTACCAGAAATTAGTAGTCTAGCAGTTATAGCAACAGGAACAGAGAGCGAGCTAGTGCTTACATATATCAACTATCAGGTGGTGAAAGACAGAACAGCAAACTACTGCTGGGGGAGGAATAAAGAAATTTGTTATGGGACACTTTAATCTCTTAAGCAAACTGCTGCATTGCTGCATCGAAGTCAAAGGTAAATAATGAAATAGTGGAAGTATCACATGTCTAGGGATTCAGTAATGTATTAGGGAAGTAAACAGAAGAGTAAAAATACTGAACAGGGTACTTAGCAAGGATGAGGGCGGAACAAGACCTAGCAGTAAAACTAATCCTTGCCAAAACTGGCAAAGCAATGCTCCAATGCAGCAACAGTAAAAGGAGGCCACAAGCAAACAAAATTAAAGGCGAGACAAAAGAAAGGCAGACTACTTTCTAATACTAAAATATGACATTAGAAAACCCTATGGACACAGATAAAGAGGAACACAAAGTTATACAGGAAGAATAAACAGGACAAAGTGGTTCAACTGGGAAGTTAAGGGCACAGTCCACACAAAGGAAAGGGCATGTCATGAGTTAAAGGAGACAGGACAGTAGTGTAGGAAGAATATGAGGAAGACAGGTACAAGGTTGTAAAGGTAAATTTAGAGAAAGATCCAGCAGGAAGAACAATGAAATGGAAGACAAGAAAGGATTACATTTAAAGAAAGTTCCAGCAGAAGGAATAAAGGAAAAGAAGAAAGGATTCTTTAGATAAATTGGGAAAGAAAGAGCTGCAATGACTGGTTAATATGTAGAATATGTAGAAGGTATATAATGAGAAAAGACAGAAATTATCAGTAGATTATTTTTCATCTTCAGAAGAAAAAGCAATGTACATGGCAGAGGGAAAAGAGAAAGTGGGATGACATCTGAGGGCCAGTCACAAACCAAAGGAGATACAAAACGAAACTCCAGAAGTCAAAGGAAGAAAAGGTGCAGGGTTTTGTTGCCATACCACATCACCAGTTCTAAAGAATTTATGAAGCATACTTACAGATCCCACTATATAACTCTTCAAACAGTTACTCAGCAGAGTCATGATTCTAGACGACTGGAGGGTGGCCAGAGAAGTTCCACTCCACAAAGTGAGATGGTACTGACCATGGTAGCAGGCAAAGTCATGAAAGTAATATTAAGAGAAATGATAACTAGTTTCCAAGAGTACAACAAACTACAGGATAAGTGGGGGAGGTTGCCAGGGAGCCTAACAAGACTGGACAAAGGGTCAGCAAAAAGTAGTTAAGCAAACAGTTCACAAACAAAAAAAAATCACAGGATGAAGAACCAGGAGAAAATGGAACAGCAGCTGGCAGTTTAAAGCAGATCCACAAAAACAGTGTCTTTGTAAATGGTTCCAAATGCTGAAGGTAGTTATTGATAATGTAGGCCTAATGATGGAAACAATAAGCAATCAAGAAAGAAAAGTGAGTAAATTGAAAGAAATAAGCCAGTATTTTGAGGAGTATAGAGCAGCGCTACGACCAGAGGTGCAGGAACACAACAGAAAGCTGAAAGTAAATACTTTGGGAAGAAATAGCCAGGGAATTGTTTTGGCTAGGCTTGTACAGGCCCTATAGCCTAGTACCAACCTATAAGAAATAGACAAAAAGTTACAATGGTAAACAGGAAAACTGGATGGCACAGGAAACAGATCAAGATGAAACAACATAAGGAAAATACAAGTAATAGGGCAAGTCCTGTAAAAAAAGAACCAGAAAAACTGCTGCTAGAGTTACTGGAAACAAAATTTCAGTTACCCAGATTACAAGAACTGACAATAGAAAGCATAAACAGAGTTGACAGAATGAGAGGTACAACAGGACGACAGCTGAGACCCATATTATGAGACAGGCCAGTACATGTAAAGTGTCACCTTTAATGGTATGTTTGCAAAGACGGAGCACAGGTAATTCATTGCATAAACTAACAAAAGAAATGGCTGACATGGTGCTGCATGGATTAACTATCCTGCCATCTTTACTCTAGTATAAAAGGGGAATAGACACAGGTTCCATACAGAGGGAGAAGTACAAGCTTTTGTTGCGAGGGCTGTGCACAGTGGAAGCTACAGCAACAGACACAATTAAATAAATTCAACTATCCCACCAGAAATTAATTGGCAGACAAACTTGTGAAGGCACAGAAGAAGGCAGAAATACAATGGCAACAGAGAACAGCTGATATAGAGACACCTCTATTTTTGACATTTTGCTCTGGTTGGGGGAGGGGGTATTTGGAAATGGTAATAATTGATAGGGGGCAGAGTGGGAAAAGGGTATCATATAATAATATAACCTCTGGATATGATTTATTTCACCTACGTGTCTCGTATAATGGCCATTTATACACCTTAGTGGAAAAACAAGAGACCACTAACTCTCCCGAGAGGGGAGCAGTTAATCAAGCATGAAAGGATTTTAGGATTGTTGCATGAAAAGTGACCCCCTAAATCTCTAGTATTTCTGGACCTCCTCTACCACCGGGTCACTGTCCATTGAAGGGGTCATCTCTGCCATGACCACCCCCTGTCAAAGGACAAATCAAAGGTTGCCACTGGGGGTTTTGAAGCCATGAGAACTTAGACACCTTCTGATTTCTTTTTTAGGATCTTTGAGAAATCTCAAACTGAATACCTATGGCAGACAATGTCTTCCCTTCTTGCTCACTCCTCAGCAGCTTGTCTTTTAACATAGGTCCAAATAAAGAGGATTTATGATAAGGGGCATTGGTGAACAATGCCTTAAAATTATCCCCAAAATCACAAAGGCAGGCATAAAGCCTCATGGCAACGTCTGCCCCCTCCACTCTGGCTGCTCCATTGGCTCACTGTGTTGACAGTTGCATGAAGAAACTGGAGATATTTAACATCATACCCACATGAGTCTTGAATTGTTTCCTGGACTCAGAAAACGGTGGCTTTTGCTAACAGCTTAAAGCTAGTTCGACTAAATCTCTTTGGAAACAGATTTAACTGTAGCATAGTATAAAGCTCTCAGCACAAATGTATCTGAGATATACGTGCACTTCCCATTCTGTCCAGTGCTCTAGCATCTTTGTTCGGTGGGTGGACAGCAGGTGCATCATTTGCCAGCTCTCTCTTGATGACTGCTGCTACAACATGCAGTTCACTAGAGGTATTTTGGTCCAGTGCTGCCTATCCTTACAGGCGCAAAGTATCTCCCCTGGCTTTCTGGCATAGCCTCAACAGAATCAGGTTGCTACCATGCTCTCCTAGCTGCCAAATCTATAAGATGGTGTGGTGGGAGGGACCTCACACACCACCTTCTCATCCTGACAGGGAAGGTCAGTGGCTCAAATCTCTTCTGGTGCATTAATTAAAGGATTCTAACAAAACTAGGATCTTCTAGAGGGGGCGGATGAGAACCCTCTTGATTATCCAAGTTGGTGTCTGAGGACAGCATCTCTGTGGGGGAGGGAGTCTATGTACCCCCTTTTGCATGAACTTTTCCTGGGAATATCTGGAAGGAGCTTGTTTTAATCAACATGGGACTCAGTCTGAACATGTGGAGACTTTTTGAGGCTTGCCATCCTTCTCTGTCTTAGGGCCGACTGAGGAGATGTCTGAAGGACTGAATGTTGAGTGCCAGGGACTGTAGCAGACACTGACAGAAGTTCTGTAGACCTTCTCTAAGAAGAGGCAATCATCCAATGTACAAAACTGAAGGTCAACCTCGAGTCTGTCATTATCTGAGATCTCAACCCAGTGCCTCATCTATCCCTACGGAAGTGGGAACAGAGCACCAACACTTAACACCTAGATTGCTCCAAGACTGAAAACAGACCATCATGTTGAATGCCAAGGTTTCCAACTCCAAGAACAACACCATACGAGTTGGTGTAAAGGATAATGCCAAAGACCTGACAATGAACTTTCAGCTGCAAGACTCCATTAACATCGAAGATCTCACCATCAAGTCAGTTGTATGAATAGTTGTCTCTGTTGAGGTAGAAGCACTGATCAGTACCAAACACACAGACTCCCGCTGACCTCTCATCTCCAAAACCACTAGTACTGAAACTGGGACCAGGGAAAGAGTCAGTGTAAGGAAATGTGGGTCAACCCAATCAGCCCAGGAGCCTGAGAGGGATGGGATAACACACATCTCGATATGAGCCTTCAGAACTCTAATCATTCAATTTGAGTCAAAATCTATTGCATTTCTGAAGGATCTGTTAATCTGGAAGTTGAATGGTGTTGTTTCTGATGAGTGTCTGCTGAAGGATTTCATTGGCAAATTGTCTTGCATTACTATGACCCAGAATGAACAACATCTGGAGGAGTAGCCAAATGCACTGAAGCCAGTGCTGTTGGTGAATGCACAGTTCTTATACTGGGAGTTTCTGTGCAACGAAGGACCTATAACTTCAGATTTCCTCTTTTTCTATTCTTTTTTTTCTCTCTCTCCCTTTAGCTCAAGTCCTCTCTCCATCTTTTTCCTTACATTTCTCTGATTTGTCCCCACTGCCATATTGGGGTTCAGGTGGAAGGAGAATTTTCAGTATAAATTTGTTTTTGTGTCTGGTGAGGGGTCAAGGCTCAAAGGTCTTGCAAATGGTGCAATCACTGATAAACAAGCCAGCTCCAGGTACACCATACAAAGATCATGGGTGTGCTAGGCAGAATCTTCTGGCCATGCTGGCCACACTTCTTGAAGCCCATTTCCATGGCAGCCTGCGAGGGAACACAATATTAAATGGCTACAATAGCGCTATAATTATTTAGCAATTAGAGAAGTATGCAAATTACAGAGAAACTTTTAAAATAATAATAAGAATATATAAAGTCTGAGGCAGTGAGTTCAAGCACAGGACATTAGGCCTCCTTTCCTAATGCCGACAACGGAGTTGAGGGAAACTTTTTTTGTTTTTAAATAGATAACAATGATACAGTAGAAGAAGTTATAACTGACCAAGAAAGGAGGGTTTACAACTGTTATAAATTAAAAAAATGCTTGGGCAGTAAAGACAATCTGAGGACAGAGTCATCAAGGGGAATTATGGAAGTTCTGATAAACTTGGGCAGGGAGCATAAGCAGAACAGGTGGATCAGATCTGATGAGCAGCTCAATTCTCATCGGTCAGACTGAGCATACTGCATGAAACAGAATCTGTAAAGCAAGGGGCACGTACCAGAGAGGGTGCTGGACAAGAGATTTATAGACATCGCAAGCGTAAGTATGAAAAGAAACTGAGAGTGTTAGGAAAAGAAACAGAAGAATGGAAACAGATGATGATCTCTTACCAGTCAAAAGGGGGTGAAGCTGACTAGAATAGCAGTGAATGACAATGAAACACTGGTGTACAATAAAAAGTGCACCATCCATAAGGATTGCACAATGTGCACTTGTGAAGGGATATAAAAAACATATTACATTGATATTCAAATCTCTCTATCTATATTCTGAGAGCTGGAATTGTGAGCTACTGGGGATTGTGGGATAAACATTCAAATGTGTTTCTAGAAAAACAGGTTAAGTCATTCTAGTCTGATTACGTTTTATGACTGGGTTATACTAGAGCTTGACAAGGGAAAAAAGTCAATGCTGGATACCTTGACTTCAGTAAAAACTATGATAAAGTCCCTCACAGTGCACTGATATGTAAACTGAATGGATGTGGACCAGGAAAATTTGGAAGAAGGGTGGTTTGGTTACAAGAAGCAAAGAGTAATAGTTAGGAAGATATTGTCAAAGGAAAGAGAAGTGGTCAGTGGGGTTCCACAGAGTCAGTAATGGGACCTGTGACATCACAAAGGGCACTGAAAACAAGATCAGCCTATCTATGCATAGCAGTAAGATAGAAGAGCCAGTGAGTTATAGGGGAGCGAGTGTTTAATGCAACTTGAAGAAACTGAGAGAATGAGCTGGGAAGTGGCTTTGAACTTTAAGGCAGGAAGTGTAAAGCATTTCACCTTGTCTGTAATAACCCAAGACAGAGATTCTAATTGGGAAGGGTGGCCCTACCTAAGCCCTACTAACCCCAGACAGGGGAACCATCTAGAACAGTAGCCCTAAAAAGCACAAATCAGCTAAAAGAGTTTGGTGTGGTAGTGACAGCAGAAATGACTCACCAAGTACAAAGTGAGAAAGTTGTACGATATCCTTACAGGAACAGAAATAGAAAAGCTGCATTACTCTTCTGCAGATCCCTGGTCAGGCCCCAGATGGATTCCTGGGTTCATTTCTGGAGTCAATACATGAATAAGAGCATTGAGCTAACAAAGAAGGGAAAAGGAAAAGCTACCTGACTAATAATGGGAACAAAAAAAGAAGTATCGCGAGGAGAAATTATGAGAGTTAAATCTATTCTCCCCAGAGAATAGGACAGAAGGGAAAGACATGATAATGGCACACAAGACATTTAGGGGTCAATCTAATGGCATACAGCTAAAAACAGAAGATAGAATCCAGGGCATGCCTATTACATTAAGGGCACAAACTTCATCCTAGACATTTGAAAGTACTTTATCACGGAAGAACATGTAGATAAATGGAACAGATCATTTGAGTGGACAGTGGATTTGTCAGACTGCAGATTCCTGCAAAAAGATAAACAATGGGTGGTAGGTTAAGAGAATGGGTAAAGGAGATATAACTGGAAGACACCTCCTACACATACAGGGAAAAGTACACAAACAGCCTGTCATCTTCTGTCACAAGTAGGTAATACAGCATAACACTGGCTAGGCAAAAGGGCTCGGAGGTCCACAGTAAAGGAAATCCACTCAAATTAAAGTTCATTTACCAATGGGATTCCACAAGGGCCGGTGCTGAGAGCGGTCCTTTTCAATGTTTACATAAGTAACACTGCAACAGTTCTGGAAGGAAAAGTATAGATTTCTGCTAATGATGCAAAGATATGCAGCAGGTCTGTTACACAAGAAGGCAAACAATGAATGGAGAGTTAGTTAGCAAGACTGTAGGAATAGTCTAAAACACAAATGCCTAAATTCAATGTAAAAATGAGAAATGATGCTGCTGTGAAGCAATTATCTGCAAAAAGATTACAAAGCTAGAGGGGATCTAGAAGTACTCATACAAAATTATCTACAAGTATGTAGTATGCCAAAGAAGTAAACAAGATAGCGGGAGTAGTGGCACAGGAAGAGGAGTCAACAACAAAAAACAAGATGCTCTTATCCCTCTGTGTAAGACCCCATCTGGAATTGAGTGGCTAGTTCTGGATTTCTGCTTCTGTCACGTCAGATGCACAGTAGAAGAGAACAACAAATATGGTAAAAGGCCTTCTGCAGAAGACATAAAAAATAAAGAATACAAGAGCATAATATATACAGTCATAAATGAGATAGGCAGAGGTTATCATCAAGAGGGTATACACTTTCAAAACACATGTATGAAAATAAATGGATAAAATCTGAAGTACAACACAACAGGTTCAAGGAAGATACAAAAGTAGTATTTTTTCATGGAAAGGGTGGTGGATGGTTGAATTGGGATTCTTGAAGAGTTTGAGTATCATAAATGGAAAGAACTCAAATGCATGAAAAAGACAAATTAAATTCCTGCACAGTGTGGAAAACGGTGAAAAAAGATATAGGTGAAATAGGCTCTGCAGATTATCTGAAAGGTAAAGAAATGGACAGAAATGAACACCAAGCAGTCAACGTCTAATTTCAAAATATGTTTTTTATGCAGTATGGAACAGTGAGTGACTTCTACTTTCTTGATTAGCAGACAGTAAATGGTTTGGGTATGACAGAGGCTCCTACTTAAAACTGTTCCCATCATCCCACATTACACTTACCTTATTTCCACAATTCAGTACCCCAAGAAACTTTATAAAATACTGACAGAAAGGACATAATTATTCATATTGTTATGCCAGCAAATAACATATATCCCACTGTGTATCACAAGCTTATCAGTTATGCTTGATTAAGGAATGAAACTTTTGACTGGATTTTTTTATGACTATTGCCAGGGATATATTGGTAACATGTGCTACATCAATCACTCCCCATAAATGTGGTGAAACCACTGAAAGCTGAGTTACAAAACTAATTTATGGACATTCTCTGTACTGTATTTACAAGTATGTGGAAATGCAAGATTAATACCTATAAGACTAAATACTGTAAGGATTCAACTATCCATTTAATGAATTTTCATGGCAAGCACACAACACACATTCAGCTACACCAGAAAGCATTTTAGCAGCTTTGTTAATTTGTTCCATTTCTTGGAATCCAAGAAAAAAGAAATCCTGGGAAAGGATCCAATTTACTCTTACATATGAATAACTAAACCCTGTGGCTATAAGTAAATAGTTCTTAAACTGAAAAAAAAGAACTTCAGGTTCTTATATAAACTTACACACATCAACAAGCTGACAAATAAGACATCCATTTTTTTTAACATAAAAGTTAAAAGTAGATATCGGAAAAGTGACGTGCTTTTACATGGTATGTCTGAGAGTGTGCCTAAGAGAAACTGCATTTATAAATGACTGGAACCCACCATCCATTGCAAGTGTCTTCTTTTCCTCCTTGTCTGTGGCCAAATCGAACATATCTCCATATGCACGGGCCAGCCGCCATAAGAAGTCTGAATGGTTTCCATACTAAATAAAACAAAACAAAACATTTGTATTGCTGCCTGCAAGACATTTAACATAATAATCTAACTAGTACCATAAACTGCAAACATTGCAATATAATAACAAAAGTGAGTATTTTACTTCAACAAAGACGTAATTAAACTGCCTTTAAGCTATGAAATGAAACAGCTTACTAACACAAAAAATGATCTAATTCACAGCCAAGGTAGCGTGAAAAAATTAATAAAAAAAAACACAGGCACAGTGAAGACTGATGGATAATCTCTATTCAACCCTCTTGTAAAGAAGAAACAAGAAGGAATATGAGAGTGACGTCATCCAATAGGTTTTAGCTGACCTAGCTAAATTTTCTGCCACTAAAGAAAAAAAGTTTTATTCCACAGAACTAGAAAGACCATATTGCACTGTTTGATACAGCTTGTAAAATCAGATTAGATTCCCTAAAAAGGGGAAGTCTACTCACTTATCTCTTCTACTGCCTACATAAAATTCTTCTATCACCTTCACTGGAATGGGAAGCTAGAGCTCTCGCCTTTCTCAAAAAGAATGTGATTATGAACCAAAATTAGAAGTTATGTACTCACCATAACGTTCCATCTGAGTAGGTACTTCATTTGTCTGCAACCTGTGGGTCTTGGATCTGACCGGCAGCTTTCCAAGCTTCAAGATCCGAGCTCCTAGCTCCTCCCCTCTACCCATAATCCCCTGTCACCACCACACTACCTCAGATCGGTTTTGCTGTATCACCTGATAAACCTGTAATAAACAGGTTCAGATATTCTCAAGAATCATAAATGATCCTAGAAACCCGATACAGGTTAGGGGGATGGCAGGGGGGGATGGTTGCAGACAAATGAAGTACCTACTCAGATGGAACGTTACGGTGAGTACATAACTTCTAAACCTGAAGTAGTTACTTCATTTGTTCTGCAACCTGTGGGACAGAGTCCCCAGCTACCTAAACAAAGAAACCTGGGTGGCCTATGGAAGGATATTCCGAAGCACCGCGGAGCCAAAGGACGCCCTGCTTCTAGATATCATGTCCAGCTTATAATGAGAAATAAACGTATGAGCAGAAGACCAAGTGGCTGCTGAACATGTTGTCCAACGGCATTCTGGACCAGAAGGCTGCAGAAGTTGCGTGTGGAATGTGCACGAATTTTAAATGGGGTTGTTTTGCCCGATGCCTTATAAGCTTGAGAAATACATTGACAAATCCAATTAGCCAGTGTCACTTTGGATATAGGTTTTCCCATGGATGAAGGAGCAAATGACACAAACAGTTGATCAGCCTTACGAATGTCTTTGGTCCTGTGCAGGTAGAAATGCAACTGTCTATGTACATCTAGTGTATGCAACATGTATTCTCCCTTATTTTGAAAATTCTTGAAAAACACTGGCAGATTGATAGTCTGATTGATATTTGCCACAGATGCCACTTTTGGTAAAAAAGACAGGTTAGTCCTGAGAGACACTCTGTCATTGTGAAAAATAAAATAGGGAGGTTTCATGCACAAGGCTTGGAGCTCTGAAACCCTTTTAGCAGAAGTTATGGCTACCAAGAATGCTGTTTTCCAGGACAGAAAATTAAGAGGTACAGAAGCTGCAGGTTCAAAAGGAGGTTTCGTTAAGGCTTGCAGAACAAAGGTCAAGTCCCAAGGGGGAGTCACGGATTTCACCGGTGGCTTGAGAAGGAAAACGCCACGCAAGAATGTCTTACACAATTTTGTAGACGCTAGGGATCCTAATCCGTCTCCCACATGAAAATGGGATATTGCTGCCAACTGTACTTTCACCGTTGATGCACTGGCCCCTTGTTCAAATATCATGGACAAAAAATCCAAGACTGTAGGAATCGGAACAGTAAAAGGGTTGAGACCCTGGCTGTTAGCCCAGATAGAAAATCATTTCCACTTGCTATTATAGATTTTCCTGGTGGACGGTTTATGAGCCGCTACCAGAATAGTTTTCACTGGTGACGAGATACCGGGAGTCCTTGCCATTAGTGGAACTGGATCAACCAAGCCGCGAGCTTGAGGTTTACCAGGTTCGGTGTTGGGCACCCTGTTGGGTGCGAGATCAGATCTGGAATGGGATCCAGGATTAAAGGGGAGGAGAGACTGTGAGACAGCAGGTATGGAAACCAGATTTGACGAGGCCAGAATGGGGCTATGAGGATAATTTTGCTCCCCAACCGTGCGGCTTTCTGAATGAACTTCGCCATGAGCGGAAGCGGGGGTAAGCATAGAGTAGACCGGGAGGCCAAGCATGAATCAGAGCGTCTCTGGGGCTCTCCCCTTCTGGGGGAAGAATTGCGAAGAACTCGCTGCATTTTGTGTTTTGGGGGGTAGCAAAGAGATTGCAGCGAGGCCAACCCCACTTGTGGAAAATTTCCTTCGCAACTTTCGGATTGAGAGACCACTCGTAAGGACTGAGAATTACTCGACTCAATTTGTCCGCCAGGATGTTGGATCGTCCCGGAATGTGCATTGCTATCAGAAAGCGTTGGTGGATATCGCCCATTCCCAAACTCTCATGGCTTCTCGACAAAGAGGGTAGGATCTGGTTCCCCCTTGTTTGTTTATATACCAGACCACTGACATATTGTCTGTCTGTATTGCAATCATTCCTAGAGGTAGAAGGTCTTGGACAGCCTGCAACGCTAGAAGCACCGCCCTCATCTCCAGAACATTTATGTGCAAGGCAGTCACCGACAAGGTCCACGTACCTTGGACATTTCTGCCCAAACAATGCCCCACCCCACCCTAGGCGAGAAGCATCCGTGGTTAACGTGGCCTGGGGAGGGGGAATCACAAAGGGTCTCCCTTGCCTGAGTTCTGGGGAGTGAAGCCACCAAAGAAGGGATTCCCTGCAAACCCTGCTCAGGGGAATGGGAGTATTCAATGGATGGTGTAACAGTGACCATTGAACTTGGAGTATCCACTGTAATATACGCATCCTTAGGCGAGCATGGAGAGAGAGACCAATAGCCGCTGCCATCGAGCCTAGTGCTCTCAGGACTAACTCTGCCGGCGGAGCTTTGGTGCGAAGAAGAGCCAAAACTTGGAGTGAGAGGCTGGACAGTCTGTCCAAGGTCAAGAAGGCCTGAGAAGATCGGGAATCTAGCCTGGCTCCTATGAAATCTAATGCTTGCACAGGATGAAGAAAAGACTTCGGTATGTTGACTGAAATGCCCAAGCTGTCGGCAAGAGACAGAACATAGTCCCTCGCGATACAAAGTTGATGCCTGTTGGTTGCTGTGAGGAGCCAGTCGTCTAGGTACGGAAAGACCCTTATGCCCTGAAGCCTCAGGTGGGCCGCAACCACTGCCATGACTTTGGTGAACACCCTGGGGGCTGAGGTTAGGCCGAACGGAAGGACCCTGAACTGGTAATGACTGGCCCCTAGCCGGAAGCGGAGGAACCTCCTGGACCGTCTGTCCATTAGAATGTGGTAGTACGCGTCCTTGAGGTCTATAGAGCACATCCAGTCGTTCTCCTGCATTAAGGGGAGAATAGATTGTAGAGTGACCATCCGGAACTTTTCTTTGGGGACAAACATGTTCAGGGCGGACAAGTCTAGAATAGGCCTGAGGTCCCCCATCTTTTTTGGCACTAAAAAGAACCTTGAGTAGTAGCCCGATCCAGATTGGTCTGAGGGGACCCGCTGGATGGCTCTTTTTCCTAACAAATTTGAAATCTCTACAGTCGCCGCCTCTCTTTGATTGGGTGGGACATCGGGGAGGTGACCATCTGAGGGAGGACAAAATAGGAAGGGAATTTTGTAGCCTCTGGATATAATTCGGAGCACCCATCGATCGTTCGTGATGGACTCCCACATTGACAGGTGCTTCGTTAAACGCCCCCCGACTGCCTCCAGAGCTGGACAGTCGGGTAAGCCCTCAGGGCTGCTGCACGGGTCTCTTGGAGAAAGGCTCCCTAGACCCAAAGTTACGCTCTGCCTCTGGGCCGGCATCCACCCTGCCCCCCTCTGCCTCTGGAGGGCGCGGAGTCCGAAGCTGGATAGGATTGCTGAGACTTGCGGAACTTTTGCCCCCTCTGATTCCTTGAGAAGGAACGTTGGGGGCTCGAGAAGCGGACTCCGACGGCAGACAGCGTCTTCCCGTCCTTCTCGCTTTGGACTAGTGTATCGCATACGGTCTTGCCAAAAAGCGAAGAGCCGTCAAATGGTGCGTTCGCGAAGGATGCCTTGAAAGGTTCCGCGAAATTACAAAGGTGGAGCCAGGCGTGGCGTCGCAAGACAACACCTGCCCCGCTGGCCCTTGCGGCTCCCTCCGTAGCATAAGACAGTAGCCGCATGGACATATTTGAGATGGACTTGAGAGTGGCCATACGAGTCGAGAACACGGTTTTGTCCTCGACCGACATGGACTCTGGTGGAGCTGCAGTGTATTCCTTGATCAAATCCCGTTGCAGCCTGATGACATGCGCCATATAATTCAGCACCCTCACAGAGAAGGTTGCTGAAGCAAAGGTCCGCTTCCCTATACGGTCCAGCGCCCGGGACTCCTTGTCCGGCGGGTGGACCGTGGAGCTCTCCTGGGAGAGTTCTCTCTTAGTGGCAGCAGCCACCAACATGGCATCAACTGGAGACCCTTTGGCCCAAGCCTGCCTATCTGAAGGGGGGCTAAGGATTTTATCCGGCCGGCGTGGGATAGGCTCCACGGTGTCGGGCTCCTGCCAAGCCCTGGTAGTCAGGGGATCTGCCGGTGGGGACACCCAGGAGGTAGATGGATCCGCGTCAAACGCTTCCAGAAATACGGACTCATCCAAGGAAGGTTTTTGGGCAGACCCCCCCCCTCCAATACGCAACATTTCCATGATGTCTCCAAAGGAGACATCCTCGGGGGGTGACCTTGAGGAACCTTCCCTTTCCTCTAAGTCCGTATCTGTGGTGATGGACTCGGGGGAGTCCATGTGCCTCCTTTTACACGTCCGTTTATGAGGCACCTCTTCTGTGGGACTATCAGAAGAGGGCTCGTCAACGGCCTCTTGTTCCTCCGAGGGAACCAACAGGAGGGTCTGAGCAGGCTGTCCCGATGGAAGGATGATGGAAGGTAGACCCGTATGCAGTGAGGGAGCGGAAGGATCCAAAGCCCGGGTCGGGGACCTGGAAGACCTCGACAGTACCCTCTCCACTACCTCGAATGCCGAGGGAAAACTACTCTTTTCCGGCCCCGAGAGCAATCTCCTCAGCTCCGAGATAGGGATAGGGGTCGGAGCCAAAGCCATCGGATCCGAAAGGGAGGTGCTCTCCGACATAGGAAGCGCTGAAGAGGCACCCGATCCCACGGATCCGACACCCGGCCCATGGCCCCGAGAACTCGGATCCGAGATACTCGAGGGTATGGTCGGTGTCGAGAAGGCTTGGGCCACCGGCGCCGACAAAACCCTGGCTCCGAAAGGGCCTGGATCCGAAGACTCCAAAACCCGGATATGGGTTGAAGAAGGAGAAATCGGGGCAAATATTGAAGCTGCACTCCCCCCCTGTGGGGGGGGGGGGAAGAGCACCCCCATCTGCATTTGGGTCTGCAGAAACCGACGCATCATCCTGTCCATGTCGGCGTCGGAGAGAGACCTAGTAGATCTAGAGGAGGTCGTAGAGGCGGGCCTGGAAGGCCGCCTCGACGACCTCAAGGGTGATAGGAGCTCCTCCTCTGGCTCCGGCGAGAAGGAAGGGGATCGGAGCCGAGAAGGAGAAGGTCCGGACACCCTCGGGGGCGATTTAGCAGTCTTCGATGGCGGAGCCGAGGGATGAGGCTCGGCTCGCCTCTTGTGTCGGTGATTCTCCCTGTGCTTTTCCCTAGAAGGAGAAGACTGAACTTCCGTCGTACTCAAGGCAATAGTGGGAGGATAGTCCCAGCCTGAGTCGAGGGAGTCAGGGGTGCCGAAGCTACCTGGGCAGCCTGCACCTTGGAGGGAGAGGAGGAAGAGGCCTCCTCCGGGGGAAGCAATCCCGCCAGAATAAGCCTGTTCCTCCTGTCCCTCACAGCCCGGGGGTTGAAGGCTGCGCAAACCTGGCAGTCTGAAGACAAATGGGCAACCCTGAGGCATATAACGCACTGAGTGTGGCCATCAGCTGGGGAAAGCTTATGGCCACACCCAGTGCACTTAGAAAAAATAGCCTTATGGCCTTCGGCCATTTTCCTAACACACACACTCACACGCCCAAACACCTAGGGGAGGGTTAAGTGAACAAAACGTAATCCCGAAAATAAAAAAGGGCAGAGAAACACTCTCTCAACACACTCTTCTTTTAACTTTGTCAAAAATTTAAGAAAAATTCACTTCCCTGCTACTAAGCTCAGGAGCTCTTCTCAAGATGCTTGTGATCAAGCCGTGGCAAAAACGATCTGAGGTAGTGTGGTGGTGACAGGGGATTATGGGTAGAGGGGAGGAGCTAGGAGCTCGGATCTTGAAGCTTGGAAAGCTGCCGGTCGGATCCGAGACCCACAGGTTGCAGAACAAATGAAGTAACTACTTCAGATCTTTGGCTTTCAATCCTCCCTCTTTCAATATTTCTATGCCTCCCACAGACCCCATCCATTCTCCCTGAAACATCAACCATGTCTCATTTCAAAGGTGTTCAAACTGACACAAATGAATTTGGTACCCCTTCTCTAAAAAAAAAAAAAAAAAAAAAATACAATGCATGGAGGTGTGGATACGCTGTTTTGTCAACCAGATATCTTGGAAAACACCAAAACTAGTATGAAGCCCCATCAAAATCCCCCCAGCCCCTACCTGCTTCAGAAAAGACAGGGCTGAAAATTTGACTCTAAGAAGCAAAGCCATGATTGAAAAAACAAAATCTTCAAACCACAGTTATCGGTTGCTAGAAGAGTACTTGTACACTGAATGTAGTAGCTGTGTTCCAAAATTGTGAAAAAGATAAATTTGTTAAGTACATCCCTAGCGTGCGACCCAATCTTAGGGATTCTTAACAAAAGCTCATTAAGCACATCTAAGTGCTGTTAAGATTAGGCCCCACACTAAGGACTAACAGCAGACAATATGGAATGACAAACAACAGCAGCAGCAGGTAAGAACATGAAAATCTGTTAGATAGCTCCTTCTGACAAATAAGTATGACAAAATAAAGTGTCTAACAGCTGTTTAAAGCCCTTCATTTCTGCTTACTGTTTTACTGGCTAAAACACATAATACCCTATACTTTTTTCTTTTCTGTAACTGGTAGTACATTAAGCAGATAAAGCTCTATGCACTACAAAGAATTATGAACGGATTACTGAACATAACCCTTTACTATGTGTTCTTGACATGAATGACAAGATTCCCCTGTCAGGCTTTTCTCCTGAGGTGAATTTCTTTGCATCCACATCTCGAACATACAAGTTGGTTACTATCACAGATGTGTTCATATCATCTATGTTGTTGTGTGTGTGAGACGGAGTGAGTGAGATGACTACTGGCAGCAGTAGCAGTAAACTGGTTTCCATGCTTCTGCATCTTTCAGCTGAAGAAATCTGTATAAAGCCTATAATAGGTAGCATTTTCTTTAACTAAGATTTAGTTTGATCTACAGTAGAGAGGGGCCCAGGTTCAACACTTGGCAGTGGTGTTTATTTTTAGCTTTCTACATGGCCCACCTCATTAGTAAGGGTATCTCATCCAGGGACAAGGTGGTCATAACATCCTTGTATTCTTCCCTTATAAGACCAATTATTGAGTACAATGCCCCTTTCGGCATGTACCTCGCAAAGCACATACAGCAGCTGGAGAGACCACAGATGTTCCTAACCAGGAAAAGCCAAGACCTCAAACATCTACCCTACACAGATAGGCTAAAGGCCCTGTCCCTCTATTTAGTCTCCTGCAGACTCTGCAGAGGTGACCTCCGTCTGACATACAAAGCAATATCAGACCCCACCTTCATGGGACTGCTGCATATCCACAACTCAAGCTCCACTGTAGTAACCCCCACACACGACCTCAACCTGGTCTGTGACATCAATAGGACTTGTTGGCAGGACAGATTTGTCTCCCAGAGACTCACCCTTTTGTGGAATAGACTCCCTCTCCATGTAAAGCAGAGTATTTCATTAACCCTTATTAAGTGCAACCTGGATAACTGGATAGGGAACAGAAAATACACCCCGGAGATTCCACCTGTATCCCTGCTGGACAGTGGCATAGGGTGCTGACTTTATGGAACATGGGATAAATTCCTGGCTAGGCTTATAAGGGCCTCAGGGCAAATAGACTACTAACTTCCTATGATCCTAATCAGTAGTAGTGTGTAGGGGTGGGTACTTGCTGTTCAAAAATGCATGTTTACAGCCCTGTTTATATTGTTTTCCATGAATAGGCTGGTTTAAAATGAAACAATACATATATTGTCCATGCCTACTTCCCAGTATATAAAGGCTGATATGTTTAACATTGTTAAAATATTTCTAAGTTTTTTGTTACTGAGGATCGCTTGTCACTACCTGGGTTTCATGAGTTTTGGAAATTATTGTGACTGAGCTCATTAATGAAGTTTTACGACAACTAGTTTATCTGTTTTTTATTTTATTTTCTCTTTAACACTTGGTGGTGAGGTTGGAACAAGGCAGATTCCTGTGCTTGTTCATATTTTTAGATTTTAACCTCTTAACACTTAAACTAATTACTTGCAAGAAGCAAGCAGGTGAAACTCTCAACAAGTCCAGGTGGTTCTGGAGGGATATACAGAATCTCATCAGTAAAGATTATACAACTGGCAATATCTGCTCAGGTACTGATATTGGCTAGTCTCAGACTTCCCCCAAGAGTTCAAACAGCAAATCTAAATCTCCCCACTAATGGTGAGAATACAAAAGAACGCTCTGGCTACACTTGCATATTCCTAACGCATCCTTTCCTCTCCTGTTTTAAATTAGTCTCCTACCACTAAGAAACAAGTAGAACTCTCCCTGATTCTCAGCTATCTGCCTGAAACAGGTTACATCCACAATTCCTAAAATAAGCACAACTTATTCTACTTTCTACCATAAGCATGTATGCTGTTCTTATCAAATCTGTTCACTACACATCAGCCTGAAAATGTTATCTAATGGTTCTGTTCATAAGCAAACTATATGCATGGCTGGCTGTACAGCCACTTTGGAGGACAGCCCCATAGTGGGCAGTGTTCACCATTTCAGACCCCATAGTGGGCAGTGCACAGCATTTCAGACAAAATTTTGAGCCCTTTCAATATCTAGAGGAACCATCTACAAGTTACCTTAACCTCTCCTCAATACCCAGGCTATATCCTTAATCAATCCTCGCCAGTGATTGCCTAAAGAGTGACCTTTAGCAAAACCAGCTTAAGCTATATGAATTATATTAGACAAGACTTTCTCAAGCTGGAATGCTAGCATTTTAACAAAAATGTTAGCATCTAAACTGCAAAACAAGACTGGTGAAAGAATGGCTGGACAACCACTGTTACAGCTTCTGATGCAGACCTTGGTATTCCCCCTTTCTCTACAACATCATTAAATAGCTATACCAACCAATCAATAATCTGGCTAGTGATATCAGTTTCTCTATTTGGCAATGATCTAACTTGCAGTTTTGGTGGTCAGAATGTGTTGCTTTATACAGAAAACTTGACCGTCTTACATTTTGTCTTCAACTACATAAACAGTGAAGAAATTCTAACCAACACACTAGGAAACCTGTCCCTGACAAGCACACATCTTCACTTGGTAAAAACCTTTAAAACTGTTAGGCAACCGGTCTTACCCTCTATATTCATTCAAATACTGCACAGAATTGTGCCGAACCATATATTCCACTGCCAACTTGATGCATGCAGAAGCTAGGAAGGCCACCAGAATCATCCTTGCCAATTAACATATGAGATTCCCCTAGCAGTCAGTACTTCATTTGAAAAACAGAATTTCCTCTGGTCACACTAGACCACAATTCCTAAGTGTATTCCCTTGGTTCCTACAAGCCAGCAGAGAACATTTGTGTTCAGGATGGCTGTCTATATTTTGAAAAAATCAAACTTACCATATGGAATAATCTCCTTGCATACATTCCAAATTCTGATTTAACTCAACGTTATTTTTATAATTTTAATTTCTTCCTTTGTAGTCAGCAAACTGACAATGGGCAACCTCTAAATCTGACTGCTCATGTCTTCCACTGCAAATTATACATTTATAGCTTTAAAGAAGTGGCTCCTTTAGCCTGTGTATCTGTAAATTAAATGTGGATCACATGGTCTGACACCTTGCTGAGGAAGCTGGTCACATGCAACCAAGTTTGCTTCATTCCTTCACCATCCTGATACTATCAGTTACATGGGGACGGACCTAATCAAAAATGAGTTATTGCACTTTTTGTTTGAAAAATAGTTCAACTACACCCACTGCTCTCTTCAGGGTAATGGTACTTACGTATTATCGCAACCAGATTTTTCGGATCAAGTGCGGCTGTTTTACGATCATTTCTCCTGGCCAAAAATGTTGTTAAACTGTGCTGGCAAGTGTGTGTGTCATGGAAGTGTGTGGTGCTTTTCCTTGTAGGTTACTAACGTTTGAAAATTGTTATGTGAAGATGCATCTGTGGAATTTGCCCAATACACACATTCCTGACTATTTCTGTTGCTGTTAAAACGGTGAATTATATCACGTGGTTTGAAGTATAGTGGTGTATCTATGGTGGTTCTTTATGCCACATACATTTACAGCCATTATTATGTCGTTAAAACTTTTTATAGTGGGCGAGAAAAGTGCTATTTTCACTTTGTACTGGCGTATTGTTTGACGACACCCTGTATTCTCATAACAGTACACACGTCATAACCTTGTCACTTTGTTTCTGTTTGTAACAATCTGTAGGCGGCCCGTAGTTGGAGTTGGATGCCACATAATCCACCATGGATTTGTCGCACTGTGACTTGGTGGTCTGTAATGGTCGATAGTGCTCAGTTTGCTTTCTTTTGGTTTCATAGTTTTGGAACTCAGCATAAATTTCAGGGGTGATGCTGCATTTAGGCAGTTAGTCTTCTGTCGTGGCTTGTTTGGATCCCTGTGAAATTGTATAATTTAAAAGGGAATGTCCCCATACTGCACGATAACCTGAGATTGGTAGGGGGTGCAGACCTCCATTCCGATGTTAAGATAATGAAAGCCGAAAAAGTACATAAAATGCATTTTCCATGAATTACTGAGGATTGCAGTCAGTAAGGCAGAACACATAAACGTTCCGCGATAACATAATGAATTCTAACAACAGGTTACAAATCTGGTTGCGATAATACGTAAGTATTATCTAAAAACTGAAACAGTTGTTGTTTGTCTTTCGGCTTTTCCCGGTTAGGGGTCGCCACAGTGGAACTCCGGTCCGCTAATGATTGGCAGTAGATTTTCACGAATGCTGAGGTGCCAGCTAGACGTTCAGCCTTCAACGAAGGCATGCCCACCCAACCGCGGGGAGGACATGCAGACTCCACACAGAAGGTACTCCCCGCACTCCAGCTGAGAATCGAATGGGAGAACCTCATGCTGTGAGGCAACAACGCTATCGCTGCACCACCGCAGATGTGAAAAATGAAACAGTGGCTCTGGCTCTAGAAATTTAGTTTGCACTGAATGCAAACATAGCCTTCATACAGCCTGAAAAGGTACAGGGTGCTACATTTCTGCTTGTTGCATGGGAAGAAGTTTACAATGAGTCACTGTAACCACACATGATCAAGCTGCTCAAATGTCTACCACCTCATACCTTCCAGTAATGCTACAGTACAGTTCTACTGCAAATCAGTTTAATACTGCCATGCAATGTCCTATGCTACGTACAGAATTCAATCTAATAGTGACAGTGCATGCCTTGGTTGTAAGGCAAACTCTGCAGTACTTTAGGTTATGTTTTATGTTTCCACAAGATGTTCTGCTTTGCAGATGAACACACTGACTTTCAAAGATAACGCACTACACATCACCCTTATAATACCAAGAGCATACTGTCTGTTATACGTACTTAATGTAGTCTTATTTACTCTTACATTAGGAGGGCGCCCTGCACCCTTGTGGCAGAAGAGTGTAGAAAAGGACTCACCTGAGTTGGGAATTGTTGGAATAAGGCTCAGTACTGAGCATTTCCACTGGCTAGCTTGTTAGAAAATTGCTTAACTAAGCTGTGCATCATGCAACTGGGGTTAGTACTGCCCATTATAGACGCAAAGACCTGGAAAGTTAATTTTTCCCTAGATAGCTACTTCTGAACCATCCGAGGCTTCCCTGTTTCTCTGTGCCAGCTACTCAGCTGCACATTGTTTTAGGGCATTGACACAGGCACCTACTCCTAAACCTCCATACTTTAGTTGATTCTACTAGTCCCTCATCAGAAGCAGAGAGATGTATCTATACTATAATTCTGGAATCAATGCTCTGCCACAAAACAGCAAAACAGACACCAAATGAGTTCTCAGCACACATACTTCATATCTTCCATAAACCAGCAACAAAGCACATAAACCCACATACGCAGAGGTACTCACTAGAAGTATACCAAAAGAACACAGACCTCCCAAATGCAAACCTTCCATACACAATGCAGTCCCAAGAGCATCCTCTACACATATAAACATACACATCAGTCTCACCCAACAAGCCCCCAAGGCAAAATACCTGAAAACCAAATGTCTCAGTCATAGACGACTCAGAGACTCCATAGTGAGACACACAGATGTCCCACTCTCCAGGCTGGACAAGGAGAAGTTCACAGTCAGCTGCTTGTCAGGTGCCACAATCCAACAAATCACACACACACTCAAGTGTCTCAACAACAAGTACTGTTATGGCTCTGTCATGGTCCATGTTGTAGTGAGCGACTTGAGATGTACCTTCACTGGACTACAAGAAGCGAGACATGACTGAGCTCCCTAATTATGTGTCCCAGGCAGGTATATCCCTAGCCCTAAGCAGCATTCCACCTTCACCCAGGATGATGCCTTACTACAAACAAAAAACTAATTGACTTCAACAATTGGTTTAGCTTCTAGTGTCAATCCAGGGGGATCCAGCATCTGTCAGCCTGGGACAGCATGGCTGCAAGACCACGCCACTTTGCCAGGGATGGCCTTCACCTGTCACCTCTTGGCTTTCAGTTACTGGCTAAGGTACTTGGCTTCTCCATAGTGCCTCTTTTAGGAAATGTCATAAGAACAAAATTCCCAACGTAAAAATATCTTCTGCACCACACTCATGGTTATACTGCTTAATGCTACGTGTCTAAATCAGAAACTGCACTCACTGGAAGCACTCCTTACTTTGGAAGACTCAAATGTCTGTGCAGTATCAGAGACATGGTTCAAGGCCAGAGAGAGTACCCCAGCCATACAAGGCTACAATACCTTCCACATGTTCAAACAGCAAAATGAACATGAAAGAACCAAAGGGGGAGGTGTATCCATCTTCATCAAAGACAAATATACCTGAAGACTGGTTAAACAGTATGACTCCTTAGAGCTACTCCAAGTCCAGTTCATTGTAAGAAAGACCCTACTCCACATCATTGTTAGCTGTAGGTCCTCCACCATAAACCCGGTAAACATACTGCCTACCTGGACCTTCTTGAGTCACTCACAATACAGCCACACACCCTAGTCATGGGTGACTTTAACTATCCCTCCATTGACTGGGCAAAAAATGTCTTTCACCTTTTCCAAGTTAGGGGTCATCACAGTGGAACTCTGGTCCGATAATGATTGGCAGTGGATTTTTACGATGCTGAGTTGCAATACCGACACCCAACTTTCAGAGAAGGCACACCCATTCAGGCACGCACCTACCTGCAAGCAGTCCTTTTTCAGTGGAGGCCAGGGGAGAAACGCTCCACATTTAAGTACAGTACAGTATTAGAACAAACAATAACAGTGAATACATTTATGAATAGTTACAATTACAATTTTGGAACGTAGAGCACAATAAACACACATGAAAATAGTCACAAAAGACAAGATGTACAGTTGTACAGTGACCTTATATTAACTAAAATCATGAGGGGGAGTCAACAATGTAGCAATATTGTAAACCGATATAGTATAAACTATCAGCTTTGGTTAACACTGCTGTAGGAACTAGATGGACATGATGTGGCATTGGTTCCCTATATCACTTGTTCCCCTGGTGTGGAGCAGGGGAACAGACATTTATTAGTGAGATGGGCTTTTTTAAACTCGGTTATGGAGGTTTTGTTTGTTAGGCTGGTTGGTAGGGTATTCCATAGTCTGGCTATACAAGGAGTACAGGGATTCTCCTGCAGAGTTAGAGGCCTTTGAAACTTCAAATAGTTGTTTGTTGTTGGAGTGTGGTACTCTTTTACCTGTGTATGGCTTGAGTAGTTTATTTACGGCTGGAGTTTTTTCTTCTAATTTCATGATGTCTGTTTTTCTTAGGTAAGTGAGAATAGGGGAGGCATATGTTAGAGTGGAAAGTAAGTGTGTCCTAGCTATAGCTTCTTTGGTCGTTTTTGTCAGAAAGGGTTTGTTCCTATATAGGGCCCCAAGTTTATTGCAGACTTTTTTATGGTGTGGGCAGTGTGGATGTCAAATGTCAAGTTACAGTCGATCTCTATTCCTAGATGTTTGGTGTGATTAACAGGCGAGATATTGACATTATTACTGGATATATGTTGAAGGGAGAAGAAGGAGGTTTATATTTAGTAGGATTGAATAACAGTAATTTTGTTTTGTTGGGGTTTAGAATTAGCTGGTGTTCAGATAACCAGGATTCAACTTGATAGGAAGGATGCTTGTGGGAGTGTGTGTAATTCTTGGATGGTAGAGGCATTACATATTAGTGTGGGGTCATCTACATATTGTATGGCTGCAGCTTGGGGTGTACAGGTATGGAGGTTATTATTAAAGACGGAGAAAAGTAATGGTCCAAGGATGGAGCCTTGGGGCACACCTAGTGTTACTGGGAGTAACAGGGAAGTGTCGGATTGTCACTGAACTGCCTGTTGTTGCCCTGAGAGATAGCTTTGGAACCAAAAAATAATGGACAGGGTAGAAAGGACATTGATAAGTTTACCATGTGAAACTGTATCAAATGCCTTTGAGAGGTCTAGAAAGAGAGCGGATACAAACTTTCCATTGTTTCTGTGTATATTCACAGTTTCTGTAAATTATAGGAGGGCAGTAGTGGTACTATGAGAGGGGTGGAATCCATGTTGTGTTTTAGTAAGTAGGTTGTGAGTGTTGAGGTGGTTCATAATTTGCCAATGTATGCATCTTTCAAGAATTTTGGAGACAAGTGAGAGGATAGCAATGGGGCGATAGTTTGATAGTTCTTTTGCAGAGAGGGATTACATAGGAGATTTTCCAGATATGAGGAACAGTTTTTTCAGTTACTGATCTGTTAATAATAATTGTTACAGGGTAAGCTATAGCATCTGCAGCTATTTTCAGAAAGTCTGTTGGAAGTTTATCTGCTGCCAGTGTTGTGGGTTTCAGTTTTTTAAGCAGTTTTTTAATTGTATGCATATTAACGGATTGCAGTAAGAACTAGATGATATTGTTGTCTGTATTTTGAGAGGTAATGTGGGTGGAGGAAAGTTATGGTTTGGATAGGGCTAGGATAGATTCGGTGAAATATCTGTTGAACTGAATAGCTATGCTATCAGTAGTGTTTGTGGTGGTAGGGTGCAGTGTTATAACTTAGCCAGGTAATAGGATGTTGTTGATGGCTGACCAGAATTTTTGAGGGTTGTTTAAATGTTTCTTCTGTATATCATGACAGTAGCAGATATCATGACAGTAGCGGATTTTGTCTATTTTAACTTTGTTTCTGAGTTCCAGGTAAGCTGTTTTGAGAGTTTGCTTGCCAATTTTATGCCAATCAGTCCATGTTTTATGTCTACGTTTCATAAGGGCCCTAGTTTCTTTGGTAAGCCAGGGTGCATAGTTAGCTTTCACCCCTATTGTTCTAACTGGGGCAAACGATTTTAGGATGTTTAAGAAAAGAGAGTTAAAATAATGGACAGCATCATTAAGCTGGAGGGTTTTGAGTGGGTCCCAGGTACAAGTTTTTAGGGCTGAAATGAATTGGATAGGATTAAAATTAGATTTGTTTCTTAACAAGTGATGAGTAGTTATTTTGGCATAACTGGTATGGAGTTTTATCATAAAGGTTGGATGATGGTCACTTAGGGTGTCTGGTATGCAATCGGAATGATAAGAGTGGGCTGGTTTATTTATGAGGACCCAGTCTAGAATTGACTCCCATTTAGAAGTTGTGTCAATTCTGGTTGGTGACTGAATAATTTGACTAAATCCATACAGGTTTGAGCATATGAGCACTAACTCACTTGCCCTAAGGTTCCTGGACTTTGTTAACACAAATTCTCTGGAACAAATACTTGATCCCCCCACAAGGCGCACAAATATCCTTGACCTAGTGTTCACCAACATGGGAGATTGCTGCACCACCCCATGTGTGGGGTAAGGTCAGATCACAAATCTGTTTCATTTGAAGTAACATTTGCAACTGATCCCCCCCACCCCGAGCAAAAAGGTTAAAAAAACTTCTCCAAAGCAAAATACAGCCTCCTACGTGATGCCATAAATGGTTTCAAATCCCCCACTCACCACTGATAGCAGTATCTCCCATACTGAGGAGTACACTAATACCTTGTATGAACACCTATACAAGTGTATATACTCAGCTGCACCTGAACAGTACGGATTAAATCAGGACACTCGTGAAAAAGCAACCCATCCTGATGGACATCCACCATAAACAGGTTATACAACAAGAGAAAGAAACTGCTGACCAAGAACAAGAAGGAAAGGTCTCAAAAGAGGAAAGACATCCTCTACAGCTTAAATAAGCAAATTGGACATCTTGTTAAGTCCTCCAAAGTTAACTACAAAACAAAATTAGCATCCTGGGCTAAGGTAATCACAAGACATTCTATAACTATATCCAAAATCTTAAAGGGAAGGCTCAGATTTTCACTGAACCAGTAGTGGATGGTAACACTCATACAGAACATGAGAAAATTGCCAACCTACTAGCAGACAGGATCAGCAAAAACTTAACTCCACTGATCCACCAATCATACCGCAAAATGTATCCATCACTAGTCCTCTACCAGTCTCTCCAATGAGCAGGTCATAACCACCCTCTCCAAGGCCAAAAACACGGCCTCTATTTGACTGGACAACATCCCAGGCTGCTTACTAAACAGTCTAAAACAGGAGCTGGTGGAACCATTGGGTACTCTCTTCAACCATAGTCTAAGTACTGGCTTTGTCCCAACCAAATGGAAAATTGCAACTGTGATTCCTTTGCACAAAGGGGGTTCCTCAACTGACCCCAGGAATTATACACCCATAAGGCTAATCAACCTTAATCGTAAGACCATGGAAAGAATCATCATGTACCTAATCAACAAGGATATAGGAGACCTTCAAACACTTGACCCGACCCAATTTGGTTTCGTTAAAGACAGATCATGCTAGTTAAACCTGGTGGACTTCTTTGAAAATGTCAACAGAGCCTTAGATGAAGGCAAAACAGTGCATACTGCCTATCTCAACTTGGCCAAGGCCTTTGACACCATCTCCCACTCAGGCATAATCGATAAACTCACCTAGATGGGGATAAACTTGTATGTCATTAGAGGGGTAGCCAGCAGGCTCATCGACAGAATGCATACAGACAAAAGCAGAGGTTTCTACCTCTATTAGCAGACCTGTTACTAGTGGTGCTCCACAAGGATTTGTGCTGGGTCCACTTCTGTTTGGAATCTATTTTTCAGAAGTGCAGGTGAAAATAGATGGCCTGTGGCTTACCAAGTTCACTGATGACTGCAAACTGGGTGCAATCATTTTATTTATTTTACATTTGTTGACTGGGACAGTCCAACTGGATACATGTCCATTTTCAGCGGAGGCCCAGGGAAAAAAGCTCCACAAAAGTAATAATAATAGTACAATAATACTCAGCGCAAAAAGGATGTAGATGCATCATTTCAGAAGGTATAACACAGTAGGAATACACTGGCACATGCTAAAGGTTAACAGTGCGAGAAAATAATATAAATAAATAATTTCACAAATGTTTAGAACAATAGGAAAACACTACAGTATATAAAAAGGTTGAACTCAGCAGGCAGAATTGTACATTATGACATAACCCAACAGATCAACAGAATGGCTGGCTTGCTAATAGTCAGTTAAGTAGAGAAAGACAAAGTTGTTGGATTGGGTTAGTCAGGGTTTAGGCAGGGGTAGAGCCAGTTAGATTTAAAGTATATTTTGAGGCCTTTTTTAAATAGGGGTAGAGGTGTTTCTTCGGTAAGAGTTGCAGGAAGTTGGTTCCAAATTTTACCACAAGCAAAACTGGGCTACAGTGCTTCAAACCAGAACAATATTCAAAAACCTCTAAGCACTTGGAAAAAGCCCACGAAGATCTCTGGATGCAATAAAAATATATTTAATAGTCACTCCACTTGGTAAAAAATAAAACTCTTAAAAACACCCCTTCGGGTCACAGTACATACACATTAACGCTTTAACAGAGTAATGAACAGCATTTTCTTCTCCCAACAGACTTCTTCACCAACTGAGTTTGCAAACAGGGAATCCTCTGCTGTGCTGCTGGATTTTAGGGTTAGGACCAATAGTTTGTTGGAGGAACGAAGTGGCCTGAGAGCATTATGTGGGATGATAATGCTCTTGGGAGTTGGGGTATTATCAGATTGGTTAAGTACTTTGTGTACTACTGTAAGCTGGTTGAACTTCAAAAGGGAAGGACATTGCAGCCAGTCAAGTTGAACTAGGTTGTTGCAATGGTGAGTCCTGTATGCCATACCAGTGGCAAGTCTAGCTATATGGTAGTAACAGAAGGATAGTTTGTTGAGGTTAGTTTTAGAAAGGTTAGTAAATACCATGAGGCATAGAAGAGAGTGGAGAGAAGATGGGTTTGTGCAATAGCAACTCTAGCAAAAGGGGTGAGAAAAGGTTTGACCTTGTCGAGGGAGCCTAGTTTTTTGTTAATGGACTTAATATTGTAGTCAATATGCACATCAAATTTGAGGTTATTGCCTATTAGTACTCCTAGGAGTTTAGTTTGGTCATCTGTGGAGATGATTGTGCCATTGTTAGACTTAATAGTGAAGAATGGATGAGTGGATCTATGGGTAGGCGAGAAAAGTAGCTGCCTGGTTTTGTTAAGATTCAGGAGCAGTTGTCGAATAGTTAGTCAGTTTTCAATGTCATTAAAGGTATTCTGGGTTAGGGATAGGAGATCAGTTTGCAAAGAGGAAGAGCATATCAAGGTAGAATCGTCTGCACATTGGATACAGTGTGCATTTGGAATGGTAGTATGAAGGTCGTTTATGAAGATAGAGAAGAGGAGGGGTCCTAGTATAGAGCCCTGAGGGACTCCTAGGGTGACTAGGAGATGGGATGACAGCTTATCCTGCCATAGGACGGCCTGCTGTCTACCACTTAGATAGGACTGAAACCACTGTAGTGAGTGATGGTCTAAGAAGACAGCTTTCAGGTAGCTGATGGTTAACCATATCGAAGGCCTTAGAAAGGTCCAGAAAGAGTGTTGATGATAGTTTGTTGTTGTTGTTTCAATTAAGGTTGATGACACTGGTGAAAGATAAGAGAGCTGATGTGGTACTATAGTGTGGTCTGAAGCCATGCTGGAAGTCTGTGAGCAGTTTATTTTGGTTAAGGTAGTACATTAGTTGTTTGTGGATGCATTTTTTCCAATATTTGTGCTAGTGGTGAAAGAATGGCTATGGGTCTAAAGTTGGACAGTTCTATGGAACTACCTCCTTTATGTAGGGGTATTACAAGTGATAGTTTCCATGTTGATGATATGGTTGCCTCAGAGATGGATCTATTAATGACTGGGAGTGCGATGGCGTCTGTGGCTAATTGCAAGTACTCAGCAGGGAGGTGGTCAGTTGCTAGAAAGCTCAATGAAACCCAAAACGATGTCACCATATTACAAAAAGGGCTTACACAGACAAATGATTGGTGCCAAAGCCATGGACTCAAACCTAACACAAAAAAATGTATTATCATCCCCTTCGGTAAAGGTGATGTCCCAACAAAGTACAACATTAACAATAATCTCCTAAGTTCAAACCCAGTGGTGAGGGACTTGGGAACGCAGGTTGATAGCAGCCTCAACTTCGATCATGTGTCCACAGTGGTGAGGAAGGCCTTCTATGTTGCCCATCTCATAAGTAAGGGAAAAGCATCCAAAATGAAGAAGATTATAACTCCTCTGTACACATCCCTCATCAGATCAATAATAGAGTACAATGTTTCTTTGTGTATGTACCTCACCAGACACCTGCAGCAGCTGGAGAGACCTCAGAGGTTTCTCACCACGAAAAATTCAAGGTTTTCATCACATGATCTACATGGACAGACTAAAGGCACTGTCACTATATTCTGTACTGTATAGACTGCTTAGAGGCGATTTATGCCTGGCCTATACAGCAATCTCAGACCCTGCCTTAATGGAAATGCTGCACATCCTCAAATCTAATGGGACAATACTTACTTTAGAGACCTTAACCTAGCCTGCAACATAAACAGGACTTGCTGGAGAAACAGATACGTCTCCCAGAGGGCCAGTCCTCTGAAACAAACTCATAATTCAACAAAGCTCCTCAATGACCCTCTTTAAGCGTAACTTGGAAAATTGGATGGGAAACCGTAAATTCACCCCAGGGGTTTAACCTATGTCCTTCCTGGATAGGGGCAGTTGGCGCTGATCATAAATGTGTGCGCTAATATAGGCTATTTCTCTCAGTCTAGGAGGGAAACAAGGATAAAACACGACTAGGGCAAATAGCCTAGTAACTTCCTATGATTATAAGTATGCTCATATACGAGCACATAAAAGGGCATATTTTTGCTATCGGCCCTCTTCCCTTGATTTCCCTTAACAATGCCAACTCAGAGCATAACATACAAGATGATGAGGCTACTTATGTGAAAGGGAATACCCTGTACTCTTGAGCACTACAATACTGCAGCCCACCACCACACCAAAGAGCTTAAGGGAAAAATACTTTCAGCTCAATGCACAGACTTTAAAACATCAAGCAATGTTTATCTTTGCACACTCAAAACATACATATTTGCTACTGTACTTACTAACAGAAAGCCATATGTTGCAATGCATTGCACAGACTCTGAACAGCTAAGCAATGTAGACGAAGTAATGCTGTGTCAGTTATCATAACAGCTTATTACTAAGTGCATTAATGAAGGCAAAGGATTGCCACAAGTGTGTCAAAGCAATTATTCTAAATGGTGAGTAGATGCAACATCTGACAACTGAAATGCCTGGTATCTGGCCTTTGTTGGTTGACAAATCGTGCATCTCTTATTCATTTCTCCTGCCCCAGCTAATCTCCTGGTGAGGCAGCATTCCACACAAGCCAATATATTGAGTTAACAAGTCTCCTGCAAGATTGAAAGGCAGAAAAACATGGCACAGAGAAAAACTCACACACCAGAAGTGGATAAAAAAATGAGAAAAAGAAATGTCCTGCTGTTAAATAAACCTACAGAAGCTGCACCAATGGGAATCATCAAGCTAATGTGTTTGAAATAAAAGACAGCTGTAGAAAATGCATGTTCCAGACAAAAGCCCTGAAAGTGAGTCATTTTTGGATGCAATTTTTAATGTGAAAGTCCACAGTGTGGAAAGCTTGCAAGGTAAAAGTAATGACAGATAGCTTGCAACCAAAAAAAAAAAAAAAAACTAGTACGGAATCTAAAGAAAATATGTCAGAATGAAGTGTCAACAGTTTCTAAAGCCCTTCATTTCTGCTTGTTGTATATCTGTCAGTATTATTTTACTGGCTAAATGCACCGCACTCCTACACATTTTTATTTTTTGCAACTGTGAGTACACGAAGCAGACAAAGCACAACACACTACAAAGAATTATGATCAAGTCACCAATCCTAACCCTTTGTTAATTGTTCTTGACATGCACGCCACGATTCACCTCTCAAGGTAATAACTGTTGTATGAGGCTTTTATATGAGATAATGTAGCACAGCATAATGCACTGCTGGTTCAAATGCTGAAAAATTAAAAGTTACGTACTCACCATAAATATGCATCTGTGTTGTCCATTTTCCTTCTTCCTCAACAATTGAGTCTTGGATCCAACCTCTGATCCAACTTGGCCACATTTGCAAGACTCTTGGATCCAACTCACAAGCTCCTCTCCTACCCATAATGTTCCATTCAACTTATTATACCTCAGATTGAGTTTGCTATCTTATAAGCCCTAGGAGTTAATTAATCCTAACCATAGTTAAAGTATGAATAGTAGCAACAGAACTGGGGCTCAGACCTGGAAGTGAAGTTCCACAATGAGCACAGGGTCGCTCCAGGAGAAGACAGAAAGGGGGAAGGAGGGTGGGGAGTTAAAGAACAATGAAAATGGACAACACATGCATAATTATGATGAGTACATAACTTTAATATCTGATGTTCCCCTTTTCATTTGTTCCTCAATGATTGGGACAGAGTCCCCAGCTACGTGAACCTTGGGTGGCCCTTATGGAAGGATAACCTGGACTACTGTGGAACCACAGACAGTTCTGCCCTGAAAGTCAAATCCAATTTGTAATGAGCAATAAAGGTATGAGCATTAGACTAGGTAGCTGCTGTGCAAATTTCATTAACAGAAGTTCCAAACCTAGAGGCTGAAGAGGTAGTCATGGACCTGGTGGAATGTGGTTTAGGATGTCTATGTAGGGACAGACCTCGCTGGCTGTAAACAAAGGAAATGCAATCAGTAACCCATTTGGCCATGGTAGTTTTAGAAAATGATGAGCCCAATTTGTTTGGGGAATAGGAGACAATTGTTTCAACTTCCTGAAATCTCCTTCTGTGGAGATAAAAATGTAGTTGTCTGTGTACATCCAAAAGATGGTGCATGTACTCACCTTTGTTAGCAAAGCTGGAAAAGAAACAAGCAAATTAATAGCCTGACTAATATTCATTTTAGAGGCCACTTTAGGCAAAAAAGACAGACTGGTCCATAAGGTAACTACTTTGTGAAAAATAAGATAAGGAGATTTGGAAGAGGGAGACTGGAGTTCAAAAACTCGTCTTGCAGTCATAATGGCCACCAGAAAGGCTGTTTTCCATGACAAAAATTTTAAAACAGACTTAGCAGATGGTTCAAAGGGTTTCCAAGTTAACCCTTGCAGCACAACTATAACATTGTGGGGGGGACCCTTCACTGGGGGCCTATGCAAGAAAATACCTTTCAGAAAAGCCTTGCATAACTTTGAAGATGCTAAAGAAGGAAGCATTTTTCTTCTGAGTGAAAATTAGATAAGGCTGTCAGTTACACCTTAACAACAGAAAAACTAGCTCCTTCTTGAAAAATTTTCTTCTTCTTCTTTCGGCTGCTCCCTTTAGGGGTCACCACAGCGGATCATCGGTTTCCATTTCTTCCTGTCCTCTGCATCTTGCTCTGTCACACCAACCACCTGCATGTCCTCTCTCACCACATCCATAAACCTTTTCTTAGGCCTTCCTCTTTTCCTGTTACCTGGCAGCTTCATCCTCAGCATCTTTTTCCCAATATACTCTGCATCCCTCCTCAGCACATGTCCAAACCAACATAATCTTGCCTCTCTGGCTTTGTCTCCAAACCTTCCAACCTGGGCTGACCCTCCAATATACTTATTCCTAATCCTGTCCACCCTCGTCACACCCAGTGCAAATCTTAACATCTTTAACTCTGCCAAGTCCAGCTCTGACTCCTGCCTTTTTGTCAGTGCCACTGTCTCCAACCCATATAACATAGCTGGTCTCACTACCCTCTTGTAGACCTTCCCTTTCACTCTTACTGGTACCTGTCTGTCACAAATCACTCCTGACACTCTTCTACACCCACTCCATCCTGCCTGTACTCTCTTCTTCACCTCTCTTCCACACTCACCATTACTCTGAACTATAGATCCCAAGTATTTAAACTCATCCACCTTCGCCACTTCTACTCCTTGCATCCTCACCATTCCTCTATCCTCCCTCTCATTCTCACGCATATATTCTGTCTTAGTCCTGCTGACCTTCATTCCTCTTCTCTCTAGAGCATATCTCCACCTCTCCAGGGTCTCCTCCACCTGTTCCCTACTCTTACTACAGATCTTGAAAAATAGATCCTAAAAATTCCAGAACCGCAGAGATGGGAGGAATGAAGGAATCCAATTCCTTTTTAGAGTCGAAATAGATAATCTTTTCCATTTACTTTTGTAAATCTTCCTTGTAGATGCCTTGTGGGAAGATAGCAATATTTGTCGGACTGGGGAGGAAAGCCTGGGTTGTTTCGCTATCAGCGGAACTGGAAAAACCATGCAGTCAACTTGAGGCTTAGAATGTCCAGATGATCCATCACGAAGGGGTGAGAAAGTAGGTCTGGACTGGGGTCCAGTATCCACGGTGGATAAAGCAGGTAAAAATAGAGGAAGGGGAGCCAAACCTGATGAGGCCAAAAGGGGGCAATGAGGATAAACTGTGCTCTTCAACCAAAGTGCCTTCTGTAAAAATCTGGGAATTAGAGGTATCAGGGATAAGCATAAAGGAGACTGGAGCGCCATACGTGGACTACAGCATCTCTCGGTGACTCCCCCTGAAGAGGGATTAGACAAAAAACCTGCTGCACTTGTTGTTGTGGGGACATGCAAAGAGGTCGTAGCACGGTTGGCCTTAATTATGGAAAATCCTCTCCGCCACTGACTGATTGAAACACCACACATGAGTCATCAGAATAGACCTGCTGAGTTTATCCACTATGATGTTGGACTTCACCGGCATGTCCATTGCCATAAGAAAGCAGTTGGAGGAGATCACCCACTGTCACACTCTATTTGCCCCTTGACAAAGGGGGGTAAAATCGGTTTGCCCTTGTTTGTTGATGTACCAAACCACAGACATGTCAGTTTATTTCGCAATCATCCCAACAGGAAGACTGTCTTGGAAGGCCTGCAATGTTAGGAGGACCTTTCTCATCTCTATAACACTGATGTGCGAATTGGTCTCTACTGGGGACCACATTCCTTGGACTGTCTGTCTCAATAAATACCCCCCACCCCAGTTGGAAGGTGCCCATGGTTACTGTGGCCACTGGGGGCGAAAGTACAAGGGGGGGGGTGACCTAAGAAAACTTCATCTGACTGTATCCACCAGCGTAGATAATCACTGCATACTCGAGTGATTTTGATGGGAAAGGACAAGGGATGACAAAGAACTGACCACTAAACAGCTAGGGTCCATTAAAGAATGCCCATATAAAACTGGGTCATAGGAACTAAGGTTGTGGAAGCGCCCATTGACCCTGGGGCCTAAAGAACAAGTCTGGCTGGGGGAAACGGGTGTTCAGTAATTTGCTCCACCTGACACCTGATGATCCTTAATCGATGTGGTGGAAGAGAAGCTATCTGATTGGCTGTGTTCAACTCAGCACCTATGAACTCCAGGCTCTGAAGAGGTTGGAGATGAGACTTGCAGATGTTAACTGAGATATCTAGGGATTGACATAACTGGCTCAAGTAATCCCTAGTTTTCTCTAGAAGATACTTGGGTGGGGCAGTGACGAGCCTTTCATCTAGGTATGGAAACACTTGGAATCCCAGCAGCCTCAAGTGAGCTGCTACTAAAGCCATATACTTGGTAAACATAGTGAGGGCTGTGGTGAGACCAAAGGGCAGGGCTCTGAACTGGCCCCCAGCCAAAAACACAGAAATCTTGAGATTGTCTATTCATCTTGATGTGATAGTACCCATCCTGAAAAATGATGGAGCACATCCAATCATCCTTGTGTAGAAATGGCGGAATGGACTAAACTGTGACCATTCAGAACTTTGACTTCTTCACAAATTGATTTAGTTTGCTTAGATCCACAATTGGTCTTAAGTCCCTGGTTTTCACTGACACTAAAACGACTCCTGAGTAAGTTCCAAATCCTTTCTGGTCTGGTGTGACCTCCTGGATGACTGCTTTTTCCAGCAGCTTTCCTGAGCTGCTGCTTCCCTATGACTGGATTGGACGTGGGAAGCCTTTTTCTACTTGTTGGGGAATGGGGGAATCTGGAAAAATGATATGTAATAACCAATGGATATGATTTTTGGCACCCAAGATCTTTTGTTATTGATGCCCAGGTATCTGGGTACAGAGACAAGTGCCCCTATCTCCAGATTACAGTCAGGCAATCTTTGAGGAGGAAGGGTTTATCCAAAAAGAAATCTCAAAAACCCTGGTTTTGTAGGCTTCTTCTGCTATGAGGATGGCATCTTCCATTTGAACACCCCACTCTGCCCCTGAGGAAGTTATCCTCACATGACTCCTGGAAAGGACACAGAGACTTATTTTCTTTCCTGCTCTTTGATTCTTGGAAAAGGATCGTTGAGGGGAAGAAAAGCATATCCCTATGGCAGACAGGGTCTTTCCATCATGTTCACTCCAGGAAAGCACCTCCTTTACAGAAGAGCCAAACAAAGATGTTCCATCAAAAGAAGCATTGATGAAAGAAGAGTAGAAAGGCTCCACAAAGTCACATAAGAGCATCCCACAGGTATTTCGCCTAAAAACTATGACTGAACCAGCCACCAGTGAGGTACCCTCCACAGAATAGGATATTAGCCTAATGGACTCATTCGAGATGAATAAAGGAGTGGCCAGTTGTGTAACAGACTTTTTGTACTCCAACATGGACTCAGAAAGGGATTTGGAAAGTTCCTTAGTCAAATAGCACTGTCTTTTTGTGAAATGTGCCAAGTAATTCAGAAACTGTAAGGCAAAGGTCACCAAAACAAAAATGTGCTTTACAAATCTGTCCAATGCCCTGGACTCTCTGTTGGGGGATGGACAGTTGAGCTCTGCTCTGCCAGCTCCTTCTTTGTGACTGACTCCACAAGCATAGCATCTACAGGTACTTCCTTGCTCCAGTGTGACCTGTCTTTAAGTGATATAAGAAGTTTATCGGGGTGATGGGGAATGGGTTCTACAGTATCTGGTTCCTTCCAGGCCGGTCAAGAGACTAGATCTATAAGCTCATCTGCTGGGGTATTCACCCAAGATGTAGATGGGCCAGACTCAAAAGCTTCCAGAAAGACTGACTCCTCTTGTGAGGGGGTATCACAGGACCACCCACCCTTTTACCTGAGAATCTCTAACATGTCTGTGAAGGAGATGTCATCCGGTGGGGATCTGGGGTACCCCCTCAACTTCACTGAAGTCAATGTCCTCAGTGAGAAACTCCAGGGGGAATCCATGTATCTCCTCTTACATGTTTTCTTTTGGGGAACTTCCTCAGTGGAATGATCTGAAGAGGGGAAAGTCCTCAATGGGGACTGTCTGCATTCTGGATGGGGTTGGCTGTCCCTGTGAAAAAGGGCTGAGAGGATCACAGCTCAGAAACGAAGGGAGTATGGCTGTAGGATCCAAAGAGGATAGGGTAGTCAAATTTCTCAGATGACAGAAAACACTCTCCATTACCTTGAATGCAGAAGGACCGGGAGAAGCCATAGCCGGTTGCATGGGACCCAAGTCTACCAATGCTACTAAGCCACAACCCTGCCCAGACTCATGCCTTCAAGAGGGAGGTGGACCTGAGCTGTCCAATACTGAGCTCCAAAAGGCAGGGACAGCTCCATTAGCATCAGAGTGGAACCTAGCCACCTAGACCTGCAGCCAATGCTTTGGCTCCCCGACTCATCCTGGTCCAAAGGAATCAGAGCTGAACAAGGCAAGGAAGCGGTCAGAGTTGAAGATCTAGCTGTCTTCAGATCCAACGTCGACAGTCTCGGGTATCTCAGATCCAAGGGCTCTGAAACCATGGGTCAGATCATAGAAGGAAAGATCACTGCATGAGAAGTAGAAAGAAGGCTCCTGGATCCGATGGGAGATGGAGCCAAGATAACTCCCATCTGAATCTGAGCTCTGAGGAACTTCCTCATCATCCTAGCCAATTAGGCTTCTGAAAGGCTCCTGGAGCACCTGACGGACGAATTGGTGGATTGGGACTGAGACTCTCTCTTCAGGGTTCCCTGAAGGAAATGGGAATGCAGCCAAGGAGAAACAGGCTTTACAGTGAACCCTGAGGATCGGGTTCTTGGAGACTTCGTATGAGCAATTATCAGATCCAGGGACAAGAATCCCACTGCTTCCTTTTCAGATCTGAAGACGCCATATCGATTTTGTTTGAATTTTTTTGATGAGGCTTCGAAGATGAAGTAGTCTTTAGAGAGTGGGCTTGTGACCGCTTATGTGAATCCTTCACCTCCGAAGAGGCTTTGGAAGATTTTGTGGGAGGGAGGGAGGGAGGGTTGAGCCCATGATGCAGAGGAAGAACGTGGCAGTGATTACTTTAAAACTAACTTACTTCTGCAATTGCTGAGGCTAGTGGAAGTGAAGGCTGCACAAATGGAGCAGTCTGTGTTGAGATGAGAAACTCCAAGGCAAGAGACACACTCGCTGTGGGCATCAGAGTTAGGGATCGTATACCCACAGGACGTGTATTTTTTGAAACCCATTGGTTTCTTGGTCATGACACTACAACTCACCACTACACTACTGAGTAAGACAGTGTGGTATTAGTCAAAAAAGGTGAGAACAATTAGTTGGAAAAGGAAAGTTTTTTTTTTGTTTTTGTTTTCTTAAGTACCAGCAATGGTAGATAAAGAAAATACTCTCCAGGGGTTAGAAAGGAGGAAAAGGTAGGAAAAAAAATAACAACAATGGTACTGACAGCTACTTGAAGTAAGACATATAGAGAAAAGATGAGTATTGACGTTCAGTATGAGAAAACGCCCAAAAAGGCTCTATGAGATGGATCTGCATTTGTAGCAATATGGCGGCAAACAAGATCTAAGGTATAGCAGGTTGACTGGTGCATTATGTGTAGAGGGAGGAGCTTGAGAGTTGGATCTGAGAGTCCTGCAAATGTGGGTGAATCGGATCTGAGACCCAATCGTTGAGGAATGAATGAAAAGGACAACATCAGATCACTGGGTGTGAAACGAAGGCAGCAGTGCAAAATGTTTACTTATTCTAGTCAACATGCACAACTGAAGGGACATAAAGTGTTTATGTGTTAACTTAATAATAAAAAATAAAACATTCAACTCCAGAGAGTCGACACTTTAAATTCCATGTTGATATTGGGTCATTTGAACTCAGAGTTTGTATGTAGAGCTGGATGATGGAAGAGAAAATGTTCAGTCTGACGACTTACTTAAAAAGTCTGAAGACTTGCTCATTTAGTGGGTTAGGCTGTTTACTAGAAGTCTATACTAACATGACAGATTCAACACTGCAACATGCTACAGAGAAAGTACATTAACTTTCTGGGTTACAACTGAGGAAAACGTGAACCTGTAATTGACTAATGGAGTCTGGAAAATTGATAGTTTTCAGGCCAAGGCCTACATGAGCAGCAGTTTACTACAGCGATGTGCAGATCAGCAATGATTTACACATAGCAGTAGTAACTACAATTCAGAAACATGCAAATTAGCCAATATTTAGGTCTTAACTCACATTGTCTAACATATCCCTGACTAGCAGTGTCTTAGCATCAGGGCATTTTAGTGTCCTAGGTCCTCTATTGAATTCGCAGTTTTTAGTGTGCTAGGTCCTCTAATGAATTCCCAGGAAAGTTTTAATCTGTGCCACATCACACTGCACTAATATTTTTTTTTTTTTTTTTTTTTTTTTTTTTTTTTTTTTAGCAGCAGCAATGCCTCCACACAACAGTTAAAAATTATACACTGCTGTATACTGCTACTACACATCTATGACAACCCACTGCTGTACTGGTAGTATTACACTGAATGAGATTCCAGTTAATCTGTAACAATATATCCAAAAAAGGTGCAACAGTGTTTCGTTCACTGCAATCATTATTACACTTACACAAGAGAATTATATACTGCCATGAAAAATTAGCAGATGCCTTCAATAAAAAAATATCCATCTGATTAATGTAATACTTCATCCTTTAAACTGCCTCCTAAATGTATGACCTTAACAGCTACTGATTAAAAGAAGACATCATGGAGTCTGTCCACAAAAAGATAATTAATTCACAAACTACGTTACATTTTTCTTCTTTATTTATTTATTGTAAAAACTAAATAAGTTATCTGGATAAAGAATAACACCAACTTTAATTTTCACGGGTAACAAATGGTACGAAAATATTTTGATCATGATTTAGCTTTTCATTTTCAAAATTAACTTTTATAACTATGTGTCTACACATTTTCTAAGGTAAATACCTTTAAACTAACAATGATTTTAATTGTGGCTTACGTTACAATACAGATCAATGCAAGTACGACAAGTTGAGATAAAACGGATACTGCTTTCATGTAATTAAAATACAATGGCTGCTTCCCAAAAGGCAGTATGTCAGGACTGCCAGATAGTGTCGCACCCTACAATTTCAGTTCAAATGTCTTTTTTTTATGACAAGCAAACTAAAAGACCAGGTTTAAAGGTCTGCATTACATACAGACTTCATTAAAACGTATGTCTTTGCTCACACACACTGTATTAACTCTAATTAAAAAAATAACAGGAATTGTTTACAGTAGCTAAAATATTCTAAACATGCTGCTATGCTTTTCTAAGTATAACACTGCATAAGTTCTTAATATAAAATATTTCATAATGCATAGCCTCCTTCACATAACCACACTCAAAAGTAAGTTATTGTATATGTTATACAGTGCGATTGACTAACAAGATTTACAGTGATATTTAATGCTTATGCAGCAATTAATTTTTCCTACTTTGACTGATGCAGGTCTGATGCACCACATGAGTACATGATACTGCTTGTGTAATGTATGACATTATTTCAAATGTGTAACTACAGAAGTCCTCAACACAAATTCCTATTACTTTTCATGGGTTTTAAACCCAGGACACACAAAAAAAGATTTGGAAATATTGTAAAACATTTTTTCTTAAGCTTACAACCACTACAGATGACGTTAATAAAACTACATTAAAATTATACATTTTAGATTTGAATTAAAAATAAGTCAAACTAAGGCTCTGAGCCATCAACAAATTGCTTCCTACACTCCAAAACACAGGGTTTAATTCCTTCAACCTCTATTTGCCTATTGTTAACTCGGAACAGGTAACTTAATTAACTCTGTAATAATACAGACTGCATGTTCAAGCCCTTCCCAGGCATATCTAAGATGTCTGTCAGAATACAATGATAAATGTGTTTTTAATTTTAGTGAAACTGTAGCATTTCAAGATGAGACATTTAAAAAAAGTAAATCCAATTTAGATATAAAAAAAGATCCCATGTAAAGGCATCCAGATGGATGTGGCTACCCCAAACTAACTTATCATGTAAAGCCTATCACCTTCTATGTCAGTTAGGTAAACTTTTTTATCCAAAGATCGGTATATACTGTTTCTAACTTCTCTAATACTCAAATAAGTACAACATTATATAGTTTGCCTAAAGTACAAAGAATCAACAGTTACAAAATGTAAAATTTGAATATGACTGCCTCCTGGGGTTTCATTCATAACTTTGCATCTGGATTTTATCCAACTGCAAATTGTACAAATGTTTAAATGCATTCATGTTGCCATTTACAATTACATCTTTGGTTAAAGCATATCCATACAACTGGGTAAATGATATCACACTAACTAAAAAAAGCTGTTAAAAAGTTTATTCTCAAATTAAAACATCTATGTATTATTAACTCTAGTGAACATGTTTTAAAAAACGTTGAATCAAAAAAATCTACAAAGAATTAAATATAAAACTGCAGTTTCACTGCTCTCATCATCCACAATCATCTGGTTTGATCATAATTTTTAATAAAACATTAAAAAATAGACATCCAAAAGTTTACAGTAAAGTCAATTTAATATGACCAAATGCTCTGCCTCTGGTGTTTAATATCAATTCAAAAAAACTTTAAACTCTACCAAAGAGAGTAAGTCCATACACAACATTAATAAGTACCAAAAAGTGCCCACAATTCTACCCCATAATGCTTTGTGTAGCTGGCAGTCCACCAGAAAAAAAAGAATTGACCTTACAGCCACACACACTGCAGAAGTGAATGTACTGTTCTCCTTCAGACACATTTCCAGTTCCCCAGTGGAACTGAGGATTCAGGAGTCCTGTCTGATCAGAACCTTACAGAAGGTAGGTGCAGTCAGATAAATGAATCAAGTGATGATGCCTTTCTTTCTTACTGCTTAAATCATATTTCTATTTTACAGTTTGTTTTTTTCACAAAAAAAAGTAAATAAATAAGAAAGAAAGAAATCAAATGAGGCCCTTTCAAAATGGCCTCATTCTTATTGTTAAATCTAAAACATGGTGACTAGCCCTTAATTAAGATACTCCAGCAAAAATCCAGTCTAAGCCCCCCTTAATATGGGCACTATCAAATTTTGCTCACCACCCAAGCGCTGTTCATTTTGCTGGCCTTCCAGTCTAAATACATACAATGCCTATGTTAAAGCACTTGTGAAATGATGACCACAGAGTCTAAAAAAGACAATCCATCCTCATTACCTCAGAAAATAGTACAGGTGACCCAAAGACTGCACCATAAAGATCCTGATGTTACTTGCAACCATGACTGACTTGGTGTATACATATGTGAAACATCCAAAACTCTAATGCTTTCCTGAAATATAAATTTCCCCTTCATGTTAAGCCATACACCTCATCCTCCTTTAAACACAACCTCGATGACTGGATGGGCAGCCACAAATGCACTCTGACTGGTATGCTCAACCAGGTATGCAGGATATTGGTAAGGCATGCATGGTCAGAAAACTCAGTGGCCTTGGAATATCTATCAATCTGTGCAGTTTGAATTAAATAAATTAACAATACATTAACTTTTGTAAATGATCCAAAAATATAGTATTGTAGAGGTTGGAATGGAAATGGTTTTGTATCTTTACGAACTGCATAACAAGCCTGAACTGTTAATTACATGTATACTTAGATTACGTGCTTGGCAAATGACTTTGCTTTTACTTACAGAAAACAGGTTTTAAAAATAAACTAAATGAACACTGCATGCAGTCTGAATGTCTTTTGAGTAATGTTCATTAAAAGAACCGGAATGATTTCATATGAATTAAAACAGACTTGCCTAAATATGCTGCTAGCTTTTACCAAAATAAAATGGTTCGCTATTGAAATGTCATTACTTGAAATGCTGAGTGCAGGAAAGCCAGAAAAAAATCCAAAAACCCAGAGAAGAGCAAATCTCCAAAATCACTCTTCTTAAAACCAAGCCCTCCCGCATCCTCACCTGTGGGAGGCAAGCCTCTCACACCTCTTGTACTTGTATACAGACTGCCATACCTTGAAGAAAAGAGAGTATTGCAAAAAATGGTATCTTGGATTTAGTACATGTAATTCTGTTCTTTCGGCCATTCAGTCTGCATGTTTCAGGACTCGCTCTAGTGAGTCTTCACATTTCAAAGGGGTACCAAACAAAACTGTTACTGAAGTTGAGATTTTCAGTTTAAAGTGATGTAAGTAACTAGCAGAGATTAGTGAAGCAAATCTATATTTATATGGGACAAAGACAATATAAAAGGGTTTAAGAATGTGCACTGAAATTTGATGGGTCGGACACTATACAGATGTTCACATGCAAAAAGTATGACACTGTTTAATATGATTAGTGAATAGTAAACTGCATATTTATCTACTTGTTTCTTAAGACAGTAAATTTAAAGTATAAAATGTGTACTTTCTTTACTCAGAAAGGCTAAATTCAATCTCTATCTTCCAGTATGCATACTGTGGCAAAACAAACATAAACACATAAAATGATATGTTAATGATCTTTACCCTTTCATTAATCTTACTTTCCAGTAGTTACATAGTTAAGTTTCATGTCTTGTCCATACATGGATGACAAGAGTTTTTGCTCAGTGCATTTTGCTGGCCCAACCTCTCTTTCCAGGGAGGCAAAAGACCATGATACTTGACTATGGAGGGGTGGGTTTTCCCATTCTGCAGTAGAACTTAATCAGGTTCTGACAGTTAAAGCCCAACAAGGATCCTACCTCAGCTACTCCATGGTCCCATGGCAAATAGACCTCAAAGGACAGGAGGCTCCATAAAGTGTCTGGAGTCAAATGCAGTATTCCGTACCATAAAGTCTAAAGAGAGGGAGTTTAAGCCAGAGCCCTTCTTGATCCAAGCCAACAAGCAGTCAGTGATGCAGTATATAAGCAGAGTGACACTCTCACATCATCCTAGTAAAGATGTAGTACGTGCCTGGCAGCAAACCAGAAAAACTGACCCTTACACCCATGCACATATCAGAAGAAGTAAACGTACTGGTGGCTTCCTCCAGCCATATCCCCAGCAGCCTCTGCATCCTGCACCCCCCAGAGATGAGGGCTGATGGCTCCTCTCTAGTTAGTCTAGTGGGCACACTGAGATTAATTAATCTGTTCAATACAATAAAAAGGTCTTCTCCCTGTTCTTCTCAGCTCAGCAGGGCAAGGGGGTGGGGGGCTGTGGATGCATTTGCTCCTCTGTGACAGGAAAGCCTCCAGTTTTCCTTCCCATCTTTTTCTTTTAAACTTCTAACCTTGTTGCTAATTTCCAAAAAGAAAAAAAAATAAAGAATAACATTGCTGCCCTGCAGTGATCAAGGAAGATGTGGTTTCAGCATCCCTAGTCTCTAGCTGCGTTACCTGCTTTATAGTCCTTGCTGGTATGGGCTTTCTAGCAGGAAACGTGGAGATAATGGAAGGTATCAGTAAGACTTCCACATGTAATACATAGTCAGTGAACTTTAATAAGTTCCTCATCTGGGCATAGAGATATCCTATGGTATTTTTTTCAGGTTATTCTGATTTACAAAACAGAACCGGTAACAAATACAGGGAACTAGACACAGCCGGGTATCAACCACCAAATCCCATTTAATCCAATAAAATGGGGAAAAATGCACTTTCATCTTACCTGATTTCCACAAAGACTTCATCAGATAAATCCATTATAGTAATGTATCACAACTTTTAAAACATTTTTACATCACATGACTAGAACCCCATCCATGAAGTAAAGGTGCATCATCCTAAAAATGTTTGATTGCACATCACCCCAAGCCTTTTAAAAAACATTTAGTTAAAAAGTGCATCATGAAACATATTTCCCTAAAGCAAATTCATTACATACAGATATATAATAAGAATTTGGAAACAATGTTTTTTTAAAAGGCTTAAGATGATGTGAAATTAAACTTTTTTTTAAGATGATGCACCTTTAAATCATGGATGGGGTTCTAGTCATGTGATGCATAGACTTGGAACCAGGAATGTTTAGCAGAGAATGCAGTAGTAGTCCTGGAAGTGGTGAGCATAGGGTTGGAAGAGATTGAATGGAATGTGGGAGGAACACAGACATGTAGCATTGTAACTATCTCTACATGTAACTTTATGGTTTTTAATTTTAGTTCTTGCTATATGGATTCAATATTTGTGAACATTTTTTCTACAGGGCTTTTGTTTGTCCCTAGAAAAAGGGCGGTTATTGTGGAAGCCCTCATGGACTTAAAATTGTGTGTAAGAAAGTTAATTTATGTTTAATGGATGGTAAATGTTCTTCTGAGGGTGGTTTAAAAGCACCAAGTATCTACAACCCCCTCCCCAATCCTGTATTAGTAATATATGAACGGTTATGTGAATTGGATTTTAAACACATTTTAAATATTAATAATAGTGGAGATGATACTAATTTAGCACTAAAAAAAAGGCTATGTTGGATGTGCTGAAATTACAGAACCTCAGGATAATGAAACCTGGTGGGGGGAAACAGTCATAATGGATACAGTTGACTATGTGGAAAGGATGCATAATATCTTATTTGATGCAAGGTACAGGTGTTAAAAAACTAAGTTAATATTTCTTACAGGAAGATTTCTGTTATATTAGATGATATGCTTATGCACAACAGATAACAACTGATGAATACAATTATTTGAATATGGTAAATCCTATGGGACCCACAATATTTGGAGTACCAAAAATACATAAAGACAAACATGATCCACCAATGAGGCTGATAGCTGATGCTCAGTTTTACATAACCTACCCAATAGCTAAGTTTTTGGATCATAGTTTAAAGGGGCTGGTGCAGAAAAAATGAATTTGTTTGTAGAGACTTTGAGGATTTTTTTAAAGAGACGCAATGCCCTGAAATATGATGACAAACTGCTTTTTTTAACAATTGATGTTAAAGATCAGTACACAGTTACCCCACAAGCAATTGGTGTTGGATAGTTTACTGATTTCCTACAGAATAACAGTGAATTAACTCAAGAAAGAATTAATGTTTATGCAAACTTGCTTGATTTGGTGTTAAAGAATAATTATATTTTATTTTGAAGGGCAGTACTTCCTTGAAGAAAAAGGAGTGGCATTGGGGTCTGCATGTGGACCATTACTCATCAATGTGGTTATGACAGAATGTGAAAAGGGGTATATTATTAAAGGTGAGTTTAGTAAGTCATGGTGCCTTTATATTAGGTACCTTTATGACATATTTACTGCATGGAATGATGACACTGAAAAAATTCATTCCTTTATTAATTATATTAATGAAACTACAGTATTGTTGAAGTTTACGTGGGAAAATGAGAAGGACAGGATTGCATATTTGGATGTTATGTTAGAAAAAGATAATGTAAAGGTTGAACTTATTTCTAATATATATAGAAAACAAAAATATGCCAATTCCTTCCTACATTATAATAGTGCCCACCTGGAAAAAAACGAAAGAAGGCAGTGGTAAAAGGCCAATTTGTCTGGGTTACACAAATGGTAATGATTTTTGATGACTTTTGGGATAAGTGCTTAAAGCTAAAAGGTATGATCCTGAAAAGGAGATACCCTGATAGACAGTTCCTTGAAGAATTTATAGATAGTTCCATGGATGACATGGTCAGTAAAAGGAAAAACAATGTTTACCAATCCACTTTGGTGTCTATTATAGCTAATGGTAATAATTTAGAAAATATAGATGCAAAAGATAGAGAGTACAGTGTAAGTGTGAGTATCAATTATAAATATAGTTTTATTACAGCATTTTTGGTGGATAGCGATTTATTAAAAGAGGTTTTGAATAAAAAATGGTGTATTATGGATGAAAATAATGACATAAAAGAAAAGGCGGGTGATCAGCCATTAGTTTTATATAGAAAAGGAAGGAGTTTTAATAATGTTTTTGAAGCTACAAAGAATAAGATAATAGTTAAGAGTTGTGGTATGAAAAAATGGGTTTGTTGCACTTATTGAAAGAATATAACGGTGGAAGACACCTTTTATATAAAACGTGAACAAGTAAAAGTAAAAGGTTATTTTAACTGTAATGAAAGAGGGGTGGTGTATGCAGCTCAATGCCAGGATTTTCATGGGTTTTATATTGGCAAAATCAAGCTAAAACTTAAAGAAAGAATTTATGACCATCTTTATGAGATTAGGAAAAATAAAAATACTAAAGCTTAATATAAGCATATTCTAGTACACCCGGGGCACCTATTTAAATCTGTTGTGTTAGAGAAAGTAGAAATCAATCCTAGAGGGGGTCCCTGGGGCTTATATTTAGAGAAGGAGGAACTGTCATGGCAACTGTGTTTTAATACAGGAGGATCCCCGGGGCTGAATGAAATTTCATCCATCATGTTTACTTAAATTGAAAGCATATGTGAGGTGAAAGTTTTAGGATACATGTAATGAATTTGCTTTATGGAAATATGTTTCATGATGTACTTTTTAAATGAATGTTTTTAAAAGGCTTAGGGTGATGTGCAATTAAACGTTTTAGGATGATGTACCTTTAAATCATGGATGGAGTTCTAGTCATGTGATGTAAAAATGTTTTAAAAGTTGTGATACATTACTATAATGGATTTATCTGATGAAGTCTTTATGGAATTTTGTAAGATGTTCAACCATAGCCGCACTTCAGGCTTTGTGCCTACTGAATGGCGCACAATGACGGTTATCCCACTCCACAAAAGGTTTGCCACTATGGACACCGAGAACTACTGCCCCATTAGCCTAATGAGCCTGGTCTGCAAGGCCATGGAATGCAACATCCCGGAGCTTATAAACAAGGACATACGCAACCTCCAAATTCTGGACCCCACTCAGTTTGGGTTTGTAAAATGTAGATCATGCCTCCTAAACCTGACTGACTTCTTTGAAGCCGTCACTAGGGCCATGGGCAAGGGTAAGGTGGTGCACACAGCCTATTTTGACCTTGCCAAGGCTTTCAACGCCATCCCCCACTCTGGTATTATAGATAACCTCAGTATACTGGGCATAAATCCTTATGTCACAAGATGGGTGGTCAACTGGCTCACTGACTGAACCCACACAGTGAAAATAGCAGACTCCAAATCTGACTTCAGACCAGTGACAAGTGGAGTACCACAGGGTTCGGTCATGGGTCTTCTCCTGTTCGATATCTACTTCTCAAAAGTCCAGGCTAATACAGCTGGTCTCTGGCTGACGAAGTTTGCAGACAACTGCAAACTAGGAGCCATAATAGAATCACCTATGCATGTGGACATTTTTACAAAGAGGCCTCACTGAAACTGATGCTTGGTGTCAAAGTCATGGCCTCAAGCTCAATGCCAAGAAGTGCTTGTCATCCCCTTTGGGAAAAACACCACACCCATGAACTACCACATAGGCAGCAGCTTACTAAACACCAAAAGTGTGACAAGAGACCTTGGGACACAGGTAGACAGTAGTCTCTCCTTTGATAATCATGTCACCACAATAGTCAGGAAATCCTTCTACGTGACACTCCTCATCACAAAGGGGTTGTCCTCCAGAAAAAAAAGAGGTCATTGTTTCCCTCTACTCATCCCTCATCAGACGCATTATAGAGTACAACACCCCATTTGGCATGTACCTCGCAAGGCATCTACAACAACTAGAAAGGCCACAGAAATACCTCACTAAGAGAAATACCGGCCTCAAATAGATGCCATACACAGATCGTCTCAAAAGACTCCAGCTCTACTCCATCACATATAGCCTACTCAGAGGCGACCTCTGCTTAACATACAAAGCCATGTCTAACCCAGATCTGATGGACATGCTACACTTAAAGAAATCCCAATCTCTCTGAGCCACATGCTCCAGGGACCTAAACCTTGTCACCACAATAAGAAGAACATGCTGGAAGGATAGGTTCCTGTCCCAGCGACTTCCCATGCTCTGGAACAGACTACCGATTTATGTCAAGCAAAGCTCCTCATTAGCCATCTTTAAGAAAAATCTTGACAATTGGATGGGAAACAGGAAATCCACCCTGGGGATCACTCCTGTGGCTCTGCTCGACAGGGGCACAGGAAAATAATTTTCTTGGGTGGCGAAAGCCAGGGAACCTTTTTGGCTAGGCTTATATAGGCTCTAGGGCCGATAGCCTAGTACTTACCTATGAAAGTGCTTATTTTAATTCATTCTACCGGATTAAATGGGATTTGGTGGTTGATACCTGGCTGTGTCTAGTTCACTGTAATTGTTAACTTGCTGATTTTCTCCAGACAGTTGTATGATTCAAGTCTTATTCCATGGTCAAGGTGAATGTCTCTAGCACTTCTGCACATCATGACTTCATATACTGAATATCTGTTATCCACCAACAATTCGTCAAACAGCTACCAAAATGGGTGTTTGCATCTCTGCCAACTTTTGAAAAACAGCTCTCTTGCTTTCAAACTGAATTTCATGACTGGCAGGCTTCTCACATTTATTTCTTGGTAAACTCTTTTTCTTGGTAGCCATCACTTCTGCTCACACCATCTGAGAGCTTCAAAACCTTACTTGTTGTGAGCCAAACTTGATTTTTCACAATAGCTTTGTGTCTACTAATACCATATCTAATTTAATTCCAATAGAGGTGTCATAATTGTCAATGAACCCATTCAATTCCCTGTTTTCGTTCCAAGGGCAAAAACTATGGGAACAAGTAAAATGCAAAAGTTATTGGTGGTGTGTGAAAACCATGGAGGTAGGGCATATACGAACAACTCAACAGAAAAGGAAACTTCAGTCCCTTGAATGGGGACTGAAACCAAGACCACCCCCCCCAAACATTTCAAGCGGTTGTTACTACTACTAGACCAACAAGGTGTCTCTGGAGAGTTAGGTACCTGGTTTCCAAAACAGCAGTTTTCTTTTCAACTAGGAAACCATCACAAAGGTGATTTTAAACACAAAAGCATCCGATGCAGTACAAACCATGAATCTAGTATTATACTAATAACTTATTAGGAAAGGAAAACTGTACCTTGTCTGGGGATTGAACCCAAGATTCCGCTGCATTCTGTATGAATGCAGAAATGCTTATTGTGGAATCTTTCCACACTTCTGTGTCATATATGGGTGACCACCACTCCAATTCCTTTTTCCTGCTACTGAAAGAACACTCTGGTTCCCAGTCATGCTACACTTGCTTTAATGCTGATACACATTTTATTGGACCTTCTGGAATACACATACTGAATGAAAATTAAAAAAAAAAAAAAAAAACAGGTGCTATAGTGACTTCAGAAATGCGTATACATGGGGCATGGCCAAGGATGAACACAGGATAGCAGCAGATTTCTTCAGCTCCACCAATTTCATTACATTGACAGGAATTAATTACTTAAAAAAATAATTTTTGAAGTAATTTTCTTTCTAAATATGTTTGTTTTATATAGTTCTTGAACTATATCTAAAAAAGAAAGGAAATCTTAATAATATTCCTGTCAGAAATTACTTTGGATATTTTCCTGTCAGTTTATCAGTCTGAAATGAGTTCCAGTAAGACAAATTCTCAAGACTCCAGCATCAAGAAAGAACTTCAGTCTCTGATAATTATAGTCCAGCAACTTACTGCTAAGATGGATAAAATGGATACTAAAATCGACACTTTCATAGAAAAAACTGCAAAACAAATACACTTGTTACATATGGACCTGCAACAACAGAAGATCCAGATGACAGGCATAGAAGAAGCTGTGAATGACATGGAAAATAGAATACAAGAAGAGGAAATCAACATTGAGTTTCTGCTGAAACAAAATACACATTTACAAACAAAGCTGGATGACCTGGAAAATAGATCTAGGCGCAATAACATTAGGATTTTTGGACTGCCAGAAAATATTGAAGGTAATAATATTACTTCTTTTTTAACAACATGGCTCCCTAAAACTTTAGATTTACCAGAAGCATTCTCTTTTGGTATCGAAAGAGCACATAGATCTATAGCTAATACTAACTCAAACAAAAACTATCCTAGATCAGTTATAGTTAGATTTCTATCATCTTTTGATAAAGAGATGGTTCTTAAATCTGCTTGGGCTAAAGCTCCTGTTAAGATTAATGAAACAACTGTGCTTTGACAATGACTATTCTTCCATGGTATTAGCTAAAAGAAAAGTTTTTCTGCCACTAATAAGGGAGCTTAAAAAGCACAGTTTAAAACATACCTTCTGTTTCCTGCCAAGCTTAAAATCTTCCTTCCTGATGGTCCTAAAATTTTCGATGACTTAGACTCTGCTTTACTGTTTATCAAAAAATAAGATTTTGGAAAAAATAGAAGAAATGGAATGGGCTAGTCCTTCGTTAAAGAGACTGGCAACTGAAACTTCGTGGAAGACTTCAGAGAAGAAGAAGAGACTAAAAACAAATGATTTGTACTATGTTTTTTTTTCTCTCATCATTTTATTTTATTATTAATCTTTTTAAATATAGTTCCTGCATTTCCAAGAAGCAACACATATTTTGAAAAGATTTAATCAAAGTTATTCTCTGTGTGCAAAGAAATGTTTTGTTTCATAACTAGTCAAAATATCTGGAGATTTAATGGCAAGCTGTGATTTAACTTGTTTCTCTTTCTGAAGTGGAAAAATAAGGTCAGTAATTTGATACATTTTTTTCCTTTAAAAGTTTATATGTTCTTCAAATGCTATTCCTAATTATACTTTCTTGATTACACTGCTTATGCTTGTTTGTAAATAATCTGTCATGCTTTAACTAATAATAATTAGAACTAAATAATAGTAAATAATATGTTTTATTTTTAACTCTATTAATATAAACAGTAAGTAATATTCTATTGTATATACTTCTTATAGCTTTCTCTTACATTTTTTATTTCTGCCTTACACCCTTTTACTTTCTACTCTCTTTTCTTTTCTTTATTAATATATAGAAATACTTTTGATCATATAGACACAGTAAATAATAAGATTCGCATAGGAGTTGAGTTGGGACAAAAATGTTGAGTTTTGTTACTTATTAATAATTTTGGGCTTGATTTCACTTACATAGAGTCTGTAATAACCTGTAGAATGCATTGTGAAGGTTTTGTCATGTTTAGATGCATTTACACTGCTAAATGAATGTTTGTCACTAGTTTTAATAAGTTTCCGCCAAAATGTTAAGAGAGACAATCTGGGATGTGGGCTGTCTCATGCACAGTGTCCATGAGCTACTTCAAAAGCTTCAACTCTCAGAATTCTCACAGAGAAGCTGAAAGCAGCTGGTCTCACCTTTGACCTAGATATCACACTGACACATCACAGATACAGGAATAGCAGATTAATAATATGTGTTAAAAACCTATGTCCCAAACATATACATTACTATAACTCATTTAATTCATCTGATTGACAAGCATAAATAATTTTATAACTCTATACTGGAAGAAATTGTCATGTGATATATTTTAAAGCAGTAGTATAGCATGTTTGTAAAATCTGGTTACTAAAATGTGTTTGCTGTGCATTATTTTGTATAAAGCAGACAGATTTATTGAAGGGACAGCAATGTAAGATGGTGCTCAGTAAAGATACAACTCAGTGAGATCAGATATATATGTATATATATATATATGTGTGTGTGTGTGTGTGTGTGTGTGTGTTTGTGTGTGTGTGTATGTGCGTGTGTATGTGTATATATATATATATATATATATATATATATATATATATGTATATATGTGTATGTATGTATATATATATATATATGTGTGTGTGTGTGTGTGTGTGTGTATGTATGTAGATATGTATATAAATGTTTCTGAGAATCTGCTTAACTATGAAGTATGATTTATAACAATTTCTATGAATACAATATTTTACTCTATTGGCAATAATGAGTTTGAGTAAATGCTCATATACAAGCAATTCAAGGTTTTTTTTGGAAGCTGTTAACTGTATTTACATGCCAGAAAATAGATGCATCCTAATATATGTAATGTCTGAATCATATTAGCCAAAGTTTTTGATTTAAATGAATGTTAGAACTTATTTTCTCTCCTCTTGATTTCTAACATCAAGATTATTTGAATGCTATTTGAATACAAGTGTTTTATATTACATGGATGTATATAGTAGTATGAACAGTTTTAAAAAAAAAAAAAAAAAAAAAGTTTATTTTAGTTTATATGATGCTGTTTTACCAAATGTGTAGTCTTGTCTTGCTAGATAATTGAATTGAAAACTGTTAACTTCAGTTAAATATAACTAGTATTAAATTGATAAGGTGGTAGCTGACGTACTGCTGCTTAGGGTAGGGGGTTAACTTGAGTGGTAAATACTACTCTAAGTTGGAGTTTACAACTCCAAGCTGGATGCAAGGTTTAATCCTTACATTATTTTCACTTGTTCATTGTTATTTGTATATATGAAAAAATCTGGTCTGAAGAAGCTACAATAGCGAAAGCGCTTACCAACTTTTTTATCTAAATAAACTTGTGTTCTACCAATTTGAAGTGACTGGCAAGCTTATTGTTATTTGAACAACGAAGATATAGTTTTCGAATCTTTCTAAGACTTCATCATTGTTTTGCTCTACGGACTGTTTTCTTATGTTATTTGTATATAGTTTTGACATCCACAATATATTTTGTACATTCATTGTCACTACAAACAAAATTGAATCCTATACGAAATCCCATAAGAGATTCAATAAATACAGCTATATTTAAAGGTACACCTAAAGGAGGAGATGTAACATTACTTATCTTGTTATTTGTTATTTTGATCATAAGATTCTTAAGTTTTAAAAATGCCAAATGACATCTTTAAAAGGAATTTCTTTAAACATTAATGGATTGAATAATCCATGTAAAAGGGCAAGCCTAATAAGATACATTAATTTACATAAGGCCAACTTAGTCTTCCTACAAGAAACCCATCTCTTGAAAAAAGATATTGATAAACTAGCCACAAACAAATATACAGTATTGGTTAGTTCAGAGCACACTCAGAAAAAAGAGGAGTGGCTATTTTATGGAATAAAAGTATGCCCATTCCTAAAACCATTAAGTCTTATCAGGATGACAAAGGAATGTTTTGTATGGTTACAATACAAATTAATGGGAAGACTTACACTTTAATTAATGTATATTGGATACCTGGAATTGGTATTAATACAATGAAACATCATCTTGATAAGATCATATCATTCTCTATAGGAGATATTATTTTAGCTGGTGACTTTAATTGTATACTACATGAAAGTGATACTACCACTATAGGAAAGAGAAGAATTACATCTAATGCAAAACATTTAAAGGATTTTGCTAATTCTTATCATTTGAATGATATTAATAATCAGATAGATTCAAAATCATTACCATACACCTTTTTTCTAACAGATACAAAACTTATTCAAAAATAGATAGGGTCTTTATTTCTAACCAGATGGTAACAGATTTAATTAATTCCAAAATCATTTCATGTCCTATATCTGATCATAATTCAATTGTTTTTGAATTCATGATAAAAAATACTCATAATGTTCAGATCAAAAGGATACCAGCATACTTAACTCAACTAAAAGACTATAAAGAATATATACTTTCAGAAGTAAAACATTTTTAGACATAAATAACACTCCTGAAGTCTCCATTGTTTATGTTTGGGATGCCTTAAAATCATATCTATATGGACAAAGTATCAGATGGTATAATAATAAAAGGAAATCTTGGGATAAGGAATTGTTAGATATTCAAAGTAAATTAGACTCATAAACATAATAATAAAGAAAATATTATGGACAAGAAAGTTATTGAAGACATAAACAAACTAAATGAGAAATACAAAGAAATTTTAACTCATAAAGTTAAAATAACTTTAGAGAAATACAAGTTTTGTCTTATTCAATAAGCCCCAAATACTTACATAGACTTAAAAATAAAACAAAAGGTTGAATAAACAAAACCATATCAAAGAAATCTTTTCTCTAAGGAAAAGAAGAATGTTTCTAATATACCAGAAATACTAGATGAATTTAGAAATCACTTTCACAAAATTAACCATAATAATATTAACATGGAACCTAAAGATAAAATAAAGGAGTTTATAACCACAAATATGAATAAAAAGCTTAATAAACAACAGATTAAACTATTGGACAAGAGTATTTCATATACAGAAGTTATTACACAAATAAATAAGCTTAAATCAAACAAAGCACCGGGTAATGATGGTATTATACCAGAGATATATAAAATCCTTTCTAAAAATACATATTCATTAATACATAAGGTTTTTATTTTGGCCCAAACTGAGTTAATAACCCCCCCATCTTGGCAATATACATTTATTTCGCCAATTTTAAAACCTAATAAAGATCCAACTAGATGTTCTTCATATCGGCCCATCTCATTACTTAATGTTGATTATAAAATGTTTATGAGTATCTTTGCTGATAGATTGAAGACAATCATTCCCAGCATTATAGATATAGATCAGACAGGCTTCATTGTAAATAGAAATACTTTTGATAATATAAGAAGAACTTTAACATTAATAGATTTTGCAAATAGGAAAAAGAAAGATTTAACACTTATTAGTCTTGATATAAGTTGGGACTATCTGTTTACCTTAATGAAGTGCACAAACTTCTCGGATGCATTTGTAAATCTAATTAAACATTTATACAAAGGAACGTTGGCTTATATTAAGGTAGGAACATATGTTTCACAAAAAATACCCATTCTTAAAGGTACAAAACAAGGATGTCCACTTTCTCCACTATTATTCACTTTAGTAATGGAGCCTTGGGCTAATTTGATCAGAAACAGTACTGACATAGAGGGTTTTGAAATAGATGAAAATACAACATCCAAAATTCAACTTTTTGCAGATGATGTTCTAATTACATCAGCAGGATCTAATTCTTCTATACAGTCTCTATTTGACAACATGATGAATTTTAAAAGTATTTCTGGTTTAATATTCAATGAAGAAAAACTAAAATACTACCTATATATACATGAAAAATATTCTCATTAGTGATTTTACTAAATATGTACCCAATTCAGGTCAGATAACTTATTTAGGTATAATACTATCTAAAGATATTAAATCTATTATATATAATAATTATAATACCTGTTTTCTTAATATACAAAATCTTTTTAATACCTGGAATAATATGTTTTTACTATGGAGGAGAGACTTACAATTATTAAAATGATAATATTCCCCAAGATTTTATACTTAATACAATCAATAATACTTCCACCTACAAAATAATTATCAAGAAACTGAACACACTAATGTTAAATTTCTTATGGGCACCTAATAGACCTAGGATTGCATTAAAGAAACATACTAATAGCTGGTCTCAAGGGGTATTTCTTTTCCAGACTTTAATTTATATACTATCTCTTCTATTGTAAAAGTTATTACTTTATTAATAGATCAGTCATATGTCACAAAATGGAAAGATTATTGGGAGCTAATTAGTATACACTTCATGAAAATCTCCTTAACACATAAAAATATGATTGTAAATAACTCCATGTTATGGTTACTAAAGGAATTTTGTACTTCACCTATTACACCTAAACATATGGTTTGTTACCCATTAAATATTATTATTAGTTATCGTAACTTTATATTCATGCACCCTAAGTATAGGGAATGGAATTTTATTGTATTTCCTATAATGTATACTCAGGGTATGCTTTTGTCATCTACTTCTGAAGGAACTCATTTAGCTATAGATAATGATCTAAAGTACTGGTATCAGTTGATATCTGATAATAAAGTTAAAAATCTAGATTTCTTAAAACAAGAATTTGATCTAAGAGAAACTTGCTGGTTAGAGGTTCAGACCTTTAGACAACATCTCATTAATAAAATAGATTTAATGTCTATAACTGTTAAAGAATCTATTCCAACACTGATTGATTACTTGATATTAAATTTACAACATAAAGTTTCTGATAAAGGTAAACTTTCATACATACATAAAGTTATCAGACAAGAAACTTTTACAGTGTAGATTCATACTGGAATTATTTCACTTCTATTAATGGGGACCCACCAAATCAACAAGATAAACAATATATATTGGAATCTGCTTATAGAACTACGTCTTCCATTGTCTGGAGACTTTATACATGGAAATTTTTACATAGATCTTTTTATACACCTTTGATGATGAATAAAATAAATAATAAAGATAATCTATGTAAGAGATGTAATGTAGAAATTAATGCTGACTGGGCTCATATGTTTTATGACTGTATAAAATTAAAAGAATACTGGAAGTCAATTAATGAATTTTTGCAGGCTCTTTTTACAGATAATTTCATTATTTCTAAATCTCTTATATTATTCAACACACCTGTACCTCAAAGTGTTAAAAAGGTTAAGCTTCCCTTGTTATGGTCTATTCTAGCAGTGGCTAGGAAAATAATAACTAGAAATTGGATTTCAGATACACCTCCTTCGTTCAATGAATTTAAAAATGTTATGAATATAGTGTGCCATATGGAAATAAACACAATTAGGACTAGAACAAATAGAAAAACATCTTCCCCGGGATTCATGAAGCTCGGCGCAAGGCCGGCGTAAGGCCTGCGCCGGCGGTGCATGGAATATCCGGCGCAGTAGCGCCATATACATATTAATGAGAGTGCACCGGAATCACAGACACGCGTGCGTAGTGTCGTGAGCGAGCCCAGGTAGGATGCGTCTGGGCGTGTCTAAGCCGGCATGAGGTGAGCAACCTAATGTGCTGACAGCCACGGTCCGCCCACAATAGTAATGGCAGCAGCCAGGTCCCGTGCAGAATGAAACGCATGTACAGTATGCAACATAGTCCCGTCCAAATTAACGGAGAAGCAAATAGAAGCCACGAAGGCATAAGTGTACCCGTCAAGGAGCAAAGGATACGCATAAGACCGCTTCGTCCCGCAATGCACTGTCAGTGTTTACACTCAGAGAAGGTGTACAGCCGCATGTCAGCGCCGCACCGACATAGGAGCAGCGACTAAGGTCACCACCTGTCCCACTTTGGTTGGGGCAGTCTCTCCATGGACAGTTGTGTCCCGAAAAACGTATTAGAAATGGCTGATGTGCTACGATTGTAGGACACAATGATATCCCGTATGTAATGTAATGGTAGCATGAATTGGTTATTTCTGTAACAGAAATACCTAAATGACACAATAAACAGAATAAGCAAGGAAATTGCCACAATAATAAGCAAATTATTTAGGCAAACAAGTGAATTTCTATGCTATATAGTGACCGTTTGTATGTGTCGGCCTGTAAAGTCAGATGTGAGTCCCGGAAATATCCCAGATCGGAAAATGGAAAAGGTGGAAACCCCAGCAGCGACATGGGCATGGTCACCAGGGTTACCTGCTGTCCCAATGTGCCATGGACAGTCCCTGATTGGACAGTCGTGTCCCTGCAACAATCGTAAAATGGAAAATGACCTCCGATCCCCTGCCACGCAATTTCTGCAATATATATGTAAATAGTAGCATAAAACATATACATTACGATATGGAACACAGACATGGCATAAGAAAAGAAATAAGGAACCCAAACGCTTACAGAATAAGCTCATAGTATGGCAAACAAGTGAAGTTCTGTCAACTGCACTAGCCCTGGGTATGTGTAGTCCTGCAAATTCGAAGTGTCCACATAACATGCCCCACTATGGGCATTGGAAAAGGTGCCAACCATAATGGTCACAAGCAGTAGTGACAGTACATAGCCGGGTAGCTGTGCTGACATAACAACAGTAAGGAAGCAAGATACCTCAAACACAGGCAAACATGTGCATAGCAACATATCCCAGACCCAGCAATGTCTCTGTTGCATACACTGGATGGTGTATGATGAAGTGTAATATCCAGAAGCAGAACCCATGCAGTCGGATGTACTACACAATAGCCTCATTGTACATGTCAGTCACACCCATGTATACCCCTGCACCCAAACCTGCTAGCATCCGTGTGCAGCTATACAACCACACACAATGTGCATACCTGAACTGTGGTAAGAAGTTTGTGTTAGGCAATGCCACGCGGGCAAATCGCATTCCCACATGTCACCAACCCACCGCAGGTACAGATATGTAAATGGCTGCATGTGAATGTGTCAGCAGAATGTGTACATCCGGCATGTAGTATGTACCCGTCCAAACCATCTAGGTTTGCATACGACACGGTGCACATAAGTGTACACATGTGGACAAGTCGGGTCGTTGGACCACCGCATCGATGATTATCTTTGCAGTGAAGTCGATCACATATAGCGGAACTGGTGCCTACCACACAGGACGTCCTAACAGGGTGCTACAGGCAAAGAAGGGGAAACTGGGACATCACATGTGGAGATTAGCGTGGCTGGACGGACAAATACACACGGTCAAGGTAAAGGACGGAACAACATGCATATGGCTGGATGGATGTTGTTCGTAAAATATATAGAAACACATATGAAGTTCCAGTTTACACTCTAAATACTATATAATGTATTGAATTGTACTGTACAATATGGCAGTAGAACTAAGCCTGCATGTAATTGGTGAAGCTAAGCTGTACTGTGATGGAATTCTGAACCTGGCAGTAAGCAGGACAGCAGGCTCATGTCTGTCATCATTAATTATTTGCTGGGTTACAGAACAATAAATGTATGTACATGCATAACAGCACTCCTTCCCCAGAGGAGGATGGCCTTGTGAGCTCAATGGAAGATAGCAGTACAACTCCCTACCAGAGAGACAAAGCAACGTATTAAGAAATTAACTGTCCACTGTATCGTAACAGTCTAGGGTCCTTGAAACAGCTACAATCACAAAAGGATACTGTAATGTACAAGGTGCCTTGCAAGGCTGTGTTATTCCCATGAGAAAACAATTTAAAAGCACGAGCCCAGCACCCACGTATGTATAGACTATTGCGGACCATAGTGATGGAAATGCCCTGTGACCGACCACGTCAGTAAGGTGGGCAAAAGCTGATTGTAAACACTATATAAAGAAACTGCTTACTGTATAGAGTCAGACAAAACTCTCATACTTGGACTGTACATTATTTAGCCTGCCTGTGTACACTACTAAAACTTTCGAACCCGAGCCTCCTGTGTTATCGGCTGTCACTTAGAAAAGCCTACTGATAACTACAGTCTGGTTGTAACAACTTATTTCACATTGTGATCCTTGTAATCCGAATTCCCTTGGTAAGCTACAGGTCAGAGTGCATGGCTGGTTAGACATGTGCGCTGGAGAATATGCATAAATGGTTCTTCTTGAATGAAAAGACCTCCGACTGAATTGTTGTGTGTAAAGAGGCTGTTTACTGTCTGATCTGTGGCTGAAAAGCGGAAAACTGGATCCCAAGAAGAAAACGTGCAGCCTTAAACAGGAGGCCCAGGTAAGGAGTGTCTGCCTTTTTGTGTCTATTGTAGATCAGGGACCAGACTACATTGTGTTTCTGTTAACAGTAGTGATATCGGGTCGAAGACCTACCCACATACTGTTAAATCTGAACATAGGTCAGGGGAACACACAGCAGAGTAAATAGTGATTGTAGACACTACAGTGGATACAGGGAAGGAGAGACACGTGTTATGACAGAAGGGTACGTAGCAGTCGTGTAGAGGATATGGGAGATTATCGAAGCAACAGATCATGTGATCCGCGTTTGACGGGTGACGTGAAGAATATGCAATCGCAGAGAGCACATAATTGTGAGTTACGCAGCAAAATGGGGTAATAAATATGACATTGATGGTATATTAGGCAACATATCGTTACTGAAACATTGTAATCCCTGAAAATTTGATGCATATGTTCCAAGGTAAACACCTGTTCCACCCTGAGAGGGATATGCCCTCTCTGGCCAGTCGTGTCCTGTAAATAAACCGAACAAATGTCAAATGTCCTGATATCTCAGGACAAACATTTCCCAGATATATATCAAGATGGTAGCGTAAAACAGTAAATTTGTATGTGGAACAGCAAAATATAATAATAAACAGAATAAGCAACTGAAATGCTACAACAATTGGTCGCTCTCCTGGCAAAACGTGAATACCTGTCCTATGTACTGGCCGTGGGTATGCATTTTCCAGGCAAATTACACGTTCTGAACACTAATGTCCCACATTGTGCATTGTAAAAGTTGGCAGCCCTAAGATGTGCAGGCGACAAAACAGCGACAATTGGGTATCCGTCATGCACATCGGTGGACTGAGGTAGTGTACCGAAGGGAATAGAACACTACAAATGGCTAAGCATCATACGTACACAGAGAAGATCATAATACAGTAGTACCGACCGCCCCCCCCCCCACAACACCCTACCACCTCAGATACCACATGCAGGATATTAGCGGGAGGGCAGGCTAGTCCCCACACGTTATCCTGTGGCAACAGAGGTAGCACAACTAACAAATGTAATAGAAGCTATTGAAACCACATCCCGAACACGTAACATACCTAGGGACACCCGAGTAAGAACACAGTACTAAAACAGAGTGAGGATATCTGTCAATTAATTGAAGTACCGAACCATCATGCAGGACAGGAAGGCCAGGACCCAACCCCGTGGCGTATAGACCGTGGACACCAGAAGATATCTGCAAAGTCAGAGGGAATTCCCCATCCACAAAGTAATCGCTATTCACCATGCAATACCCTGTATCTCCTGATCGAAACCAAAAGGGAATGGCGGATGGTACAGTATGTATAAGCTGTAAATAATGTAAGAATACTTAGGGTAGCGTTGGTGCCAGACCCACACACTAGATTCAATGCTATGAACATGCCACAGAAGTATCTTACCGTGGTACATATAAGCTATGCTTACTTTGCAATACCTATACATCCACATAGTGCGTATTGCTTTGCTTGTACAGTCAGGGTGACAGATACAGCCATACCCGGCTATCGCGGGGCTACTGTGAAAGTACAACGATATTCTCACAGGGGATGGCTAGCTACATTGCGGTGTCAACTCCACCCGGGGCCAGTCAAGCTCCACTTTAATTGGATGATATTCTGCTTGCGGCCCCTACCCAGCAGCAATGTATGGAAGATACAATAGCATTATTGAGATAATCAGCAGAACAGGGACATAAAGTAAGCAAGCATAAATTGCAAATACAGAGAATACAGGTCAATTACATGGCATATCTGGTATCCAAGTAGGGTAGAACATCACATGACGATAGGAAGGTAGCAATATAATAAGCACCCAAGCCAACTAACAAGAAGGGAATGATGTCGTGTCTGGGCCGACTAACACATGTTAAATCTGGATACCAAACAATGCTGTGGAATCCGCTGTCTTGTTTGCCTTAACCTTTAATACACCTATGGCAGCACAACACATAGTACACCGGATTACAGTAGCAGAAACAGCGTTATGCAGACTAGAACGATTGATAGCCTTAACAGCTGTAGTAGGTCTCGTGAATAATCATAACACATGTTGTCAGACCGTAGATTGTAAGCGGAGATATATGGCGTCAGTCTTGATGCAACAGCAGGGAAGTAAGCAACGCCAAATAGATGACTACTCATTGCAGTTGGACACTGTGGCATGGTCACTGCCACATTGTGTACAGGCAGTTGTTGTAGCACCCATGGCAGTACAGGCCCCGGCCGTAATGTTACTAGACCACCCTCTCACTGTGAGAATGTGTCATGCAGTTGCCATCAATCTGCTGCAAGAGAAGATAGAATTCCTGACTCGTGCTACACATGTGTCATGTCTGACCATACCACTGAGTCAACCTCACATGGTGATTGAACGTTGTACAACATGAAACCTATCAACGTCACGTCTGACACCTGTGTATGGTACATCACACAGTAGCCTATACGAAATGGCTTAAATAACTACACACAGACATGATAACACTGATATACCCTTAGATGATGCAGAGGTGACAGTTAATGTGTACGGATCATGTAGACAGAGTCCTACAGGAACGAATGAAGTAGTTTATGCAGTAGTTATTGATAATGACATTGTAGACGGCCAAACCCTGCAGCATAACGTGTCTGCTCAAGCAGCAGAATAGATAGCTTTAACACGTGCTTGTACTGTAGCGGAAAAATGATGTGTGGACATATGTCCCGATAGTCATTCTGTTGTCTGTGCAGTGCATGTTTATGAGCAGCAGTGGAAGAATAGGGAATGATAACATCCACGGTAAACCGATTAAGCATGCGCTACGAACCTGAATGCATTACACTACATGCAGTTACCCACTGAAGTAGGTAATTGTAAATGTGCAGGGCATAGAATGCAACAGGATAACAGTAGGAAAGTTGAGGCATGAGCTCATGCACCTGCAAAACAAGCAGCGTCACAGTTGGAAAGTGTCTGTGTGAATGAGGAATGACAAACCTCAGACTGTTTAGATGTAGAAACTGTACAAACAATGCAAACAGCAACTACGAAAGCAGAAAAGCCGGCGTGGTTATGAGGAGCAATCCTTGAACACGGACTGCACATATCCACAGTGAGAAAGCCAATATTAACGTCTAATATATTCAGATATGCGGCTTTGTGGAGCCATGGGTACAGACATGTCTCAACAGGGGATGGTACATTTGGTTAACAGAATACCCATAACATACGGAATTACGAACCACATACAAACCTCATGAGCAGCGTGTCACGTTTGCCGTAGATATCATGCACAGGGAGTATTTAAACCGAAGGGAGTGAGTTGACCTACACCACCCTAACCGTTCCGTGCTATTTGTATGGAATTCATACATCTGCATAAATGTGAAGGGAACAAAGACTGTTTAGCGATTACACATATAGATAATCAAAATGGGTAGAAGCATTCCCAACCAGTAATCCGGATGCAGCAGCAGTGGCAAAGGTGCCAGTAAAATTAAGTATCCCCAGATCTGGCATGCTGTAAAGAAGCTACAGTGACAATAGAACACATGTAGTTAACCAGACAATCACGCTACCTGGGGGATTACTTGTATTACCATGAATGTCAATTGCATGTACAACCCACACTCAACACGACTGCTGCCGCGCAGAATGGGATCGAGAAATAAGTAGAGGAGTTGGGTGGGTGACATCCAGACGAGTTACATGAGCTGTCCACCTCTAGCATTGCTGAGCATGACAACAGTTCCAAATGTAAAGTGCTGCACCCACTTGAAGTAGTATGTGGAATGGCATATCATGTGCCAGAGTGGAAAGCTGTCATGCCTGCAGAGCCGGAGGTCGATGACTCAGTAGTAGGTGACATGAGAGGATTGTTAACTAGTAACACTGTTCCTCAGTTAAAGTCTGTTACAGATAAGAGCAAACGAAGGCGGAAGCATAGCTGACACCAGTATCCTGTGTGTATGTCACTGTTATCCAAAGAACATTATTGCCAAGTGGACAGTGCGAATGTCTGTACGGGTACTGTTGGCAACGCCTACGCAGTAAAGTTTGCAGAGAGGTCGTCCTGGGTCCACCTCACATTTCTCAAACTGGTAAAGGATATCAAGTCTGATTGACATCTTGTAGCTGATATACCAAAGAGCCCGAATCACCCGGCGAAGACTGTACAACAATACAAAGCAACCCCAAAGACATTTATGTTTGCTGTCCTAATGATTATACACCTATTAACCATGTTTGTGTTTACGTTACAATTTCCGGTACCTCACCTGCATATAACTACACGGATACAAATACTGATACGTGATGAACTGGCCACAGAGTGTCTTCCACACCTCAACAGATACCTAGGCATGATGCGTGTGCATATAGAGACCAGGAACACTTTAAATTGCTGTGTTTGTACTGCCATACCTACATCATATGGAGGACTTCCGATGCATGTGGTACCCTTGGGGATAGATTGAGACTTGTGAATATCTACACTTTGATACAGGTTCTGTGACATCACAGGACAACGTGGCAATGTACTTACCTGTTACACAAAAAGGAATTGTATGTTATCATAAACATGGTACAGTTGCAGTTGGCGGGAGTATTTGTAACATAACTGTGTCTTACGAATGTCATATAACAGCCAAAGATCACAGTACTACTTGTAGCACCATTCCTAATTTGTATTGAAACATCATGAGAACAATGTTGAAGGATGTGCAGAAACATCCTGAATTGTATAAACAGTACTCTGTTAGAGACAGGAATTTGTTACATGCAGAGGTAAGCCGCATCAGTAATAAAGTAGAATATAGTTATGTTGTTTGTGGGAAATAAGCATAGCAATGGTTACCTGGGAATTGGTCCGGCAGTTGTTATTTGGGTTATCTGGCTCCAGTCACATGACATACTGTACAATTGCCTGTGGGTGCGAAACGAACTATAACACATATAGCTCGAAGAACTGGGAACACAGTCGAAACCTACTAATCCACTGGGAGAAATGGAAGCTGTTCTGACATGTCAGTCCTCTGCAAGAGATAAAGGAATACCGATTCATATGGACTTCAGTGACAGCGTCACAACCTGGGCTGGAACACCCCCAGCTTCTGGAGTAGTGAAAGCAATCAGGAACAGAGGAAGTTATCAAAACTGTCGGAGGAAGGATGAATGTGACTATCCGCTCCTGAACATGTGACTGATGAACTGGATGCAATGAGAACTGTTGTGTCACAAAATGTAATAGTGCACGACTGCACCGTGGCGCTGAGAATTGGTACGTGCGCGCTTACTGAAGAAGATCGCTGTGTCCAACTACCACATGAAGAGACCAAAAGCAACGCCCACCTACAGGTAATATAGCAGGTGTCATCCATGGCGGAAACAGGCCCAAACCCACTGCCGAACCATTTCCACAAACCATTGGGTGGATGGGGTCAGTCATACTGAATATCATGAATGCCATTTGTGTTGTTCTGCTCATATTGGGAGCATGTGTCTAGTGCGGGATACTGTGCATGTAAGTATTAGTCAGGGACTCTGGCAACATACCTGTACCCAGACTATGGATCAAGACCTGTAGTGGTATTTGTCAATAGAAAATGCAATCCTACTTGCAATGTACATCAAATTACCTGCCTAGTTAAGCGTTCCACAGAGGAAGGCGCCAGGAATGAAATAATGTTGTATATGTCTCTGGATAGAGTAGAAGCAATCAAAGGAGGGAGAATGTTAGCAAAATGCATATTTAAACATAATATGACGTGCAACTTTAGAAGCTAATAGTGTATAATGCATATTATTCTACCTGACAATATAGCAGTACAGCTTCTCATGCATGTAATTGCTTGTAGTGTAGCTGCAGTGTGATTGAACCCTAACCCTAGCAGTAACCAGTGCAGCAGGTGTATGTCAGTCAGCATTAGTCATCTGCTCGGTTACAGAATAATACATGTATGTACAGGTATATCTGTCATCCTTCTACTGAGGAGGATAGGCTTGTGAGCTGTAACACAGAGTACAGCTGCTCAGCAGAGAGACACAGGAACCTAGTATGACACGGAGTGAGGACTGAATATGAACAGTGTTGGAACCGTGTCAGAGCAGAACTTACCAAAGTACAGTCTAACTGAATATGTGTCTCGCAAGGTTGGGCTATCCTCATGGGAAAACATGTAATAAGCATTACCTGAGCACTGTTGTAGGAATACAATGTTCTGTACTCTAGCAATGTAAATGCCTCGTGACTGACAACATCATTAATGTGTGCAAAAGATGATAGTATACAGAATGCTCATACAGATGTAACATGTATAGAGTTGAACAAATGTCTAAACTTTGACTGCATACTCCTTTGCCTCCTGCTGCACAGTAATAAAATGTTATTAATCCCAGCTTCCTGTGTTAATGAGTGTCATGTTGAAAATACGAATGAGTGTTACAGTTTGATTTAAAAGACTTAATTGACAGATGTTTACGTTCTAGCATTGGAATAGGTCAAGACAAACATCACAATGTCCATGTGTACCACATACACACAGCCAGTAACATGCAGTAGTAGTGCATGAAGGCATACACGACTGTGGGAAAAGTACAGGACATATGGCACGTGCCAAGTGCAGATGCATGACACAAACACCAGGATGGGTGTCCCTGCAAAGAGGAACATGTGCCAACTACACCTCCCACAGATGTACTGGCAATAAAAACACATGGCAAACACACAGACACACTACTGTCCAACACATGACTGCAGCGGAGCCTGGTCAAACACCAACATGAAGCATGCACAAACAGGGACTTGAGTAATGTTTGCCTTAACACCCCCCCATAGGCCAAAGAAGAATAGAATGGACATATGCATGGAATGCTGTGAAGGATGTGTGGTAGTCCTCAGTATCACAGTGTTAGGGACACAGATACACTGTCATCAACTGTGACGTATGTGCAATGTACACAGCATACCTGCATGTAATACAGAGGACAATCATGTGCCACAGAAATATACAGTGGCGAAAGACTATAGTGGATAGACAATTGTACATGTGACAAACTATGAATATAGGTTCACACGTCCATAGGTACAGGGTAGGCCATCGTCCCAGGCCCAGCCATAATACTACACCATAGTTAGGATGACTTTGCCAACCTTCTGTGCTTCAGATGAAATACCCATGATATTGCTGTATCTCCGTCAAGCAGTGATAATGATGTAATCCCTGGCCTATACCTGCAATCCTCCATCCAATGGACAACATAGCTGCGAACAAGGCTAGGAAGGATGTCTGTCTCACATGTACTGTGATGTAGATCCACAGCATAATGATTGTCTGGGTGATATATGTGTCACCCAAACACATCCCATGAATGACCATGACAAGGTAAATGTCACCTGCCCTAGTGATTCTGAGGGATGCGGATACAGTAGGTGAAGCATACACATGACATATGGGTTGACATGGCCTTGTATGTCAGGCACAGGCCAACAACAAACAGCAGGTATGTGACGTGATGTGGCAGGGGTCCTACATGTGGGGCAGCATTACACAAAATGGTGTCATCCTGCATCTGTACAACGATCAACCTATGTGGGCTTCACAGCTGCTGTAGGTGTATGGTCAGATACAGTCTGAATGGGGCAATGTAGTAGATCATAGGTGTAACACGTAATGGGTACAAGGGAACAATGACCTAGCCTGATGTAGATGTGAATCCCTGCACCAACAGGTGGGCAATGTAGAAGACCCACACAACCACGATAGCAACGTGTGTGTGGAATGAATGGTGACCATCCAACACTGTCTCCTGATTCCTGGTAATCACCCCTGTGCTGAGTGGACAGCCACCTATATGCTGGACAGGGGTGACCTAGTACTTCTCCACAGGTATGATGTTGCATGACGTTGCATTTAGCTGTGGGACATGTCCCTGACAGCAGATATGCATATCTGGGAGGCGCCTTCGAAGGATATCTGTGTCAGATGTCTGTCCCACTATGGCACCTGTGTTGCAGTCATCTACAAACACTGTTGCCCATAGCACCCCTGTGTGTGCCTGTACCGTGAAGATGTAGGTGTATGACAGGAGTGCACACATGGAAGGGCCCCATGGGACACCACTTCTGACAGGCAGTAGGTCTGATATGCTGCCAGCAACTATGACCGTGTGGGTTGTGTCACATAGACAGTTTACAACACATTCTGTGATGTGCGTGTTCACATCCCAGCCAATGGGTTTATCAATGATACCTGAGGGGGGTAATGTGATGAAGGGCTTTGCCAGGTCGAGGTAGGCTGTATGGACTGCAACAGCCCCATCAGTGGCCTCGGCGACTGTCCTGAAAATGTCGACCATGCTTTAAAGGCATGAACCGCCCCTGAACAAGACAAACCGTGTGTGAGGCAAAGTAAGTATGTCCCCTATGCAGTCATGTACGAGCCACAGTATGATCCCTCCCCATGTCTTTGCAGATAGGTCTCCTCAGGGTAATGGGACAGGAATAACCAGCCTCAGTGGAGGTATTGGCCTTCTGGCGTGGGACTACAGTTGCCATGTGACACAACCTGGGTACCCTACCTGAGGTGAGGCTACAAAGAAATAGCTGTCCTAACTGTGTGTCCAATTCATAACCGAGATAGTGGAGTACACAGCGGGGTCACCAGCTGGTCTCATCGATGCTATGTCCACTACCCTGGAGAGAGCATGTCCCACCTGTGTGTCACAGAACATTTGGTGACCACAAACCTGTGGTACACACATCACCTCATGTGTGGGGAGGGTGTGGAGATGTCCTCACTGGACTTGTCAGCCTGTATGTTGGCAATGTGTGTATGTTGAGTAAACCCCACCTCTATGTGAACCCAGTCAGAGCATATGTGGGACTGAGCTCCCAGGTGTCCAGCATAGCAACTGAAGGTGGTATGATTGTTAGCCAGGTCCATGTAGGTATATCTGTGGAATGTGCCCTGGACTATTTCATGACAGTGTGTAAGTCTACACATATGATGACCAAGGGTCTCACACCTCACAAGGTGTCTGCTCCACCTTGTAGTAGCCACCTCCTCGTGTTGTACATTTTGTGTATGGCTGGGGTACACCACACTGGATGCTTGGCATTGGTACACTGAACCACAGTTGGGTAAGTGAATGACTGGCTCATGCAGTCCTGTAGGTACTGGTAGATGGCCAATGTGATTGATGCAGTGGCTGCCGTACCATCGACCACTGGCTCAGGGTCCTTAAAGGAGACCACAGTACTGCGCAGTATTGTGTAGTCTGCCTGTGAGCAAGCAATGTGTATGGTAACTGGCAACACTCACAGCAACGGATGCCAAAAGCAGAAGCCAATGTCCAAATAACATAGATCAACGTCTGCATTACAATATGTGTTATCATACATGTATTGACATGTGTCTGCCAATTACAATTGGAAATGGCCGGTAAGACTGGCCTAAAGTTCCCATGATGTACACAGTCTGGGGGTGTTGTTCCGATAATAAAGTGGCAATACCTCCCAATCGTGACCTCTGGGTATGGTATGAAAGTGGTTGTTAACCTGCAACATTGGATGTATAGCATTGGTTTCTGGTGTCGGAAGACTTGGTTCCTGTAGCACAACACAGTATGGGTAGTCAAGCACACATACACGATTGCTGAACACACAGCATCAGTGAAACCCACTGCTCACAAGGACACAGTCCGACAAGCTCTACACTTTACATATGCACAGTGGTGTCCATCGTAGGACCCAAAAATTGTGGAAAGAATCGAATAATTTGTTATTTCAATGTGTACCTGAAATCATTGTCGTCACAGGTACACATATGCACCGCAAGCGTGTTTAATGTTGCTGATAGCTGTCCATGTAATGCAGCACAGATGCACAGAAATACCCAGGGTACCGGGTCCATAGAACTGCGTCCACATCACAGTTCCGCACACATGACGGATGTGTAATGGGTACTGTCAATTGTTGCAGTCAAGGGATTCTGGGTATGTAGACGCTGTGCTCGGTGTTGTCTCGCAGGCAATCCTTTCTCCCGCCCGTGGGAGGATGTGTCGTAGCACCTGCCTTACTCTCCGCTAATAATGCAAACCATACTCCGGAGAATGCTAAATGTAGGTGTGGAATGTGTACAGCCCTATACTAGTGTCCAGTAGGCAATTGTCATGGATGGACACCCGTACGGCCAGGATGGCACCTACAACTGCAAACCGGGTACATGACATAGCAGCGGTAAGGCATAACACAGGAAATACACATAGGGACTACAGTTGACATTCCACATACAAAGCAGGACCGTCGTGCCAACACCGGCGTACACAGCACTCAATCTGCCAGCAACAGACTGAGGAGCACCTGCTACCGTACAGCGGAACAGATGTGCGACCTGTGGAACACATACTAATGGCACACACACAACGTCAAGTAGGATATGTAAACTATGGCATTCCCACCTATGAAGACAACATGGTTAAATGAATGCATAGGTAATCAACATGTTCCGGTGGTGTTATAGTGGAAATACAGTGACGGATATGTCCCATTGGGACGTCTGCGGTTTATATGGAGCATTTGCTAACCAGCATCATTGGATGTATGTCATTTGTCCACAGTAGTAAATCACCTGGTTATGTAGCACCATGTGGAATGGGTGGTCAAACAGACATCCGCGATTCCTGAACACACAGTATCAGTGAAACCCAGTGCTCACAAGGACACAGTCCGACAAGCTCTACACTTTACAAATGCACAGTGGTGTCCATTGTAGGACCCAAAAATTTGTCTAAAGACAGCTCTTCGCCTTATTTAATCAACTAACGGAACTCATTCTAGTCCCAGGTACACATATGCACATAGCGTGTTTAATGTCGCTGATAGCTGTCCATGTCATGCAGCACAGATGCACAGGAATACCCAGGGTGCGGGTCCATAGAACTCGTCCACATCACAGTCCGCACATGACGGATGTGTAATGGGTACTGTCAATTGTTGCAGTCAAGGGATTCTGGGTATGTAGACTCTGTGCTCGGTGTTGTTTCGCAGGTAATCCTTTCTCCCGCCCCGTGGGAGGGATGTGTGCGTAGCACCTGCCTTACTCTCCGCTAATAATGCAAACCATACTCCGGAGAATGCTAAATGTAGGTGTGGAATGTGTACAGCCCTATACTAGTGTCCAGTAGGCAATTGTCATGGATGGACACCCGTATGGCCAGGATGGCACCTACAACTGCAAACCGGGTACATGACATAGCAGCGGTAAGGCCTAACACAGGAAATACACATAGGGACTACAGTTGACATTCCACATGCAAAGCAGGACCGTCGTGCCAACACGGGCGTACACAGCACTCAATCTGCCAGCAACAGACTGAGGAGCACCCGCTACCGTACAGCGGAACAGATGTGCGACCTGTGGAACACATACTAATGGCACACACACGTCAAGTAGGATATGTAAACTATGGCATTCCCACCTATGAAGACAACATGGTTAAATGAATGCATAGGTAATCAACATGTTCCGGTGGTGTTATAGTGGAAATACAGTGACGGATATGTCCCATTGGGACGTCTGCGGTTTATATGGAGCATTTGCTAACCAGCATCATTGGATGTATGTCATTTGTCCACAGTACTAAATCACCTGGTTATGTAGCACCATGTGGAATGGGTGGTCAAACAGACATCCACGATTCCTGAACACACAGTATCAGTGAAACCCAGTGCTCACAAGGACACAGTCCGACAAGCTCTAAACTTTACATATGCACAGTGTTGTCCATTGTAGGACCCAAAAATTTGTCTAAAGACAGGAATGCCACCTTCTTTCAACACTTAATTGAACTCATTGTCGTCACAGGTACACATATGCACATAGCGTGTTTAATGTTGCTGATAGCTGTCCATGTAATGCAGCACAGATGCACAGAAATACCCAGGGTACCGGGTCCATAGAACTGCGTCCACATCACAGTCCCGCACACATGACGGATGTGTAATGGGTACTGTCAGTTGTTGCAGTCAAGGGATTCTGGGTATGTAGACTCTGTGCTCGGTGTTGTTTCACAGGCAATCCTTTCTCCCGCCCCGTGGGAGGGATGTGTGCGTATCACCTGCCTTACTCTCCGCTAATAATGCAAACCATACTCCGGAGAATGCTAAATGTAGGTGTGGAATGTGTACAGCCCTATACTAGTGTCCAGTAGGCAATTGTCATGGATGGACACCCGTATGGGCAGGATGGCACCCACAACTGCAAACCCAGGGAAATGACATAGCCGCGGGAAGGCATAACACAGGAAATACACATAGGGACTACAGTTGACATTCCACATACAAAGCCGGACTGTCGTGCCAACACCGGCGTACACAGCACTCAATCTGCCAGCAACAGACTGAGGAGCACCCGCTACCGTACAGCGGAACAGATGTGCGACCTGTGGAACACATACTAATGGCACACACACAACGTCACGTAGGATATGTAAACTATGGCATTCCCACCTATGAAGACCACATGGTTAAATGAATGCATAGGTAAGCAACATGTTCCGGTGGTGTTATATTGGTAATATAGTGACGGATATGTCCCATTGGGATGTCTGAGGTGTATATGAAGCAGTTGCTAACCAGCATCTTTGGATGTATGTAATTTGTTCACAGTACTAAATCAGCTGGTTATGTAGCACCATGTGGAATGTGTAGTCAAACAGACATCCGCGATTGGGGAACATACACCAGCAGTGAAAAGCACTGGGCAGGTGGACACAGTCCAGCAACATTTAACTTGACATATGCACATCGGTGTCCATTGTAGGACCCAAAAATTCTGTTCAGAGAATGCCTGCTAGCTTCCTGCATTACTCACGTGACCTCATTGTCGTCACCCGTCACAGGTACACATATGCACGCAAAGCATGTTCAATGTTGATGATAGCTGTCCATGAACTGCAGCACACATGCACAGAAATACACAGGGTATCGGGTCCATTCAGCTGCGTCCACATCACAGTCCAGCACACATGAAGGATGTGTAATGGGTACTGTGCACTGTTGCAGTCAAGGGAGTCTGGGTATGTAGAATCTGGCCTCGGTGTTGTTTCGCAGGCAATCCTTTGTCCCGCCCCGTGGGAGGGACGTGTGCGTAGCACATGCGTCACTCTCCGCTATTAATGCACACCATACTGCGGGGAATGCAAAATGCTGGTGTGAAATGTGTACAGCCCTATACCAGTGTATAGTAGGCAATTCACATGGATGGACAAGCGTATGACTAAGATGGCACCCATAACTGCAAACCCGGTGGAATTACAGTGCCGTAGTAAGGCATTACACAAGTCATACACATAGGGACTACAGTTGACATTCCCCATACAACAAACACAGACAACCGGCTGATGAAGTCTAAAGCAAAGACGAGGTACTGTAGGGACCGTCAGTGACCAACCAGAGCACACCAAGAATTAAAGGCAGTCACCATAGTCTATTGGAGCCCACTTCGTCTGCTTCATAAGCAGACTTATTCAGACTACATACAATGCAGTCCAACCTACTACATTTACAAGCATTAATTGGTCAGTACATTACATGTGCTAGGTACTAATTACATGCCTTAAAGGCAGACAAGCGAACAAACCTCACTTGTGTTGCAGATCCCACACAGTGAGGACATCAGACATTGCTTCGAAAGGTACAGTCTTCATCGGAAAATATAAATATATGTACATACATGAAACATGAACCAACATAAAATGTTTTCCAAATGTCTGACTGTGTAAGATACATATATATGTCCTACGGATTGTGCCAATATATTAACAGAACTGCAGACACCTAGTAATATAAATGAAGCATAATATATACACATAAACCGTATGATTATGACTACTGTAAAATAGACCAACGAAATGTAAACATTCACAATGTGCTAATGTAAATATTCAGTTAGAAGGTTACTTAAATAAATCAACTCAGTCATCCATGTGTAAATACTAACACAAGGCCAGCGAGGTGCTTGCCCTCACATGTACTGGGATGTTGTTCCACAGCATAGTGAGTGTCTGGGTGATGAATCCGTCCCAACAACACGTTCGATTAATGACAGTGTCAAGGTGTCGTCAGCTGCCCTTGTGGTTCTGAGGATCTAACTTATTTACGTGAAGCATAGTCATCAGATCTGGGTTCGACATAGCCGTGTATGCCAGGCACGGGTCACCTCTGGGCAAGTGGTATGCAACTGTATACAGCTGGAATTCTTTCAGTCGGTCAGTATAGCACATATACCTGAGACCCTGCATCTGTTTGTCGAAGAACTGTTGGTGCCTTTCCAGCTGCTGCAGGTGTTGGGTCAGATACATTCTGAACGGGGCATTGTACCCAATCATAGGTCTATTGAGCGATGAGTCCAGCGGGACAATGACCTCCCTGATCTAGATGTGAATCCCTTCATGATGATGTGGGCAATGTGGAAGGTCTACCTAACTATGTTAGCAACATGTGTGTCTACGAGCGGTGAACAACAACACATGTCCCCAAATCACTGGTAACCCCTCTGTGCTCAGTGGATTGCCACCTATATGGTAGCTCGGGGTAACCTTGTTCTTACGAAGGGTATGCCTATGCATTTCCTGGCATTTAGCTGTAGGACATGTCTCTGGTACCACTTATCCACATCTGTGAGGCACTCCTGAAGGATATCTGTGTCAGATGTGTGTCTGACTTTAGCATCCGGTTTGCAGTCCTCTGCAAACATTGTCCCCCATAACCCTGTGTATGTACATTGGAATCGTAGATGCTGGAAATAGTGGACCCAGGACTGAGCCCCATGGGACACCACCTGTGACTGGCTGTGAGTATGACATGGCACCAGCAACTATGGCCATGTGTGTTCTGTGACTTAGCCCGTTTGCAACCCATATGGCGATGTATGGATTTACATTCAAGATGACGGGTTTATCAATTATACCCGAGGGGGGTATTGTGTCGAAGGCCTCTGCTGGGTTGAGGTAGGCTGTATGGACTGCTTTACCCTCAGCAATGGCCTTGGTGACTGAGTCTACAAAGTGAAACACGTGTAAAGGGCATGATATGACTCTGACCAAGCTAAACTGGGTTGTATCCAAAGTATGCGGGTCTCCTATGTCATTATCTATGTGTCCCATTATGATCCATCTCCATGGCTTTGCAGATAAGGCTTGTCAAACTAATGGTATGGTAATAACCAGGGTCAGTGGAGGCACCATCTATGTGGAGTGTGACTACAGTCGCCCTGTGCTACTACTCAGGTACGTATCCTGAGGTGAGGCTAAGATTAAACAGCTGTCCTAAGTGTGAGTTACAGTTCCTGGAGTACACAGCTGGGACACCATGTGGAGCCATGGATGCTGTGTTGACTGCCTTGGGGCTGGATGTGGGTAATGCTGGACATACCCACGGCAGGCGGGCACGTTCGAGTCCGATGCCCAAGGGACCACACACATAGCGGCCTTAGGCATAGGCCAAGTAGGTAGCCGCCTAGGGTGTTGCTCTACTCGGGCACCCTTCCAGACTCTATTTGGTGTAGGTAGACTAGGAGGGGGGCAGCGGGTGATGTATCGGTGGCAACGTCTGCCTAGGTCACCACTTACCGTAAGGCCACTCTTCCCGTGGGTAATACAGCAGTACCCACACCCAGATGCGGGTCATTGCTAGGGTCATTGCTAGTATGGCACATCATCTATGTAAGGAAACCATATATCCCCAGACATAATGGCACAGCATAATGCCTGTTCGCCGGCCAAAGGCAGACATACGTCACCCGCGGCGGTGCGGACGTACTGCGCGTGATGCCCGTTAACAATGCCGACATTGTCTCGCTTTGTGAAACAAACTCCACAGAGACATTCAATAATAGACAGCGACGGACAACCCGATGTCCTCGTGTCTGAGCTGTTCAACCTGTTACGCCATGTTAAATGTGTGTAGCACAGCGGAACCGGTCCAAACAAAGCAACGGACATGTCTGTGGCTCAGTGAAAGTCGTCACGCAATGTTAAACCCTTGTAATATTGCGACACAGGCCATACATACGGAGGGTTAGTAATGGAAATTGGTTATTTCGAGCAGACCGTGTGCAATTAGTATAACGACATCTACAACGGGTACACCGGCCAATCGGCGCACATGGTTACGAATAATTGGGGCCGTGACATGGTACCATGGACACGGACAAAACGTGCCCATGTGACTCATCTAACATTCGTACAGGGTCAGGGCAGTCCCGTACAGTGGGCGGCCAAGACCAAATCCAAAGCACCACAGCAACACCCTGACAATCGAAGGCCTGTATGCGTATGGGATATAAGCAGCTGTCATCTGAACAGCCCTGCGGTGACGACATATGCATCCTGGGCCATGAGTGAGGGGGAATTAGGAATGTTCAACATGCAGTACCGCACCTTTCCCAGCAGGAGAATGGATGCCTGTGACGTGCGTGTGTGCGGGAGATATGTAAATGTACATAGGTACCATGGGTATGCATATTAATGACAACGAACAGCTAATGTGCACTGGTCACAGTAACCGTCAAACGTGAATGCAGTCACGTTTGAATTACGACTATTTCTATTTATTTTAGTTTTATTTTATTTTATTTTACATTTGATGACCGGCTAGTCTAGCTGGATATATGTCCATTTGCATTAGAGGCCGGGAGAAAACTCCACACATAACATAATAATGACAGACAGACATATTATTAATAAAGACACAGAATAAAATTAGAAATATAAATCAATTTTGTTAATAAAATCAACATACATTAAGGAACTCAAACAGTTTAATATCATACATAATGTTTGGTCAATTTCAAAGCATTTTGTCTAGTACATAAAGGTTATGCACTAAGGCATTTGCCATATGGATAACAGTTGAAGCTCAGAAGGATACAGTAGTAAAGGGAATGTAAGATGAATAAAAGGGAAGAGGCAGGGTTAGGGAAAAGAGAGGAAAAGAGGGAAGACTATAGAACATATACATGTGCACGTACGTAAAAGCGTCCATGCTGCAAAGACTGTTACATATATAAAGCTGTAAGTGCTTTCTGCACACGTCCGTCAACGGATCAGACATATGTTACCGAATAGTCACACGTAACGCAAAACACGTAACCACACAGACACTGTAAACATATATAAACGGACTACGGATATGCGTATGTGGCGTCGCGGCGTAACCTAATCCGGACATGCGAGGTGGCTTGCGTGTGTGATCCAGTGGAACCAGGGAAGGTTACGGATGTCTCCTCCACACGTTTACATTCATAATTGTCAAATGTATGCTTAACTAGTACTTATTGATTCCATGCTTTGTTATCGTAATGCTACTATTATACACATTGATATACAATAACCTGATCAACACACTACATTCTAAGGTGCACTCTCAGCAATTATCAACTATGTGTCCGGATACCGATTGTATTTACCAATATTGTATATATATTGACACATTGTTGCCGTATAATTGTTTCCATGACGTAAGGCATGCAACACTGATATGTATATGTCACGTTATAATCAAGACTTGGAGCACTGTCCACCTAACTATGAGCAGGTTTATTGATTATTTCGCTTTAACGGTCTCTGCAGGAAGTGTATAAGGGGCTATGTCATCCATTCCGTACTCCGACGATGCCCCATGTTAGTAGGTGAGAGAGCTCAGTATCCTTTCACTGTGGAGTCTATCGTATTTGACAGTGTCTGTTTTTGCCGATATATGTTCCATGATGTCGTTTAGGAAGATGGGCAGGACGCAAGGTTTGCTGTATTTCCGCGATACTAGCACGTGGATATAGATAGGCCATGTAATACAAATGATGGGTTGTCAAGCAGACATATTCTTGATTTTTGTAAATACTTTAGTTGTTTTGTTGAATATTATAATAATACCTATTTTTAATTACTTGTATAAAATTGTTATGATATTTCTCTTATATGTTAAAACAATAAACCTGTTTTGAAAGAAATGCGTATACATTTGGCATTCATCTTAAAGTGAAACAACTTGATGGGAACATCCTTTGAGATCTTATTCCAACGGTCCTGCTCCAAATGTTATGATGCTACTGAAGAAATAAAAATGAAGGTAGATGTACAAACCAATATGATGGAGCATGCAAAGGTCTTGCCTCGAAAAAGAAACACTTTTTTGCACTCAGCTTTCCCACAATATCTGCTCATGTTACGGATGCCTACACAGTTATTCCCATTATGTTGTTGCTGTACAAATTAAATGTGTGTGTGTGTATATCTATCTATCTATATATATATATATATCTATGGGTCTACCTGAGATGGTCGACAAGCCATTTGATCGACTTTCATTTGGTCGACAATTCATTTGGTCGACAGGCAGATTTGCCCCCCTCCCCAATGTTGTGCGACCCTGGAGTTGATATATATAGTTAGGGGGGTGTGGGGGGCGAAGCTCCCCACATAAAACTGCTTGTTGACCAAATGAATTGTCGACCAAATGAAAGTCGATCATATGGCCTGTCGACCATGTGATAGGGATCCATATATATATATATATATATATATATATATATATATAAATAGATACGCACGCTATATATCTATATCTCCAGATCTATGTATACGGATATATATATATATATATATATATATATATATATATATATATATATATGTGTGTGTGTGTGTATATGTATGTATATATATATATATATATATATATATATGTGTGTGTGTGTGTGTATATGTATATATATATATATATATATATATATATATATATATATATATATATATATATATATATATATATATATACATATCCCCTTCAGAAGCTTGAAGTTTTAAAACTTCAAACAGCCGAGATCAAAAGATCAAAGTTTTGAAGCTTTGATCGTTTTGAATGAAGATTGCCGTACAGCGGGGAAGGGTATGGCTTACTGTTCTCCTCACCATACTGCGATCTCGGAGTTGGTACATCTATTTAGCAGGGGGTGCAGGGGGATTGTTTTTATTTTTTTTGTATTTCATTTTCAAAGTTTCAAAACTTTGATCTTCTGGTCTTGGCCAATTACAGTTCAAAGTTTTGAAACATCGAGCTTTAGAAGTAGATCCATATATATATACATACATACATACACACATACACGTACACACACTTTCAGGCAATATTACTTCAGCGAGTGAAGTTCTTGGGACTTTGTAACCGAGGGATGCAGATGCAGCTAGATACTAAGTTTACTACAAGAAGATGACAGAGTCCTACTGCATGCCAGTTTTATTACTTTTTAGGAGAATGTTTACTATGACCTCTTTTTCAACACCCTTCTGATAAGGTTTTCAAAGTGCAGTTCTTAAAGTTTTATCAGGTATTTAGGAGAATTCGAGGCTTCCAGGTGTACATTTGTTCTGCAAGTCATGCTACAAATAAATCACAAACATTTTTATATTTACAATAAATAAATCATAAAATTATATACAAATATTGATGATGTTTACTGAAGTATTTAGAAAAATACCTGAGGTGAACTGAAGTTATCTTAATGTTTATAAGTGTGCACAAATTTGTGTGTGTGTGTGTGTGTGTGTGCGCGCGCGCCCATGCATGTAATATAAATATAAATTAGATAAAGACATATAAGCTATCTAGCTAATCCTGATTTTGGAGATTTTTGTTTTCTTTTTGCCAACATAGACACTCGGGCGCTACCTGCTTCGTTTGCCCTCTGATGTGCTCCGGGCTCACTCCGCTCCCCTATCCTGCCCCCAGTTCTCACCTACCCCCACTATGCCTACATATATTTTACATTAGCCACGCCTATACACCAATTAACCAATCCCAACTCCCCTAGTCCAAACTACACCAAGCAGGTACCCCACCATCAAAAGCACAGAACTTTGCACATTAATACCCTACTCACTATCAAGTCACTGTGTTAAACTATACTCCTGCAATAAAATCTTCCCCACATTAAACACACATTATATTCACTCTACCACTTTTACCTCAACAACACACATATTCACACCACACAAACATGCTAATTATATACCTTGCTACACTACTATGTTTAACTCTACTTACACTTCTTACATCTCCTCACAATATAGCTAGAACCCGTCCCCAGATACATACCTCTACACTACCTCAGCCTACACACAATTTACCCCCCTCCATTCCAACAGCTCCCACTATCTACAACACTGCCCCAATCTCACTGGCAAAATTCACTATCTTACCTCACACCACTCAACACCTCAAATATCCCTAAAATATGACAAAACCATATATAAACTTATAAAAAAGCTACATCTTATAACAACAAGACTACTACTCAGTGGTGATACTCATCCTAACCCAGGACCCACAATCCTCCCAACTTCTCCCTCCACCCTACCCTATCAGAAAAAGTTCAGACCTACTAATACTCAACATCAACCTTAGAAGTATCCTCAATAAAATACATGAACTTCACGCTACCCTAATTCTTTACCATCCTGACATTGTCATATTAACAGAAACCTGGCTAAACCAGATATCAGCGATAATGAAATAGCACCGCCTGGTTATAATATACATAGAAAAAGACAGAAAAAAAGAGGTGGGGAGTAGCCATCCTATTTAAAAATAACTTTTCTCTAGAACTCCTGAACTTAGACACCCTTAATTTCGAAAATGCAGAGCTAATACTAACCAAACTCTACCTTAACCCCAAACAACTAAATATTATAGGCATCTACATCCCACCTGGCCAGAATACCCCTACAGTGGAACATATATTACAATGGACATCCTACACCCTTCCTCAAGAAACTATCATAGCAGGGGACTTAGATTGGAATGCCTGTAATGCAGCTACCCCCACAAGCAGTATTAATCTCCATGGCTACTCAAAACTAATTAAAACTCAGACTAGAATTGATAAAAAAACAGGCAAATAGTCAGTACTAGACTGGATCTTAACTAGCCATCTCAATATCGCACAAATCTCTGGCTGTCTACCAAACAGTCTCAGTGATCATCTCCCTACTTTTCTTCTTAGACAACTACTAAACCCGACCAAAACCCCAAAACACCATCAAATCCATAATACCAAAAACTTTAATGCCCTAGAATTCACAACCCTACTTCAAAATTACAAATGGAACCCAGTTAAGTACCTCCCATTAGATGAAGCAGTACAATACTTTTAAACACCACCTTCATCAGCATCCTAAATAAATTAGCCCCTCACATAACGATACGGATTAAACCCAACTATAGTCCCTGGCTCACTAAGTCCACCAGATCACTACTGAGTGCAAGAGATAAAGCCTGGGAGAAATGGTCCAAGGGAAAAAAAACATTGTAAACCGTCAAAAATACCTAGAGCTCAGAAACCCTGCCAAAAAAACAAAACAGATCAGGCAGGACAAAGGACAAAGAAGACCACTATAGTAACATCCAAATAAAACACCAGCAAAATTCCCAAAAGTTCTGGTGTACCATAAATAATATTTTACATCCAGGACAAACCACTACCCCACCCCCGAGCTTAACCAATCCTAATGATGATATTCCAACCCAGTTCAACAAATACTTTACTAAATCCATTTTAGAGCTTATAAATCCTAATACCTCTCCCATCTCCTCTTTATCCCCACCAGCTCAAAATCAGAACATCTTTAGTTTTCAACCAGCCCTACTGCTATTGTAAAATAATATCTTAAAAAACTCAAGCCAACTAAATTGGCTGCAGATAAGCTGTCAGCAGAATACCTGAAAATAGCAGCCGATGCCATCTCACTCCCTGTCACCACCCTAATTAACCGCTCTGTCTCAGAAGATAAAACACCCAAATGCTAGAAAACAGCTCACGTAATTCCACTTCACAAAGGTGGTAATTCAACAGATCTAACTATCATCCCATAGCCAAATGCATTCACACACAACTGTTAGAATATCTATCAACAAACAATATACTAACTCCCTCACAACACGGATTCCGACCAAATCATAGCACTACCACAGCCCTAGTCAGCTTTACCAATACCGTTAATCAACTCCATAGTAAAGGTAATCTAGCCTCCTCAACTTTCCTTGATCTGTCAAAAGCATTTGACACCAGTATCACATACTAAACTCTTAAATGTCCTAACTGATCTCAACCTCAGCCAGACAGCAATAGGCTGGTTTCAAGACTATCTGGATGGCCGGCAGCAAGCAGCATTTTGGCAACAAAACCTCTCCCCACCACTGCCCACTACTCTAGGAGTCCCACAAGGTTCCATCCTTGGCCCACTCCTCTTCAGAATTTTCACTAACAAACTCCATACAGCCACAAGTGACACCACCACTCATACAGTATGCAGACGACTCAGCCCTTATATGTGCTGCTCCTACCCTCCAACAACTACAGCACATAACACAACAGTCATTCACAGATTTAGAAGCCTGGCTAACAAATGCTCAACTAATACTGAACCCCCAAAAAACTAAAGTAATCTTGTTTCACCCTACTAGAGCCCCAGATACCTCCCCTCCATTCAAAATTACCTCTACCAATAACACCATCATAACTCCAGTTTTTAGTACTAAGTTATTAGAATAGACCAGAAAAAGAAGTTATGTACTCACCATAACGTTCCATCTGAGTAGTTACACTTCATTTTTCTGCAACCTGTGGGTATTCGGATCCGAGCCGGCAACTTTTCAAGCATCTGCTCCGAGCTCCAAGCTCCTCCCCCTTACCCATAACTTATCACCATCTCCTACCTTCCCTCAGATCGAGTTTGGCACTACTCAACCAATCAGCAACTCAACTTTATAACAAACCCTGAACAGGTTTGGGGGAAGGAGAGTGGGATGGTTGCAGAAAAATGAAGTGTAACTACTCAGATGGAAAGCTATGGTGAGTTCATAACTTCTTTACCTGAAGAAGTTAACTTCATTTTATCTGCAACCTGTGGGACAGAGACCCCAGCTACTTAAACTCCTGGGTGGCCTTCATAGAATGATATTCCTGAGTACCGCAGAGCCGAAGGATGCTCTCCCTCTGGAGATCAAATCCAACTTATTAATGACAAATGAAGGTATGTGACCTTGCCCAAGTTGCTGCCGTACAAATGTAATCCAGTGAAACCCTGGACCAAAAGGCAGCAGAAGTTGCTATAGATCTGGTTGAATGAGCTTTAACAGGACCAGGCGGAGACAGACCTTTGTCTTTATAAATTTGGAAAATACATTGTTTGATCCATGTAGCTAAGGAAACCTTGGAGATGGCTTTGCCCAGAAAGGGTTTAGAAAAGGACATAAATAACTGATCAGACTTACGGAAGGGCTTTGTTCTGTGTAAATAAAAACAAAGCTATGAACATCTAGCAAATGCAGCTTATATTCACCCTTGTTCTGAAAATTTGGAAAGTTTGATTAATGTTTGATTCAGAAGTTACTTTTGGTAAGAAGGAAGGGTTCATGTGGAGTGAAACCCTGTCCTTATGGAAGATCAAGCATGGGGGCACGGCAGACAAAGCTTGAATCTCAGGAACCCTCCAAGCCGACGTAATGGCCACTAGGAAGGCTGTCTTCCAGGATAAGAATTTCAAATCTACTGATGCTGCAGGTTCAAAGGGGGGAGCAACTAAAGCCTGCAGAACCAAGGTAAGGTCCCAAGGAGGAACAGAGTCCTTAATTGGGGGATGTAACAGAAAGGTGCCTTTAAGAAAAGCCCTACACAGTCTAGAAGAGGCCAGGGCATTCATGCTTTAGCCGACATGGAAATTCGAGATAGCTGCCAGTTGCACTTTCATCGTGGAGGAACTAGCCCCTTGTTGAAAAATATTGGCTAAGAAATCCAACACTGCAGGAACAGGGGCTGTAAAGAGATTCAGGTTCCTCTGAGAAGCCCAAATAAAGAATCATTTCCATTTACTGTGGTAAATCTTCCTAGTGGAGTCCTTATGGGATGCCACCAGAATAGTTTTTACTGAAGATGAAAGACCGGGAGTCCTGGCAATCAAGGGAACTGGAGCAACCAAGCTGTCAGTTTGAGGCTGTCCAAATTGGATGGACAAGTGCCCCAGAGATGAGAGATGACATCCGGGCAAGGATCCAGAATCCAAGGAGGAGCTAGAACATGAGACCAGAGGAAGGGGAACCAGAATGGGGCAATGAGGATCACGTTGCACCCCAGTTGGCAAGCTTTCTGAAGAAACTTCAGAATGAGAGGTAACGGGGGATAAGCATACAGTAACCCGGGAGGCCAAGCATGAACTAGAGCGTCTCTAGGGGGATCCCCTGGTGAGGGGATCAGAGTGAAGAACTCACTGTACTTTGCGTTGGAAGGAGATGCAAAGAGATTGCAGCAAGGCTGACCCCATGCAAGGAAAATCTCCTCCGCTATGGATTGTTTCAGAGACCACTCGTATGGCATTAGAATTACCCGACTCAATCTGTCCGCTAAAATGTTGGAGCATCCCGGGATGTGCGTTGCAATCAGAAATCGATTGATGGAGATCGCCCACTCCCACACTCTCATGGCCTCGCGACACAGAGGGTAAGGTCTGGTTCCTCCCTGTTTGTTGATGTACCAGACAACCGACATGTTGTGTGACTGAATTGCAATAGTCCCAGGAGGAAGAAAAGTGTGAAAAGCACTGCTCTCATCTCCAGAACATTGATATGCAATCTGGTTTCGATCTGGGACCACATGCCTTAGACTGTCCTCCCCAGATAATGCCCCCCACCCGAGCTGAGAGGCATCTATGGTCACTGTGGCTTGGGCTGTGGGTGAAACAAATGGGCGTCCCGCTACAATCTCCAGCAATTGGAGCCACCAGATAAGTGATGCTCTGCAGGCTTTGCTGATTTGAATTAGATATTCCATGGGGAGATCTAGCCAAGACCACTGTGCGGCCAGAGTCCACCGAAGAACACACCTGTGAAGATGCGCACAGGGGAGGATCAAGATTGCTGCAGCCATAGAGCCTAGGGCTCGAAGAACGTCACCCGCCTTTGGTAGCCTGGGGCCAAGAACCACTGATATATGGGCCCTTAGACTCTGGACCCTGTCTGGACTTAGGAAAACTTTCAATTGAAGGGTGTCCAGCCATGCCCCGATAAAGTCCAAGATCTGCACCTGGTTCAAGAGGGACTTGATAGTGATCCCTAGCTGGTCTGCAAGATGAAAGGAGGAGTCTCTGGCTATGCGAAGAAGACGCTTTGTGGAAGCAGCGAGGAGCCAATTGTCTAGGTAAGGGAATACCTGAATTCCCTGAAGCCTCAGGTGAGCCGCTACGACTGCCATTACCTTGGCAAACACCCTGGGGGCTGTGGTAAGACTGAAGGGTAGGGCTCTGAACTGGAAATGATTGGCTCCCAGCCGGAAGCAAAGGAATCTCCTGGAGCTTCTGCAAATCTTGATGTGGTAGTAAGTGTCCTGGAGGTCTATCGAGCACATCCAGTCGCATTCTCGAAGATAAGGTAGACTGGACTGTAGGGTGACCATCCGGAATTTCTGCTTGGTGACAACTAGGTTCAAGGCTGACAGGTCCAAGATGAGCCTGAGGTCCCCTGTCTTTTTTGGCACTAAAAAAGAACCTGGAGTAAATGCCTGATCTGGACTGATCTGGGGTGACCGGTTCGATGGCTCGTTCGTGAACAGCTTGGAAATTTCTAGTGCTGCCGCTTCCCATTGAGCGGGTGGGACCTCTGGGAGGCGCTTTGGTTGGACGGGAGGGGTAACAAATAGAATGGTGTAGCCTCTGGATATTATTTGAAGCACCCAACGATCTGAAGTTATGGATACCCAAGCCGTTGGGTGCAATAATAATCTTCCCCTGACTGTCTCAGGAGTAGGACAGTCGGGCAACCCCTCAGGGCTGCTGCGTGGGCCTGTCGGAAAAGGTCTCCCTAGACCCAAAGTTCCTCGGCCTCCCTCTGTCTCTGGGCGGTGGCTGTCCTGTCCCCCCCCTGCCTCTAGGGGACGAGTTTTCCTGAGAGTCCCGGGAAAACTGTGATTTTCGGAACCACATCTTCTTTTGCCCTCTCTGGTTCCTAGAAAAAGATCTTTGAGGGCTAGAGAAGCAGACTCCGATGGCCGACAAAGTCTCCCCGTCCTTTTCGCTCTGGACAAGGGTGTCACGTACATTCTTGCCAAAAAGAGAAGAACCATCAAAGGAAGCAGTTTTGAAAGATGCCTTGAGGGGGCCACGAATTGACACAGTCTGAGCCAAGCGTGTCGCCTCATAGCCATGCAAGTCCCAGCCGCACTAGCTGCTCCTTTCGTAGCATGGGAAAGGAGGAGCACAGACATCTTTGATACTGATTTCAGTCGACAACTTCACAGAGAACAAATGCTTATCCTCCGGAGACAAAGACTCTGGGGGCGACTCATCTAACTCAGTGACTAGGTCTCACTGCAGTTGTATAACGTGTGCCAAATAGTTCAGCGCTCAGATGGAAAATGTTGCTGAAGAATATACTCGCTTCCTAAACTGATCCACCACCCTGGACTCCTAGTCCGGAGGGTGGACCGAGGAACTCACCTGTGCCAGTTCCCTCTTGGTGGCTGCTGCAACCACCATAGCATCTACCGGGATCCTTTATATATCCTTTTATATATGAGGGTGGAGAGAGAATCCTGTCCGGGTGTTTTGGTATCGGCTCTATGGTGTCAGGCTCTTTCCATGCCCGCGTGATGGTAAGATCAACCAAGGGATCCACAGGAGGGGACACGCAGGACGTAGATGGGCCCGTGCTAAAAGCCTCCAGGAACATTGACTCATCTGTAGAAGGTTTTGGGGCTGACCAACCTCCCCTCTGGCGGAGGATCTCCATGATGTCTCCAAAGGAGACATCCTTGAGAGGTGACCTGGGGGAACCTTCTCCTTCATCAAAATCAGTATCTTCTGTCAAGGACACGGGGGAATCCAGGTGCCTCCTTTTACTCGTGTGCTTACGGGGACCCTCTTTAGCGGGACTCTCTGAAGACGGCTTGTGAGCCACGGGGGGGTTCCTCCAGGGGAACCGCCTGGGGGTCCTCTAGAACGGGCTGTCCCTGGGACAAGCTGAAGGGAGTCGTAAATGAATCCAAGGGAGTCTGGGCGGAATCCAAGGAAACAGGCCGGGGTCTCGATCCTTCGGAGAGTACCCTCTCCACCACGTCAAACGCCGATGGAGAGCATACCTCCTTAGCATTCGACACAAGGAGGAAGCTCTCCCTGGGTCTGCCGTGAGGATCGGGGCCAAGACAGGAGTAGCTGGAGCTCCAAAGGAATGGCTCAGATCTGAAAAAGTAGCAGCCGAAGTCACCTCCATTTCCTTGGATCCGACTCCCCGTCCTCGGCCCCGGGAGTTGTTCGGATCCGAACTAGTCAGATCTGAGGAACTCAAGGTAATCGCCGGAGTCGAGGCTGGAAGAACCGTCGGCGCCAAACCCCCAGCTCTGAAGATCCTCAGATCCATAAACCCCAAAACCGCAGGCCGGATTGGGAAAGGAGAAATTGGATGAAAGAAGGGCATGGAGGTCCCCCATCCAGAGGGAGAGGGGCCTGGCAAGACTCCTATCTGGATTTGGGTCCGAATAAATCTCATCATCCTGTCCATATCCAATTCCAATAGACTCTGATTTGAGCGCGAGGAGGTGACCAACTCGGACCTGGTTGGTCATTGCGATGACCTAGATAAAGGCCTCGGATCCAAGGGCTCCGTCGGCTCCAGGGAGAACTTCGGGGAGTGAAGCCGAGGAGACATAGGTCTCGACACTTTGGAAGGTGGGCTAGGGAAGAGCTCCCGCTCTGGAGACCATTTACAGGGCCTATCCTCCCTCTTGTCACTGTCCTTGTCTTTCTTCCTGTCTTTTCCTTTGGCCTCCCCTTTAACAGGCCTAGTAGGAGGGTGAGTCCCAGCCTGAGGAGGAGGTTCAGCAGCTGCTGGAGGAGCCGAGGCCAATGAGTCCAGAGAGGAAACAGGAAGAAGGCCTTTTGCAACCAGTTTGGCCTTCCTTTCTTTCAAGGCCCTGGGGTTAAATCCGGCGCACACACTGCACTGTATAGATAGATTGGGAACACCCAGGCAAACAACACACAGAGTGTGACCATCGGCCGGTGAAAGCTTATGGACACACTCTGTGCATTTCTTAAAGGTAGGTTTTGGCTGATCAGCCATACTACAAACACACACAGCCAACCTACTTAAGACCGACACACTAAACACTCACACCTAAGGGGTAGGGAGGGCCTGCACTAGATTACTTTACAACAAACTTTTTTTTTTTTATAACCGACGAACAAGCGATTGGGGGAGGAAAGGGAACTAAATGACAGCACACTCTCACTATCTGGCAAAAAAAATTACCAAAAAAAAGGCACTTACTAATAACCCAACACTTAGAGCTACAGAGATCACGATGCTGATGCACGAAGTGGCGAATGAGATCTGGGGGTAGGAGATGGTGATGGGCTATGGGTAAGGGGGAGGAGCTCGGAGCAGATGCTTGAAAAGTTGCCGGTGCGGATCCGATATGGATCCGAATATCCACAGGTTGCAAATAAAATGAAGTTAACTACTTCAGATCATGTTATTTGATATTCATATTGCTCAGACCATAAAAAAGTACACAAAAAAACTAGGGTGCCTCTACAGGAGCAAACACAATCTCACAGCTGACACCATTGCTACTATTGCTAGAACCCACCTCATTTCAGCATTACTTTACGCATCCCCTATCCTCACCAACCTAATAAAGTCAGACATAAATCTAAAATCTTGTTATAATAAAATAGCAAAATTTGCTACAGGTGCCAACTACAGATCCCACCACTGCCACTCTGTCAAAAAACTTTCATGGCTTGAATTCCCTTCATTACTAACAAACAACAAACTCAAAATGACCCATCAAATTATAAACCAGCCTGAAAGAACTCCAGCACTAAATAACTTACTAGCTCACTACTCTAATAAGCGGACCCTTCATTCTAGTAATAAGGCACTATTAGAAATAACCAAAAGCAAAAACCACGCTGGAGAATCCCTGTACTCCTGTAGTGTCGTCAAAGCTTGGAACATTCTTCAACTTGAAATTAAATCCAACACTAACATAACCCAATTCAAAAAACCACTAAAAGCCAACCTATCTGCTACATGGATCTGTCCATGTTCTGAACCTGGCTAAATTAACTAAAGTAAAATAAACCAAGTCACCAATCACACTGGCCATATTACCTCCCAAGACTAAAACCAGCAACCTATATGACTTCATCTTTATATAAGTCACGACAAACTCCCTAGATGCTTAGTCTTATTCTACTTTATCACTACACATTTACCTTTAGCATATCTTAAGTTCAGACATGTATTTAATTAGACAATCTAGTAAAGCCTGTATATAAAGTAACCCACTCAAACTGATAAGCATGTACGATTTTTATTTTACCCTTCAATTGTAATCATGAGCTACTTGTCTATTTTTTATCCTGTATAAATATCTATAATTTGTAATGTGTCTCTTTAGAAATGCTATGTTTAACAATTTTTGACCTCTTGTGTATCACTATGTAAAATGTTCTAGTTTTAGTCATTCTGTGTCTTGGAGCTTTTCTCCCCGAGCCTCTGCTGAAAAAGGACTGTCGGACTTTCCCGGTAAACAAATGTAAAATAATTGTATACATATATATACAAGATACATATATATGTGTGTGTACATATGTATACACACACACACACACACACATACATATATATATAGCTAGATACACACAGCGTACATATACACAGCACGCACAGTTATGATGACATTTACATGTTTTTCTTGGACCCCAGTATTCACTGCCAACATCAAGCTTCTATTTTCTATTGGTCCAGTCATTCCTTCCAGGATCCTGGGACACCAGAAGGAGGAGATGTTAGAGTAAGGTCATGTGGCTGTCATACAACAGGAATTAGATGATTTTCATACTGGCTGTTAGCATTCTCCACTAGCCAGAATTCACACTGCAATTTAGTATGCCATGGATCCAGTGCAAGTGAGACCTTTTGTATATCTACAACTCTAATTAGACCGAAACCACATTCTTTGATTGGCTTACTATCTACTAGCATTCCTAATGTAAGTGGTACAGGGCTGAGCCTTCCCACATGAGGCTCTGGAGATGATATTCTGCCAGCACTCTCCCTTGACTGCTCCTTATACAAGTAGTATAACCACAATAATGTTGTCTAGAAAAGGTGACAACTGAAGACATTTTATATGTTACAACATAATATGTACACTTTACTTATCATTACTTCTTTCTTTACCACTAGTTCATGCAGAAGCAAAAATCTGTGTTAGTGGCACGACAGGTAGCGCACGTGCCTTTGGTGCAGAAGGTTGTGGAGTCTATTCCTACGCCAGGTAGATTGACTGCTGACACTAAAGTACAGTATAAGGGGATGCTGCACACTTGGGTGTGCCATCCTTCAGATGAGAGTTAAATCGAGACCCCATCTGTTTGAACTGGTGGTAACTCGGGTGGATGGAAAAGATCCCACAGCAATGACTGAAAAGGGTAAGGGTGCTTTGTTAAACTATACATTTATTTTATATCATGTAAAAAAATCAATTATTTATGCACTCATTTTTTACATTCATACTTAAAATGATTTACAAGTTAAACACAAAGGAATAAGTCATCAACACAAAATAACTTAACTGAACAGTTCTGTTTCTTTCATTATTTTTTCTTTTATATTTATATTCTACTCTCCCTGCCCTTTCTTCCACAACCATCTTATTTCAATTACTATATCACTCTCTTCCATTTCCTTATTATATATAATAAATCCTCACATATTTTTCCATAGCACCATTATTTTCATAAACAGTATTTATTTATTTTTATTTTATTTTACATTTGTTGACCGGGCTAGTCTAACTGGATATATGTCCATTTTCAGTAGAGGCCTGGGGAGAAAAGCTCCAAGCATGAACAGTGACAAAGTTTACAATATATAAAAAGACACGTAAAATCACAGTACACAGGCCACATTGGTCAAAAGAAAAATTATACTAAACACAATAGTAAGTTTGAGCAAGACCCAATTAGGAGAGAAAACCCTTTTATTTTATCCTCATACTATGAAGGAAAGTGTAGTGACTAGAAAAAGAGTAGGAGACAGAGACTGGAGTCAGGTAGGGGATTAAGACATAAGCAAGTCAGATTGTAGAAGCAAGGACAGGTAAGGGAGATAAGTAGGAAGTGAAACAGGAAGGCAGTGGGCAGGATACAGAGAAGTAGGTAGTAAAATGAAGATAAGAAGTACAGAGCTATGTGGAAGTTGGTAAGAGCCAAGAGAAGGAGGAGAACCTGTAAAAAACAATCAGTGGAATACTGACTATTAAAGGTAAGTTTAGGGGGAGGTAGATAAGGAGGTGATAGTTTAACTACTGGTCAGAGTAGGTAGGGTAGTTAAGTGGAGTGTAGTAAATATGGAAGGTTAAAGTGGGTCTACAGTACTTTATCTCATTTCTTCACACTTCCTATATAATATCATATTCATATTTATACAGTTAAAACCTTCCAATCTATATTCATTTTTGAACTTTTCCAAAAATTCTTCATTCTTCTTGCAATTCAAGAAATGTTTTGTTTCTTCTTCACTACAGTGAACACATTTTCTTGCCTCCATCACTTACATTCCCTTTCACAGGTAACCCATCTAATAAAATTCTCTACAAAACAATATTCTGCTTCCTCAAACTTTTCAAACTATTTTCTTCTGTCTTTTACTTCATTTTTATCATCTTTTAATTCTTTCCATGGGTAAATCAATTTTTTTTCTAAAATCATATTATAACATTATTTTGTTTTCCCATTGACTTTGTTTACTTTTAACTTTCATAACTTCATTGTTTGTCATATTCTTTTTCTTCCATCATGTCCCCTTTTTTCTTTTCTCTGTTTTTTCTTCCCATGCATTTTTATATTTTTGATACAGCGTCTTACTTATCATTTCTTTTGTCCTTCTTTTACCTTTCTCATTACCTAAAATAAATGTACAGTTGCTAAGTGGACTAATAGAGTTCTTAAATTCAAACCACTTTCTTCTTTTTTATTATAAATTATTCCTCTTCTCACCAGGTTCAGACATGAGCCCCCAAATGAAGCTAAACAATCCCTAACAACTCTTTTTTTTTCCATTTGAGTGGGAAAAATACATATTCCCATTAAATATCCTATTTATTTTTTCCTAATACATAAGAATTCAATCAATCTCTCTCTCTCTCTGTATATATATATATATATATATATATATATATATATATATATATATTCATAAGTAAACACTTTTCCACCAAGCTAACATTTGTTTCTCTCAGCATCTCGCTCCAGTGACTTATTACACTTTCCTTTCCTACCAAATGTCACTCCCAAAATCTTGTCTTCCTTTCTTGTGAAATATATTCCACTTTTTTACCTCACCAAATCCCTTACACTTCATTTTGTTTTATTGTAGGCCAGCTTTTAACAGCTTTCTGTTCCTTATTACAACTTCACTTATCTATCCCTTGTTTTGTCGTTTTTTTTTTTTTTTTTTGGAATTGGAACTAAATCATCTGCATATACCGTTCATATTAGTAATGTAACATTTCCTTCAGTTGATTTTATTGCCTTGATCTTTTAATACTTACACATCTCTACTATTGCATTCATAAATATAAATAAGCACATACTCATTGGGCATCCTTGTTTTACCCCTCTCTTTTCCATCCACCCATGTACAACTTGCACCCATGAATTTTCAGAACATTTCTTTATTACATTAATATTTTTCTTCTATAAAATGCCTATAAAATCTGCTACATTGCTTCATGGCTCACTTTATCAAATGCTTAAGCTACATCACATCCTATCAGTCTCACTCTTTTCATAGGTTCATCTCTACTACTTCCACTGCAATTAACATTTATTTCACCTCTCTTCCCTTTATAGCACAAATCTTTTCTCTTACTGCTTCATCCAATACTTTCTTCATCCTTTTTTTGTAATATTTTCATACATATTTTATAGTTCGTATTCCCTCGTGTTATGGGCCTCCATCTTTTTATATATTTTTTTCATCCTTTTTCCAAATAAATATTGTCACTCCACCACATCTTCTTCCATTCATTTAATATTAAAAAATCTCTCTCATCTTTATTCATTTCCTTATAATATTCATAGTTTTGCCACATAATCCTGGCCTAGATTAATTCTTACCTTCTTTTATCACATTCACTCTTTCTTCTACTGTTATATCATTTTCTATAAAAAAACTTACCTTTTTCAGATAGTTTTTCACGTTTCCTTCTTCCTGCCCATCCATTTCCTCTTTTTCATACATTTTCTCTACCATACTTGCAACAACCCCATGATATATTCTTGTTTGTATTTTATATTTCCTGTTTCATCTGAGATAGCATCCATCCTTCTTCCTCTCATTTTTACTTCTTTTCCTAAATAACGGGAAACCTCCTCTATCCTTCTTTTCAGAAAAAAAAATCTCTGTCTATGAAACATCATTTTTCCTTTTTCTCTATTCTTTTTATATACTGCTTTTCAATTTCCCTTATCTTATCACTTCACTTTTTTATTTCTTTATAATAATTCCATAACATGTATTTATATTTCATCGTATTTCTTGTTTTTTCTTTCCACTTCATATATTTTTATTCTTCTATTTATACTACCCACCACTGTGTCCAAGTTTTACAAAATGGTTTTACTATCTTTCCATAATATTTTTCTCTCTCTTATCATGTATTCCTCCTTTGAAAATTCTGCAGTTAAACTCTTTGCCCCTTTCCCCTCCTTTATTAGTTCACTATTCCCCTATTCTAGCCCATACTGCTCTATGATCTGAAAACTATGCCATCTTTACCCACCCTAGTATTTCTTTCATGTTTTTAGAATAAATTATATAAAATTCCCCTTTTATATGTCCATTCACTATTCTTTCATAGGTTCATAGCTCAGTATTAGGCTATCTGCCCGAAGGCATTTACAAGCCTAGCCAGAATGTGTTGGCTTTCACTGCCCCCTTAGATTAGTTCCCTGTGGCTCTGTCCAGCACAGCCATTGAAGTCATCCCTGGGGTAAACTTTCTGTTTCCCATCCACTCGTCAAGGTTTCTCTTGAAGAGGGTTAGCGAGGAGCTCTGCCTAATGTAGATTGGAATCTTGTTCCAGAGCATGGGAAATCTCTGGGACAGGAATCTATCCCTCCAGCACATCCTATTTATTGTTATGGTGAGGTTTAGATCCATGGAGCATGCGGCTCGAGGGGGATATAGTTTTCTTTAGGTGGAGCATGTCCATCAATCCTGGGTTGGACATGGCCTTGTATGTCAGGCAGAGATCACCTCTGAGTAAGCGGTATGCAACCGAGTACAGCTGGAGTTTCTTCAGTTGAGCTGCATAGGGCATCTGCTTGAGGCCAGTGATCCTCTTGGTGAGGTACTTCTGTGGTCTTTCCAGTTGTTGCAGGTGTCTTGTAAGGTACATCCCAAATGGGGCACTGTACTCTATGATGGTCTGATGAGTGATGCATAGAGGGGCCCAATGACTTCTTTCGATCTGGATGCAAACCCTTTTGTGATTAGGTGGGCCACATAGAAGGATTTTCTAACCACTTTAGCAATGTGATTATCAAAGGAGAGGTTACTATCTACTTGGGTCCCCAGATCCCTTTTTACATCTTCCGTATTTAGGGGGCTACCACCTATGTGGTAGTTTGTGGGTACTTTGTTTTTTCCAAAGGGGATGACTATGCACTTTTTGGCATTTAGCTTGAGGCTATGGATTTGACACCAGGTATCTGTCTTAGTGAGACCCTTTTGGAGGATTGTCTGTGTCAGCCAGAGAGCCAATTATAGCCCCTAGTTTGCAGTTGTCTGCAAATTGGTCAGTCATAGTCCTCCTGTACTTGCCTATACCTCTGAGAAGTATATGCTGAACAGGAGGAGTCCTAGGACTGAGCCCTGGGGAACGCCACTTGTAATTGGTTTAGAGTCAGACCTAGCACCCGCAACTCTTACCAAGTGGGTTCTGTCCGTGAGCCAGTTGGCAACCCATCTCGTGACATAGGGGTTTATGTTCAGGCTGGTAAGCTTGTCTATAATACCTGAGTGGGGAATGGTATCAAAGGCCTTTGCAAGGTCTAGGTAGGCAGTGTGGACCACCTTTCCCTCGTCTATAGCCTTGGTAACTGTCTCAAAGAAGTCCACCAGGTTTAAGAGGCATGATCTGCCCTTAACAAAGCCAAACTGGGTAGGGTCCAGTGTTTGGAGGTTTCCAATGTCTCTGTTAATGAGATCCATGATGATGCGCTCCATAGCTTTGCAGACCAAGCTAGTCAGGCTTATAGGGTGATAGTTCCCGGGGTCTGCTGTGGCTCCACCTTTGTGGAGTGGAATACCATTGCTGTGCGCCACTCTGTGGGCACGCAGCCTGTGGAGAGGCTGAGTTTAAACAGTGTGTTTAGCTGAGGGGTTAGTTCATCTTTGAGCTTGTGTAAGACACAGCCTGGGACACCGTCCGGTCCCATTGATGCTGTGTTTTTGGCTTTGAAGAGGGCTGTTTTAACCTGAGTGTCTGTGATTTCAGGGGCACTACATTCTTCTGGTATAGTTATGTGCCCTTTTGGGGGTGAGAGGGGGGTGAAGTCTGCACTGAAGCTGTCTGCCAGGATGTTGGCTATATCGGTCGGCCACTTAGATTCTTGACATAGCTAAAGAATGCCTTGCGGTTATCTTTGGAGTCCATGGGAATTTTTCTTTCGAAGCTAGCCTTGGATGACTTTATGAGGAAAAGTAGTTTCTTGCTGATACTGATCAGGGATGTCTTCCCTTCTTGGGATTTTACTATTTTTTGTACTAGTTTCCTCCTCCTATTGTCTAGCTTGTTCATGGCAGGGATCCACCAGACTGGTTTCCTTTTTTGGAGGAGTGAGTCTTGGTTTTGTTTGGGATAGCATGATCCATGCATTCTTGGAGGTGCCCATAGAGTGCATTAGTAAAAGATTTTTCAGCTTGGACAGCGTTATCCTTTAGCATGGGGGCTTTGAAACTTCCCACTTTGGTCTTAAGTAATGTGAAGTTTGCTTTTGAAAAGTTTTTTACGGCGGTATCTTTGACCGGGGCTGGTGGCAGAATGTGGATATCCAGAGTGATTAGTTTATGGTCAGATCTAACCAGCGAGGAGTTGACCTTCGGTGTGGAACACCGGTCGACCATGTGGGTGATGACCAGATCCAAAATGTTGTCACCTCTGGTGGGGGTGTTGACCAGTTGATCCAGGGTGCTTGAGTTTATAAATTCTAGGAAATGTTGGGCAAGGGAGTTTGTACTTGAGTAGTTCTCCCAGTTAATGTTTGGGTAATTGAAATCACCCAATATCAGGGTGTTTGGTAGGACTTTTATGTTTCCCAGTGTTTCCAGGAATGCAGAGTTGGGGTCCTGGGACATGGTGGGTGATCTGTAGCAAGCTATAATTTGAATAGCAGTTTTGCACATTGTTAGTTGCATGTGGATGATCTCTGAAACATCGTGCTGTGCCACTAACTTGGAGGTGTGGATATCCTTGATGAATATGGATACTCCCCCACCTTTTGCATTTTGGTCTGGGTTTTGTGGCCGAAATGTATGGCATGAGTTGTAGCCTGGTAGTGCTGGGGTGCTCTCTGGAGCCTTAAACCAGGTTTCTGTTACTGTACATATATCAATTTTCTCCATACTGAGGAGTGCCTCGAGTGCGTGCATTTTGAGGTTTAGACTTCTGGCACTGAGTAGCATTACCCTCAGTTTTTTGTTACTTGTGCTATTTACGGCAGTGGGTTTGTCTTTTGAGCGTTGCCTAAAAAAGGCACTATGGGGGTGGCAAAAGCCTTGGCCAGTATTCGAAAGCCTAAGGGTGACAGGTGCAAGCCATCGCTAGCGAAGCAGCGTGGTTGTCGCGCATGTCATCCAGGCTGACAGACACTGGATCCCCTTTGAATGACACCAGAAGCTTAGCCAATTGTTGAAATTGGTAGTTTTTTCTCTATACCGTGGTATCATTCTTGGTGAGGGCAGGATGCTACTCAGGGTCAGGGTCATACCAGCCTGGGCTATGTGATCAGAGAGCTCCTCCATGTCTCTTTTCATGTAGTCCAGGGAGGTATGGCTCAGGTCATTCACACCAACATGGACAATGACAGAGTCATATTTGCACTTGTTTTGGAGTGACCTGAGTGCATGTGTTATGTGGTGGATCCTGGCATTCAACAGGCAGCTAACAGTAACCTTCTCCTTGTTCAGCCTAGTGAGTGGGACATCAGTGTGCCTAATTACAGAGTCACCTATTACTAGTGTGCTGGGTATGTTATTTTGCCTTAAGAGCTGTGATTGTGTGGCACACTGGTTTTGTGAAGTATGTGTTTCATGGTTTGTGTTGGGGGGTGGAGGTTTCTTGAATGTCTGCTTTGGAGGTCTCTGTTGCTTCTGCAGATTTTTATTTAGAGCCTCCGAGTATATTTTCGTGTATTTATGTGTGTTTTTTGCCTGTGCTGGTTTCATAGGTCTATGTGAGACTGGTGGTGTGATGCAAGTAATTCCCTTCTCCTCTTGAATGCCTGGTCCAGTCTTGGGTTTCGAGAGCTTAGCCTCCAGTTTGGCTGTATAATTGCATCTCTCGCATGTATTAGTGTTTGGTGGAATGTGTAAATGAGGCAATTGTAAGACTGCCTCAAAATGCCCAGATTCACCAGTTAGACCGAAGAGTACACCTGAGACTGCCTTTTGGACATGCATGGATAGGTACAGTGAACTGTTTTGCTGATTGGCTGGTAAGGTCGAATAGAGAGCCTTGTCCTTCTCTACAGTATTGGGGGGGGGGGGTGTCTAGTGCTAAGGTTTATTAGTGCTTGCTATGAATTTTGAGCAAGTGCCGGTATGAGAAGTGAATGGTTTGAGTGCTTAAGTTGAAAGTTTGTCTAGTTCCAAGGGAAAAATTGAAAAGTAGACTCTGTGGAGCCCAGAATAGTTATACCCTAGCTAACCGGCACTGCCCGGCGCGCAAAACCGCGCAAATGCGGGTTTTATAGCAGGGAAATGAAAGAGATAGAAATTAGACCAAAATGGCTAATAAACTACTAATTTCTGGGCTGAAGCCACTCCTCCAGGGACAGAAAGGCTGCTCAAAGCTCCCTCTCTCACAGTGAACAGAGAAACTTCCTTCTGTCCAAGTAAGGTATGGGCAAACACAGAAACTTGTAAGAATTCAGCACTAACATGAAAACTGGACTATACTAGCTTAGAAAGGCGGGAAAACAAGTATATATTTTTTTGTTTTTTTTCACAAAATAAAGCAGATGCAATCAAAAAACACTTTAAATACACAGAAATGGCTATCACACTTGAGTGTGTAGCCTACAATAGTTAAACAAGTAATTTAAACACAATTGTTAAAGTGCAGGCATTAAAATAAGTACAATATGTAGCTGAAACAAGCGTTTTAAATCGCAGAAACTCTAGAAAATCGGCGTTTTAGGGGAATTAGCTAAAGGCAGCAAGAAAATGCAGATAAATGATACTTAATCACTCCAAAGTCTCTCTTTTATCTCTCTGCTGGTGTAGAACTCTGCAGGGCACCAGGTAGGAGCTTGCTGAGCTGTATACTAGCACAAAACCTTGCAAATGTGGGTTTTATAGCAGGGAAATGAAAGAGATAGAAATTAGCCCAAATTGGCCAATAAACTACTAATTTCTGGGCTGAAACCACTCCTCCAGGGACAGATAGGCTGCTCAAAGCTCCCTCTCTCACAGTGAACAGAGAAACTGCCTTCTATCCAAGTAAGGTATGTGCAAACACAGAAACTTGTAACACAGCCCTGAATTCGGCACTAACCTGAAAACTGGATTATACTAGCTTAGAAAGGCGGGAAACAAGTATATATATATATATATATATATATATATATATATATATATATATATATATTTTTTTTTTCCAGAAAATAAAGCAGATACAATAAAAAAACACTTTAAATGCACAGAAATGGCTATCACACTTGAGTGTGTAGCCTACAACAGTTAAACAAGTAATTTAAACACAAAAACAACTTTGTTAAAGTGCAGGCAGTAAAATAAGTACAATATGTAGCTGAAACAAGCTTTTTAAATCACAGAAACTCTAGAAAATCGGTGTTTTAGATGGAATTAGCTAAAGGCAACAAGAAAATGCAGAAAAATGATACTTAATCACTCCAAAGTCTCTCTTTTGTATCTCTGCTGCTGTAGAGCTCTGCAGGGCACCAGGCAGGAGCTTGCTGAGCTGTATACTGTACTACTCCTACTTAAATCTCAGTAATTTATTAAATCCATTAACATCTTAATATCCTGTGTTATTTTTTTCCCTTTTCTTTCCCCAGGTTACAATTAAAGTCTCCCACCATCACTACTGGCGCACTTACTAATGCATTTGTTTTTACTTCTTCAAACGACTATTTTCTCTCTATCATATTAGTACATGCATAAATCACTATTAATATCTTAAACATTCCTGTCTCATTCTCATATTACACATCACTCCCCTTCCTGGTACTACTATTGTTACATCTACATTTTTTATTTCTTATTCCATTTTTTTTATAAGAACTCCTTTCTAGAACATCTCATTCCCTACTAACCAAACGATATGGACCCCATACTGCCTGTATTATTTTTCTTTTTTCCTTCTTGGTTACAGTCGCTTGTCGCTTGTCCCTCTCTAACATAGATGAAGAAAAGGCGGGGTAGTTCACTTAGAGGCTTTATTACACAGAAATGTATCAGGATGGATAGCAGCATCATAAAATATAAACAAAACTAACAGACAGACCTTACAGACATATATGCTTACATCTCAACAGCTTATTACAAAATGGCAGTCAGGCTCACACATGCTTAGTATTTATACACTTGTGCAAGCCCTTAGCTTCTTAAAAGTACACACACACACACACACACACACACACACACACACACACACACACACACACACACACACACACACACACTCATCTACATCCTCTCTCTTAACTCATTACATCTAAATGACGCCTCCAGGTGCATCTGCTGTTAACTCCTACTGATGCCTCTAGGCGTAAAATATTTTTTCACATTTGCATCAATAATTCCAACACCATGCTATGTACAAGGTTTTAAAAGATTTCATCTTAAAGCTTACAGAACAGCAAAATCAACTGCATTAATATTTGACCGCTTTCTAGTGCAGGTAAACAGATATTACATTTTGTTTTTATGACATTAATTTATATAGATATAATGTTCACATTTTTCTAAATATTTCAACAACCAAATAACACATACAGAACTCCTTAGCCTCATATGAAAGCTTTCAGCTAGATAAATAAAATGCAGCTGACCATATGTGTGTAATTTGAGCGGTTGCTGAGATATTGTATGTTGTTTACAAAATATTACAAATGTAATAGTTACTGTGTTTACTGTGACTTATAAAAAACAGTTTAAGACCTAGAACCTAAAGAATACTATCACTATAAAAATAGTTTGTGCTGAGGAGTTTGCCATTTATACTTCTTTCATAACCCCTATGGTTCCAGAGATATGAGCATTTGTTTGAAATATGAGGACATAATTTGATTCTGTCAAAAGGCTTAGGCTCCGTCCATTGGAAGTTACAGTGCTAACTTCCTGAAGTCCACTGGAGTGAATGAGTTAAAAAGATTGCCCATAGCTGAAAATAGCATTGGAGTTAGACATCCATTACTATAGACATCATAAACAAAGACAATGTTCATGTCCAAGTTGCCGTGTATCTATAACTTGGAGGGCACAATTGTGCAGCGGTAGCATTGTCGCCTCACAGGAAGAGGTTCTCCGGTTCAATTCTCGGCTGGAGTACCTCTGTGTGGAGTCTGCATGTCCTCCCTGCATTTGTGTGGGTTTCTTCTGGGTGCTCCGGTTTCCTCCCACGTTGCAAAGACATGCTTCTGGAGCGTTTCTCCCTGGGCCTCCACTGAAAATTGGCTTTGTTCCAAGTTGGACTTTCCCAGTAAACAAATATTAAAATAAAAAATAAAAACCATGGTCTGGAGAGGCGATCAGATCTCGTAACACAACCATCTGGACTGGGTTTAGCAACAAGGATGGTCTTTGGTGAACAACTTGTAACAGGAATAGGAATATTCTCTGGAACTTCCTCTGGAACTGAAACACTGGATAACTCACTCTGAGATAAACATTCTTTCTCACAGGCTATATGCTATGGTATAGGCTTGGACATCGACATCAAATGTTTCCAATTCCACCTAAACTCTACTCCTTGTGATTCCATAATGTACGATCTCGGCTTTGAGCAAATATTCTTCATGACTCAAATCTGATCATAACCTTTGGACATTTGCATCTTTACCACTCTCCTTCTTATAATGTTTTTAGCGATTTGCTGGTCTTATCGTAGAAGGACTTCTAGGTTAAACGTTACTTCAACAGATTGGTTTTCACCGACCTGTTGTTTTTGACACATGGAACCAACAATTGACTACTGATTGGTAATGTGGTTCGGGTTTGTCTTAAAAGTCGGCTCTGGGCAGGTGAACCAAGATGTTTATCATGAGGAATATTTCTGAGATTCAGGAAAACATCACTATTGCCTCATTTTGACTTCTCAAATAACTGTTTTGCATTTTGAACTGCACGTTCTGCCAAACCATTTAACTGTGGATACTCTGGGCTACTCATGACATGAGTAAAGTTCCACTCTTCAGCAAATCTTTCAAACTGTTGGCTTGTAAACTGTGTGCCATTGTCAGAAAGAACTTTGTATGGACTACCATGGACTGCAAAATGATGCTTCATCTTAGTGATGACAGTATTAGATGCTAGATTAGGAACTAGGTCAATCTCGAGCCAATTTCAATAAGAGTCTATTAACACCAAATAATGTTGACCATTCCATTTGAAAATGTCGGTAGCTGCTGTCAACCAAGGAATCTAGTTTAGCTGAAGTGGTTCTTTCTGTTGATGTGACTTAGTACTACTACTACACATAAAAAAATAATAACACTCTCTCAATATCTTGTTACATAGAAGGCCAAAATACTAGACCTCCCGCCCTTCTTTTGGTAGAGTCTGCTCCTGGGTGACCACGATGCAACACAGTAATGCACTCTTGTTGCAAGTACTTTGGAACAAATACTTTGGGACCTTTCATAATGATACCACTGTTTGACAAAATCTAATCTCTGTATGGAGAATAAGGTTGCACTTCTTGAGGTAAACTAGATTGCTCTGACAGCTATCCTTGATTGATAAAGTAATTGAACCTCTGTAAAACTGGATCTGTAGCTGTGTGATTTCACAGCTCATCAAGATGTGTGGAAGAAAAATTTCTCACGTCCATGACTTCAAAATCAAGGATTTCATTCCCATGCTGTTCAGTAGTGATTTGGACAATGTATCAGCAAGATAAAGAAGTTTGTCTTTTTGTAGACATGAGTGAAATGATATTCCACAATCTCAACATCATACACTGCAATCCGGCTGGAGCTGTATTCATAAGCTTTCTCAAAATAGTGACTAGAGGTTGGTGGTCTGTTTCGATCTGATTAGGTCTACCATAAACATAATCATGAAACTTTGAACATGCAAAGGCAATTGCCAAAAGCTCTTTCTCGAGCTGATCATACTGTATTTCAGTTAGGGTAAGAGTTCTCAATGCATAGGCAACAGGCTGACCCTCATAGAATGACTGCACTTAGGCCAAATCTCAAAGTGTCACATGAAAGAGTGACTGGCTTGTGAACATCATAGTATCTGAGAGTTGGTGGACTGGCAATTCTCTGTTTCAGGACATCAAATGCTCTTTACTGCTGTTCTAACCAAGGCCAGGATACATCTTTATGTGTCAGCTCTCTGAGTGGTGTTGAAAGTTGGCTCAAGTCGGGAATGAACTTGCCTAGATAGTTAACCATGCCAAGTAAATGTTGCAGGGCTTGAACGTTGTCTGGAGCTGGCATCTCTATAATGGCTATTTACTTAGAAGCGTCTGGTCAGAGGCCTGAACTGGCAAATAAATGACCACCATAAGTAACTTCTTGTAGCCTGAATTTGCATTTCTGTGGATTGAGCTTAAGATTCACTTGATGTGCTCTTTCCAAATCTTTTCTGAGGTTTGTGTCATGGTCAGCTTCACCATTACCTCCTACAAGTATGTCTACTATAATAGCACAAGGATACCCAGAAAGAATTTGCTACATTGCATTTTGAAAGACTTCACTTGCAGAATTTATCCCAAATGGCATTCTCAAAAATTTTTACCTTCCAAATGGAGTACTGAACGCAGTTAGCAATGAGGATTTACTGTCCAAGCAAAATTTCCAAAATTAACTCTTTGCATCTAAAAAACAGGGGCATTTGGCATCAGAAATGCAACTTCTTCGATTGTGGGCAATGGATGAAGAAGCCTTTTTAGTGCTCTGTTCAAATCTCCTGGATCAATACATATTCTGATCATCTGAGCTTTTCTTATGAGCTAAAACCATGGAAGATACCCATTCAGTTGGTTCATCTACTGGACAAATCACACTTTGTCACACCATTTTATCTAGCTCGGCTTTGACTCTGTCCTACTTAGCTATTGGAACTTGCCGGGTTGGCCTGATAACTGGACTGACATCTGGGTGTAACTTCATGGAGGACACAACTGGAAGTTTGCCTAGTTTGTAGATCAGCATAGGTAGAAAATATATGTTGGGCGAGATTAGAGTAGTGATCTTTCAAGCTAACATGATGGACTTTCTTATTAAATGAAAGCAGTCCCATTTTCAAACTGTCTTTAAGCCATAATAATGACTGGATGCGGCTCTTGACCACATAAAATAATAAGCTGTAACTTCTCCCAACAGAGTAACATGAAAGCACTACTGAGCCTTCAGTCTGAATTTCTTCACCACCATAAGCGACAAGCTTCACACACTTTGCTAAATCAAACCTTTCACCATTACACACACTAGTAAATGTTTCTGCTGACTTAACATTGCACTTGCAACCAGTGTCAACTTTGAGCTGTATGAGTTTTCCATTCATCTGAACAGTACAAAATACTTCATTCTTTGCCCATAAATCTACTGCATTGACTGTTTCATTAAGCACTGACACACTATCAACATAAAAAGTAAATCTTTCTAATTGATCAACTCGTTTCTTGAAATGTTCCCTTTAAATAAAAGAATGTGTGCCTTTGGATTTACAAAACCTCTTGAAATTATTCCACTTATTGCACTCCGGAACGACCCCTAACCGGGAAAAGCCAAAAGACACAACAACATTGCATTTGAGGCATAGCTGACCAAAAGCTAAACATTTTTTCCTTTTTAGATTCATGATTTACACCACAGTTATAACAGTTGGCAATAAAGTAGGTTGGGGCCCATGCCTTCAGTTTGCTGACTCACTCTTATACTTCACTGAGACTGTGCGAACTCTGGAATTTGCTGGAAAGCTCTGGGATATACCAGTGAGTGCTGTAGGGGCTACAGTTGCTGCTATGTGTTTGGGCCTATTCCTTTTAACCACGTGCTGCATACTATCAACATGAGATCTAGAAGCTACTGGAAGCATGCATCTCTCATTTGTAAGCCTATTTGTGTGTTCTTCTTTGAGCTCGTATATCTGACAAATCTCAATGGCCTTATTCAAAATTAAATCACTGTCACAAAACAAGATCTTTCTCACAGCATCATCCTGAATACCACAAGCAAGTCTGTCTTTTATCAACTCATCCCTTAAATCACCAAATCTGCATGTTTTAGCCTTATTTCTCAAATCAGTAATATATGTTGCAAAAGTTTCACCAGGCTTTTAATCCTTTGTATAAAATAAGTCCCTATGCTTTGCAACATTTGTCTGGGGGTTACACATTTCCCTAAATTTACGTTTTAGGCACTCAGGATCCTCCCTAGACTCAGCTGGTACAACAATATGATGGTTTCCCCGCCTGCAAAGATAGCAGGTACATAAACAAATGAACATTCCCTTTCAGTGGCTTCTGACCCAGCTAAATTAAGTAGAATAAATGCCTTTGCATGGTCATCTTTATCAATCAGTCAAATAAACTTTACTGTCGATCAGATATACACAGTACTGCAAGCTGAACGAAATTACGTTGCTTTGGTCCCCATGCAAGACATTACAATGAACACATAGTTTGAATGACAGTAAGACTAATGCACATACAGTAGTAATTAAAATATTAACAACACAATAAATTACCACAATTGGACAGGAAGACATTAGACAATATTATACTAGTAGGTATTGCAAGACTGACTTCACATTATGATTGCTTAGAACATTGCACTTCAGTTGTAGTATGCTATATTATGATATTCATACTGCACACATATGGAGTGGTGACTCACTCATGACTATTACACATTCAGGAAGTAACAGCATAAGAGATCAGGCTAACTGTACCAGAAGCAATTTTCCAGAGTGATTACTATAGCTGATACTTCATAGCAAGTGGCATATTGATCTAATTATTCACTGCCATGCCTGGCATTCGGGTTTATCAGCCTTATGCATACAGGGAAGAAGCTCCTGTTCAGTCTAGATCTTTTGCAGTGTAAGCTATGATATTGCCTGCCCGAGGAAAGGCGGAAGTGCATGCCATGGGTAGGCTGAGTGGGATCGTTGATTATCTTCCTCGCCCTTCCCACACACCGAGTCTCGTGCAGATCAAACATGGATGGGAGCGAGGAACCAATGACTCTTTCCTCTGCGCTCACTACCCTCAGGAGAGGCTTGTGGTCAGATGTTATGCAGTTACCATACCAAACTATGATGCTATTTGAGAGGATGCTCTCGATAGTCCCCCTACAGAAGCCTTTGAGGATGGACTGAGACAGGTTTGCCTTCCTCAGTTTCCATAGGAAGTGCAGATGTTGTTGTGCCTTCTTCACTGTATTGCTAATATGAGTTGACCAAGATAAGTCATCTGAGATCTGTGCAGGTGTGGTTTGACTCTTTCCACTGCCACCCCTTAATTTCCACAGGTTGATGCATCTCCTGAGTCCTCCTGAAGTCCACTATTAATTCTTTGGTCTTGCTTACATTTAAGGCCAGATTGTTGCTGTCACACCAACCTATCAGATGCGCCACTTCATCGCTGTAGGCTGTTTCCTCACCATTTCGGACAAGACCTACGACAGTGGTACCATCCAAGAACTTGATGATTTTGCTGGATCCATGCTTGGCCATGCAGTTATGCATCAACAAAGGGAATAGCAGAGGACTCCAGATGCAGCCCTGAGGGACACCCAAGCTTAATGTAATACTGATTGAACTGCTATTTCCCACACATACTTTTTGGGGTTTGTTGATGAGAAAGTCCAGTATCCAGTTACATGGGGGGGGGGGTGTTGATGCCCAGCTGGATCAGCTTCGATATCAGATTCTGGGGAATGACAGTGTTAAAGGCAGAACAAAAATTAATGAACAGCATTCTGACATAGTAATTCTTGTTCTCTAAATGTGCCAATGATTTATGAAGTGCTATAGCTATTGCATCAGCTGTGCAGCGGTTAGATCTATAAGCAAACTGTAATGTATCCAGTGTTGCAGGTAGGCTTGAAGAGATATGGTTCTTGATCAACCACTCAAAACACTTCATTACTGTTCATAGTTGGGTACTAGGCTATCGGCCCTAGGGCCTATACAAGCCCAGCCAAAAAGGTACCCTGGCTTTTGCCACCCAAGAAAATTATTTTCCTGTGCCACTGTCAAGCAGAGCCACAGAAGTGATCCCCGGGGTGAATTTCCTATTTTCCATCCAATCATCAAGATTTTTCTTGAAGAGTGCTAATGAGGAGCTTTGTTTGATATAGATAAGTAGTTTATTCCAGAGTATGGGAAGTCTCTGGGACATGAATCTATCCCTCCAGCATGTTCTGTTTATTGTGGTGACAAGGTTTAGGTCCCTAGAGCGTGTAGCTTGGAGGGATTGGGATTTCTTTAAGTGGAGCATGTCCAACAGCTCTGGTTTTGACATAGCTTTGTATGTTAGGCAGAGATCACCTCTGAGTAGGCGATATGCGATGGAGTAAAGCTGGAGTTTTTTGAGACGGTCTGCGTAGGGCATCTGTTTGAGGCCGGTAATCCTCTTTGTGAGGTATTTCTGCGGCCTTTCCAGTTGTTGTAGATGTCTTGTGAGGTACATACCAAAAGGGGCATTGTACTCTATAATGGGTCTAATGAGTGATGAATAGAGGGGAACAATGACCTCTTTTATTTCTGGATGAGAAACCTTTTGTGCTGAGGTGTGCCATGTAGAAGGATTTCCTGACTACTGTGGCGATGTGATTATCAAAGGAAAGACTACTGTCCACCTGTGTCCCAAGGTCTCTTATCACACTTTCGGTGTTAAGTAGACTACCACCTATGTTGTAGTTCATGGGTACAGAGTTTTTACCAAAGGGGATGACAATGCACTTTTTGGCACTGAGCTTGAGACCATGGCTTTGACACCAGGCATCTGTCTCAGTGATGCCCTTTTGTAGGATGCCCACATCGTTAGGAGTTTCAGTTATGGCTCCTAGTTTGCAGTCATCTGTAAACTTCATTAGCCAAAGACCTTCTATGTAAGCCTGTACTTCAGAGAAATTATTTATTTTTTTATTTTATTTTATTTTACATTTGTTGACCGGGCTAGTCCAGCTGGATAATTTCCATTTTCAGTGGAGGCCCGGGGAGAAAAGCTCCACAATTAAAACAAGGTTAAACATTTAAGCAACAATGCATACATTTTAGTGTAGTAGAAAATACAGCGAAAAAAAATCAGGTAAAAAACAAATAGCCTAAGCTATATATTCATATTTTTTTTTTTTTTTTTTTTTTTTTAGAACAGTACAGTAATTTAGTCATTTGAAATAGCAGGGAAAGATAGTGATTTTTACGTAGGGAGGTATGGCTGAAGAGCGAAGAAGTCATTTAGTCTGGATTGGTACAGGAGCAGAGCCAGAAGTTGTTAAGATGTAATAGAAGTTGTTTTTTTGAAAAGTTGAAAGGAGTCTAGTGAGGTAATGTGTGGGGAGGTTATTCCATATTTTCCTATGGAGTTTGAAAATAGACAGTTACCTGCTGAATTTGTAATTCTAGCTGTGGTGACTTGTATCTTTTCGACAGATCATAACTGTTTCAAGTTTTTGTAGGGAGTAAGGAGGTTACTGAGAGCTGGTGTTTTGTTGGTTGATAAAGAATGTTATGTGTAATTAAGAGTTGTTGATAGATAAGCTTGTTAGGTAGTTCTAACCATTGTAATTGTTTTAAGTTATTACAGTGGTGAGTTCTGTACTGGGATGCTGTGGCAAAGCGGGCTATATTATGATAGGATGTAGTTAGTTTTTCAGGTTACCTTTAGAGATTGGTGTAAATAGAGGAAGCATACAGTAGGGTGGAGATATGATGTGATTGAGCTAAGGTGGTCCGTGCTTCTGGAGTAAGGAAGGGTTTTATTCTGTACAGTGAACCTATCTTTTTATTTACTGCTTTTATAGTGTTATTGATATGACAATCATAGTTAAGATTATTATCAATAGTAACACCAAGCAGTTTGGTAGTAGAGTCTGGGGAGATAAGAGAATTGTCAGCTGCAGTAATAGTAAAATTTAGTTGAGGAGATTTGTGGGTAGGTGAGAATAGTAATAGCTTTGTTTTCTTGGAGTTGAGAAGGAGACATGTTTTACAGAACCATTGTTCAACGGTTGAAAAGGTAGATTGTGTGAGTGACTGGAGTTCAGATTGGGTGGGAGCTGTACAGATGATGGTAGAATCATCTGCATATTGTATGCAGGTAGTGTTATGGATAGATGATTGAAGATCATTAATAAAGATAGAGAATAAGAGTGGACCTAATATTGATCCTTGAGGTACTCCTAAGGAGATAGGTAGTAGAGCAGATAGAGCATTTTTCCAGAGTACTGCTTGTTGTCGGTTTTCAAGGTAGGATGAGAACCAGGTTAAGGAGGAAAAATCCAAGGCAAGTCAGTTTAGTATGTGTAGGAGAAGTTTATGGTTGACCATGTCGAAGGCTTTTGACAGGTCTAGGAAAAGAGAAGCAGTTAGTTTGTTATTATTACGGTTACAGTTTATTGTGTTAGTAAAGGAAAGTAGTGCAGTGGTCGTACTATGTGAGGGTCTAAATCCATGTTGAGTGTTTGCTAGTAGGTTATTTTGAAGGAGATGGTTAAGTAGTTGTTTGTGTATACATTTGCCATGATTTTAGCTAGTGGAGATAATAGTGCTATTGGGCGGTAGTTAGAGAGGTCAGTGGATTTGCCTCCTTTATGTAAGGGTATGATGTGTGATATCTTCCAGATTGCTGGAAAATCACTTTCTTTTATGGATCTGTTTATTAGGATCGAAACAGGGTAGGCTACAGCTTTTGCTGCTACCTGAAGGAATTCAGCAGGAAGCTTATCTGCTGAGGGGGTAGTGGGTTTAAGTTTTTGTAAGAGATTGTATGTAGGAGGTGGGTATGGGTTGAAGTTGAAGGGAAGGAATGACTTTGTTGGTGTTACTTAAGATCAGTTGGGAAGCATCAGGGGATAAATGGCTTGCTAGTGTTTGTATGGAAGTAGTAAAGAAGCTATTGAAGTTATTGGCTATTAAAGAGGGATTATCAGGGTCTAGATTCTGTGGGTTAGGTGTTACTATTTTACCTGGGGTAAGTAGATGATTGATAGTAGACCAGAACCTTTTTGGTTCTTTTTGTGGATTGCTGAAGTTCTACATAGTAGTTCTTTTTGTCTGAAATAATAGCATTTTTGGTTTTGTTTCTCAGCTCTCTAAAGGTTTGATAGTCTGTTGGGTTTCTAGAGGCGCCATTTCTTCCAAGATTTATTTTAAGCCTGATCTTTTGTTTAGTATTAGAGGTAAGCCAGGGTGCTGTTCTGGTCTTTATTCTAATGGTACGACTTGGGGCATGGTGGTTTAGGATTGTAAGGAATGCTGAGTTGAAATATTCTGGCTTTGTTGAGAGAGAGGTGCTTTAGAGGGTCCAATTGTATTGTGAGAGTTCTGTTTGAAATCTTTGGGGATTAAATTGTTTCTTTGAATATAGTGTTCTATGTGAGGTAGGTAAGTTTTGATGAGTTTTAGCTCTAATGACATATGTGAGGGAGTGATCGCTAAGGTCATCAGGAAGGATGCCAGTTTTGTAGCTTTGTGAGGGGAGTTTGTAAGAACCCAGTCTAAGGTGGTTTCTTTTTGCTTGTTTTATTTATTCTAGTGGCACTATCAATTAGTTGTTTGAAACCAAAAAGGTTTAAATGGGAAGTAGGGTTAGCATTGTTACAAGATTTCCAGTCAATGTTAAAGTCTCCAAGGAGTAGTGTTTCTTGAGGGAGGTAATTTGAGAGTTGTTCAAGAAGTTGTTCTAATGTGGGGATATTATTTCCTGGAGGCAGATAAGCACAAATGATGTTTATTGATTTAGTAGCATTAATTTGAACTCTAGAGCAGATTATTTCGACATTATTGTTTTGGGTAAGAGCAAGGTCAAGAAGAGTAAGCTTCAGGTTAGATTTATATAGGATAGCTACTCCACCTCCTTTCTTGGAGGTGCGATCAAGTCTAACAATGTTATATCCAGGTGGGGTAATTTCAATATCTTTAATAGATGGTTTTAGCCAGGTTTCTGATAAGCATAGAATAGATACCAAACAGGAGAGGACCCAGGACTGAACCCTGTGGTACTCCACTTATCACTGGTCTGAAGTCGGATTTGGAGTCTGCTACTTTCACGGTGTGGGTTCTGTCAGTGAGCCAGTTGGCAACCCATCTTGTGACACAGGGATTTATACCTAATTTAGTGAGTTTATCTATAATTCCAGAGTGGGGGATGGTGTCGAAAGCCTCGGCAAGATCTAGATAGGCTGTGTGAACCACCTTACCCTCATCTATGGCTTTGGTGACTGCTTCAAAGAAGTCTATCAGGTTTAGGAGACATGCTCTGCCTTTTACAAACCCGAACTGGGTGGGGTCCAGAGTTTGGAGGTTACCAATGTCTTTGTTTATAAGTTCCATGATGATAAGTTCCATGATGATACGTTCCATGGCCTTGCAGACCAGGCTCGTCAGGCTAATGGGACGGTAGTTCCCGGGGTCCATGGTGGCTACCCCCTTGTGGACTGGGATAACCGCCACTGTGCGCCATTCAGAGAGCACAAAGCCTGAGGTGGGGCTATGACTGAACATGGTATTAGGTGGGGTGCCAGTTCGTTCCGTAGTTCATGTAGAACGCAACCTGGGATGTGGTCTGGTCCCATGGATGCTGTGTTCTTGGGTTTGGAGAGTGTGGTTTTTACCTGTGCAGCCGTGACTACAGGGACTTTGCATTCTTCCGGTATAGAGATGGGCCTTTTAGGGGGCGAGAGGGGGGTAAAGTTAGCACTGAACTAATCTGCCAGGATGTTGGCAATATCAGTTGGGTCTGTATATTTAGTGCCATTGTGCTGTAACTCAGAGCAGATCTGAGTGTTGCCATTGAGATTCTTGACATAGCTATAGAATGCTTTGTGGTTGTCTTTAGAATCAGTGGCAATTTTGTTTTCGTAACTAGCTTTGGAGGATCTTATAAGGGATCTCAGCTTCTTACTGAGGCTGACCAGGGAGCTCCTCCACTCATGGGATTTTACTCTCTTTTGCAATAGTTTCTTCCTTCTGTTATACAGTTTGTTTATGGCAGGGGACCACCAGATTGGCTTCCTTTTTTTGGGAGATAGCATCTTGGTTCTGTTTGGGATAGCACGATCCATGCACTCATGTAAGTGCTTATAAAATGCAATTGTGTAGGATTCAGTAGTCGTAACTGTATTGTCCATCTGCGTGGGTGTCATGAAGTTCACCACTTCTGTCTTAAGAAGCATGAAGTTGGCTTTGGAGAATTTTTTTACCATGGTTTCCTTAATGGGGGGGTGAGGGAAGGATGTGGATATCTAGGGTGATTAGCTTATGGTCGGATCGGACCAATGAGGCATTGACTTCAGGTGTGGAACACTGGTCACTCATGTTGGTAATGACTAGATCTAGGATATTGTTGCCCCTGGTGGAGGTGTGGATAAGTTGATCCAGGGCATTGGAGTTTATGAATTCCAGAAAGCATTGAGCCTTTAAAGGAGTTGGTACATGAGTAGTTTTCTCAGATAATGGTGGGGTAGTTGAAATCGCCCATTATTAGGGTGTTTGGTTGAACCATAATATTTTCTAGTACATCAAGAAAAGAGGAGTGGGAATCCTGGGGCATGGTGGGGGATCTGTAGCAAGCTACAATTTGGATTGCAGTTTTGCCCAGAATTAGTTGCCCTTGGATAACCTCGGATGCATTATGTTGAGCAACTAGCCTGGAGGTGTGGATATCCTTAATGAATATGGACACACCTCTGCCTTTGGTGTTCCAGTCCAGGTTACATGGCCGAAAAGTGTGGTATGAGTTATAGCCTGGTAGTGCAGGGGTGCTTTCTAGAGCCTTGAACCAGGTCTCCGTCACTGCACAGATATCGATGTTCTCTATTTTAAGGAGTGCCTCGAGTGAGTGCATTTTGAGATTTAGACTTCTAGCATTGAGTAGCATCACCCTCAGTTTTTGCTTGCCTGTTCCTGTTACGGTGGTGAATTTATCATTTGAACCTTGCCTAAAAAAGGTACTATAGGGGTGGGAAGAACCTTAGCCAGTATCCGGAATGCCAAGGGTGACAGGTGCAGGCCATCTCTGGCAAAGCATCGTGGTCTGTCGACCATGTCATCCCAGGCAGACAGATACTGGACCCCTTTAGAATGGCACCAGAAGCTTAGCCAATTGTTGAAGTCAATCATTTTGTCCTTGTACTGCGGTATCATTCTGGGTGATGGCAGAATGCTACTCAGAGCTAGGGTCATACCTGCCTGGGCTACAAGATCGGAGAGCTCTTCCACGTCTCTTTTCATGTAGTCCAGGGAGGTATGTCTCAGGTTGTTCACACCAACATGGACAATGAAAGAGTCATATTTGTACTTGTTGTGGAGTGACCTGAGTACGTGGGTTATGTGGCGGATCCTGGCACCTGACAGGCAGCTGACAGTAAGATTCTCCTTGTTTAGCCTGGTGAGTGGGACATCAGTGTGCCTGACTACAGAGTCACCTATGACTAGTATGTAGGGTACATTGTTTTGCTTTATGGCTGTGGTTGAGTGGCACACTGAGTCTGCAGGCTATGTGTTATTTGGGTTGTGTTGGGGGGTGGAGGTTGCTTGCATTTCTGCTTTGGAGGTCTCTGTTGCTTGAGCAGATTATTACTGAGAGCCTCCGCGAATGTTTTTGTGTTTCTATGTGTGGATTTTGGTGGTGTAGATTTAGTGAGAGTGATGAGTGTGGTGTGGTGCAAGTGTTTAACTTCTCCTCTTGACTGTCAAGTTCAGTCTTGGTTGGAGAGAGCTTTACCTCCAGTTTGGCTAGATAAGTGCATCTCTCACAAGTTGTAGCATTGGGTTGTAGGAGGAGAGGGTTGTCTGTGTACATGAGGCAATTTCTACATTGCCCCAAGATGCCCAGATTTATCAGATAGACAGGAGAGAACACTGGGAGCTGACCCTTGGACATGCCTGAATAAAAAACTATTTTCCTCTAGATAAGTGAGGAAAGTGAGTACAACAGCTGTTTTTCTCTAAGTAAGTGAGGAAAGTAAGTACCAGAACTGTTTTCCTCTAGGTAATGAGGAAGGTTGAGTGCTGTAGTAATAAGTAGCATATTTAGTGCTTACAACAAGTTCTGAACAAGTGGTGATCACGAATAAGCAAATTCAAGTGCTAAAATTAAGAATCTGTATCTGGACTAAACTAGTTACAGGAAAGGGGGGGAAACAAGTGCAAATGTGGGCTTTTAAATCAGAAAGTTGAGAGAGATGGAAAAACTGCCCAAATGGACAGTAACTAAGTAAGTTGTGGCGATGTGGTTATTGAAGGTGAATGGGTTCCTAAGTCTCTTATCACACTTTCAGTGTTTAGTATACTGCCACCTATGTGGTAATTCACAGGTACATGTTTTTTCCCAAAGGGGATAACTATACATTTCTTGGCATTGAGCTTGAGCCCATGGCTTTGGCACCAAGCATCTGTTTCTGTAAGGCCCTTTTGTAGAATATCCACATCATTTGGGGATTCAATAATGGCTCCCAGTTTGCAGTCATCTGCAAACTTTGTTAGCCAGAGTCCCTTAGTGTTGGCCTGTACTTCAGAGAAGTAGATGCCAAACAAGAATGGTCCCAGGACTGAACCCTGAGGTACTACATTTGTCACTTGTCTGGAGCTGGATTTGGAGTCAGCTACTTTTACAGTGTGGGTTCTGTTAGTAAGCCAGTTGGCAACCCATCGAGTGACGTAGAGATTAATAGGTTCATAGGTAGGTACTAGGCTATTGGCCCTAGGGCCTATATAAGCCTAGCCAAAAATGTACCCTGGCTATTGCCACCCAAGAAAATTATTTTCCTGTGCCACTGTCGAGCAGAGCCAAAGAAGTGATCCCTGGGGTGAATTTCCTATCTCCCATCCAATCATCAAGATTTTTCTTGAAGAGTGCTAATGAGGAACTCTGTTTGACATAGATATGTAGTCTGTTCCAGAATATGGGAAGTCTCTGGGACAGGAATCTATCCCTCCATCATGTTCTGTTTATTGTGGTGACAAGGCTTAGGTCCCTAGAGTGTGTAGCTCGGAGGGACTGGGATTTCTTTAAGTGGAGCATGTCAAACCACTCTGGGTTTGACATAGCTTTGTATGTTAGGCAGAGATCGCCTCTGAGTAGGCGATATGCGACGGAGTAAAGCTGGAGTTTTTTGAGATGGTCTTTGTAGGGCATCTGTTTGAGGCCAGTAATACTCTTTGTGAGGTATTTCTGTGGCCTTTCCAGTTGTTGTAGATGTCTTGTGAGGTACATACCAAAAGGGGCGTTGTACTCTATAATGGGTCTAATGAGTGATGAGTAGAGGGGAACAATGACCTCTTTTTTTTCTGGATGAGAAACCTTTTGTGATAAGGTAAGCCACGTAGAAGGATTTCCTGACCACTGTGGCGATGTGATTATCAAAGGAGAGACTGCTGTCCACCTGTGTCCCAAGGTCTCATCACATTTTCGGTGTTAAGTAGACTACCAGCTATGTGGTAGTTCATGGGTACAGAGTTTTTACTAAAGGGGATGACAATACACTTTTTGGCATTGAGCTTCAGGCCATGACTTTGACACCAGGCATCTGTCTCAGTGAGGCCCTTTTGTAGTATGTCCACATCGTTAGGAGTTTCGATTATGGCTCCTAGTTTTCAGTCATCTGCAAACTTTGTTAGCCAAAGACCTTCTGTATTAGCCTGTACTTCAGAGAAGTAGATACTAAACAGGAGAGGACCCAGGACTGAACCCTGTGGTACTCCACTTGTCACTGGTCTGAAGTCGGATTTGGAGTCTGCTACTTTCACAGTGTGGGTTCTGTCCATGAGCCATTTGGCAACCCATCTTGTGACATAGGGATTTATACCTAGTTTAGTGAGCTTATCTATCATTCCAGAGTGGGGGACGGTGTCGAAAGCCTTGGCGAGATCTAGATAAGCTGTGTGAACCACCTTACCCTCATCTATGGCTTTGGTGACTGCTTCAAAGAAGTCAATCAGGTTTAGTAGACACGATCTGCCTTTTACAAATCTGAACTGGGTAGGGCCAGAGTTTGGAGATTACCAATGTCTGTTTGAATTCCATAAGGATACGTTCCATGGCCTTGCAGACCAGGCTCGTCAGGCTAATGGGGCGGTAGTTCCCGGGGTCCACCGTGGCTCCCCCTTTGTGGAGTGGGATAACCCTCGCGGTGCGCCATTCAGTGGGCAGAAAGCCTGAGGTGAGGCTATGATTGAACATGATACTTAAGTAGGATGCCAGTTCATTGTGTAGTTCGTATAGAACACAGCCTAGGATATTGTCAGGTCCCATGGATACTGTGTTCTTGGCTTAGGAGAGTGTGTTTTTTTACCTGTGCAGCCGTGATTACAGGAACGTTGCATTCTTCCGGTATAAAGATGGGCCCTCTAGGGGGTGAGAGGGGGGTAAAGTTAGCACTGAACCTGTCTGCCAGGATGTTGGCAATATCAGTTGGTTCTGTATATTTAGTGCCATTGTGCTGTAACTCAGAGCAGATCTGAGTGTTGCCATTGAGATTCTTGACATAGCTATAGAATGCTTTGTGGTTGTCTTTAGAGTCAGTGGTAATTTTTTTTTCGTAACTAGCTTTGGAGGATTTTATGAGGGATCTCAGCTTCTTACTGAGGTTGACCACCAGTAATGGGATTTTACTCTTTTTTTGCAACAGTTTCTTTCTTCTGTTAGTTTGTTTATGGCAGAAAACCACCAGATTGGCTTCCTTTTTTGGAGGATAACATGATCCATGCATTCGTGTAAGTGCTTATATAGTGCATTTGTGTAGGATTCAGCAGTCGTACCCTTATTATCCGTCTGCATGGGTGTCATGAAGTTTGCCACTTTTGTCTTAAGAAGTGTCAAGTTGGCTTTTTAGAAGTTTTTTACAGTGGTTTCCCTAATTGGGGGTGGGGGCGAGATGTGGATGTCTAGGGTGACTAGCTTGTAGTCGGATTTGACCAACGAGGAATTGACCTCTGGTGTGGAACACCGGTTGCCCATGTTGGTAATGACCAGGTCTAGGATATTTCTGCCCCTGGTGGGGGTGTGAATAAGTTGATCCAAGGCCTTGGAATTTATGAATTCCAGAAAACGTTGAGCAAAAGAGCTGGTACATGAGTAGTTTTCCCAGTTAATGATGGGGTAGTTGAAATCGCCTATTATTAGGGTGTTAGGTTATACCCTAATACTTTCCAGTGTATCAAGAAATGAGGAGTGGGAATTCTGGGGCATGGTGGGGGGTCTGTAGCAAGCTACAGTTTGGATTGTGGTCTTGCCCAGAGTTAGTTGCACTTGGATAATCTCGGATGCATTATGCTGTGCAACTAGCCTGGAAGTGTGGATATCCTTAATGAATATGGACACGCCTCCACCTTTAGTGCTTCATTCCGGGTTAGGTGGTCGAAAGGTGTGGTATGAATTATAGCCTGGTAATACAGGGGTGCTCTCTGGAGCTTTGAACCAGGTCTCTGTCACTGCACAGATGTCGATGTTCTCCATTTTAAGGAGTGCCTCGAGTGAGTAATGACCAGCTTAGTAAGTTTATCTATGATTCCGGGAGGGGGGGGTATGGTGTTGAAGGCCTTGGCGAGGTCCAGATAGGCTGTGTGGCCCACCTTGCCCTTGTCCATGGCTCTGGAGACTGATTCAAAGAAGTCAATCAGGTTCAGGAGACAGGATTGGCCCTACACGAACCCAAACTGTGTGGTGTCCAGTGTTTGAAGGTTGCTAATGTCTTTGTTTATAAGTTCCATGATAGTACGTTCCATGGCCTTGCATATCAGGCTCATCAGACTGATGGAGCAGTAGTTCTCAGGATCCAAGGTGGATCCCCCCTTGTGGAGTGGGATAACTGTAGCTTGGTGGATTCCTACACATAATGGTGTGTACTAAGGAGGCTTACTGTCATACACATGAATGCTGCTTTCAAGAAGGTGGCAAGCATCTCATTATTATTACTGGCTGTATAGCACAGCAAAACTATAAGTGCAGGGCCATGCTTGGTGAGTATAACTGAATGTAGGTCAAGGTGGATGGGTTGCAAACTGGTTTAGAATAACTTTTCTGTAACGGCTGATATGGTTATAGAGATAGGATTCATTACTGCTACATAATTTTAATAGTCCCAGTATAACTATTTGGGTGCTTTGTGGTTTGTCATTCAATTCAATCCATATGTGCACATTCTGCATTTTTTAAGCCAACAAACTACATCTGTCTCTGATTCACGTCATTACTGTACTCCTGTCAAGCTAGGGAGTTAGGTAATAAGTGGGATGGGAAAGTTCAAATTACAGAAGGGTGTTTGCAAAAGATAAAAAAATATGAAATATTTCCTACGTTTGCATTAATAAAACAAAAAATGAAGCCTATCTGTGTGCTTCAGGGAATGGAATCCCAGTGATGACCCAGGTGACTGAGGTTCAATTAGCAGCCCTGCCACTGGAGGAACCATGCATGGAAAGAGTGGAGAGAAGAGCTGTTGCCTACATGTCTCTGTCTGGTGTGAATGGGGTTTTCACACAGGGGCAAATCGGGTGGTGCTAAATTCCTGCTGGAGGTCAAGAAGCTTACAGACTGTGTTGTGTGAGGTCGGGGTGGTGATTCTTGGAAGCAGCACCTTGTGAAAATGAGACAATGGCCTCTGCCGTCAAACACTGCACACCTTCCTTACTATGCATCACAATGGGTGTGTGGTTAGAGATGGGAAACTCAAATAGAAAATCTTAAACCACTCATGATGCCTATTTAAATGATGGTCCTTCCATGCCGACTTGTGCTCCAGTGATGGTTAACGAAGGGGCCAAATGACCATGGAAACAGCTGATGATTAACTGAAGAGGATCTGATGAGTTTTAAATAAACAAATAAAATAAAAATGGAGTAAGATACTCTCATGTTATGAGGACCTATGTAAGCAATGGGTTGGTAAGGAAAATTATACGAAATACACTTCTATTAAGAGAAACAACAAAAATATATATCTGTTTGAGTTAGACTATATTAATATTAAAGTAATTCTAATATAAACAATAGTAACTCAAGAACAGTATTAGCTTATGCATTAGGAATCAAGGTGGCATCTGCAAGCTGAGAGGGTATAGTCCATAATGAAAACATCACTGAGGGATGTAAAGAAGTGGAGATACTTAACAGTCTTTGTAGAATGTAAAGAAAATATGAAATATTTGACAAATTTCCTTAAATAAAACAAAACTAAGTGTGATAGTGACAAGTTGAGAGGGCCCATATAAGAATGGGTGTTAAAATAGAAATGATCTTATACATATTTGCATAAGACAAACACAGACACATATACAACTATTCTGTGTGAGGTACACAATATTATTACCATTATTATAATTATTATTATTATTATTTGAGACTAATGTCTCATGAACATCAGGTCATTCATAAGGAAGCAAGGTGGCACCTTCAACCTGATATAATTTAGCAGGTATGCACAATGAAATGAAATGGTCAGTGTATGATATGCAGGGCTCGAGTTATTAAAGAGCATCTGCCAAAAGGTATTAAAATATGACTTACTTCTCATATTTATTATGGAAAACCAGAGTATGACACAGTCATGTTGAGGAGTGGCTTATGCAAGCAGAAGGTGTTTAACAAATGCCATTGAAACTTGCTGGCTAATACGAACATCCAGAGATATAAATGTTTGTCTGCTCCATCAGTTATAAATATTATCAATATGATGTTTGCAGATGATATTGTGCTCAATAGTGAGAGTAGGGAACAGGCTGAGGAGTCCCTGTGGAGGTGGAGATATGCTCTAGAGAGGAGAGGAATGAAGGTCAGCAGGACTAAGAATATGTGCGTGTGAATGAGAGGGAGGACAGAGGAATGGTGAGGATGTAGGGAGTTGAGTTGGCGAAGGTGGATGAATTTAAATACTTGGGATCAACAGTTCAGAGTAATGGTGAGTGTGGAAGAGAGATGAAGAAGAGAGTGCAGGTTGGGTGGAGTGAGTGGAGAAAAGTGTCAGGAGTGATTTGTGACAGGTAGGTACCAGCAAGAGTGAACGGGAAGGTCTACAAGATTGTAGCGAGACCAGTTTTGTTACATGGGTTGGAGACAGTGGCACTGATGAAGAGACAGGAGTCAGAGCTAAAGGTAGCAGAGTTAAAGATGTTAAGATTTGCATTAGGTGTGATGAGGATGGACAGGATTAGGAATGAGTATATTAGAGGGTCAGCCCAGGTTGGGAAATTTGGAGACAAAGCCAGAAAGATGAGATTATGTTTGTTTGTTTGCACATGTGCTGAGGAGTGATGTTGAGTATATTGGGAAAAGGATGCTAAGAATGGAGCTGTCAGGTAAGAGGAAAAGAGGAAGGCCTAACACAAAGTTTATAGATGTGGTGAGAGAGGATATGCAGGTGGTTGGTGTTGGTGTGACAGAGCAAGATGCAGAGGACAGGAAGAAATGGAAACAGATGATCCACTGTGGCAACCCCCAATGGGAGCAGCTGAAAAAAGAAGAAAAAATGTTCATACCTGCATTAATATCACAAAAGCAGTGTATCCTACAGGCAAAAAAAATCCACCATCTTATACACATCATTACTGTACACAATTTTGACATTAATATTTGTTATCTGACATAAATGTTTTTGTAGATTAATATTGTTGTTTTCAAAAAATTGTGAAAATATATGCATCACTTTCATACACTGTGCATCATTACAAAAAAATGAGTGTATACTACCCACTCTTGTCACACATTACTGGAAAGCTCTCTAACACATGAGCAAGTCTTCATTGATATCTTGGGTCAATGTTGCATGGATACAGGCATCGTTTGCTCAACCATAATACTAGCATTTTTGGCAAATATATGATGTTTTTGTTCAAAAATTTGCAACATATAATCGTTGTCACCACATGGAACTTTGACTCTAATACCAATGGGGTAGTGCATCATCTGATGAAGTTTCGTATTTCACATATTTTGTTACTCATACCATTCATGAGATACTGCATATCATATGTGTTCCGTTTACAATACAGAATCTGGGACAAAACAACTCAGGAAGATTGTGATTTCCTTACTTCAAAGATTTTGGGAGGTAAGGATAGTACTTAGCTTCATGCAGTAGAAGACTGAATGAATTAAGTACTTCAGCCACAATAAACATCATGACACAATAAAGCTCTATGAGTTTTAAAGAAATAGACAAAAAGGGTGCCATAGGTATGAATTGGTTAATTACCTGGGCCAGCATGATAATTTGTATCTTCTCTGTCATATTCAGAAAATCATGTGTAAAAATGCAAAATCAGGACTGCATCTAATCTTCTTCCTGAAATCCATGCTAAGAGGGCCTAACACAAGGGCGTATGTGGCAGACTAACAGCACTGTCAATTAAGTTTTCAATGAGTATCCTACAATCTTACAGGCTTAGGCATGGAGCAGACGGCAGAGTAGTGCTGAGAAAAGTAAGAAGAAATCATTTCAGGAACTACCTTGCATGTATAACGGATTTTGATTAAAATACCTATTAGGTTCTATGCTACTGATTGCCATAAAAACAATTACTAGAAAATGGAACTCGGAATCTAAACCATCTTTATTTGAAGTACTGATAAAAGAACTGGAAGTAGGACCTTTCGAAAAATGAATGAACAAATTACACAGACATAAATGGAATTTTTGGGAACAGAACAATACATGCAGAATGTTTAGGAGGAGGAGACAGGTTTCAGGGAAGGCAGGTATTGAGCAATTTATGAAATGCTGGACTGAATAACAGTTATAAAGAAAGAAAACATATACGTATACTACATGTAAATGGAAAGAAAATGCTAATATGGTTTGTTTTCTTTTATATTAATGCATATGTGCCTGTCTCATAACAGATAATTTGATAATGATGTTTACATTTTTTTCTGTGTAAGTGCTGATTATAGAGTATATTATAGTCTAATTTTCCTGGCTGTTTCTTTCTTGTAGTAGGTAGCTATTACAGAATTTCTCTCTTTTATATTACATCAATGTTGCTTTTAAATATTTAGGGTTTTACATGTTTTTACACACTGCTGTTGCTCTTGTTACAGTAAACAGCTGCTAAAGGGTATCATTGCTGTATAAATCACTGCCCTCAACTGGAAGGTATTTCACACATGGTGAGCTGAGACTGCACTATTCCAGATGTTCCATTACAGGATAACTAATGCAGTAAATCATCTCTAAAAGTGCTAGAACTGCAGTTCAACCCATCAGAGTAGGAGGCATGGGTTGTTTTTGTACTGTGCAAGTAGGTCTGCCAGAGTTTTATAGGTATCTTGTATGCTGCTCTGTAACCACAGAATTATGTCTTTAGATAGGATCAGCTGCAGGGATTCTGGAAACTGTGCTGGCTGCTGCAGCTGTCCTGCAAAAGACTGTTTCAGCTTTTGATGCAGAGCTGTGTACATTTAAAATGTCTGTGCACCTAATAAATGGGGTGCATACATATTTATGATTCCTTATTTATGCAACGTAGTGATGTAACAGAGGATATTTTACATTCCTTACAACAATGCAGGACTTGGATTTCCTAATGATGCAATACAGTTTGCGAGTTGTGTTCATATTGTTAAACCTATTCCCACTGGCTGGACCATCCTTGGTACAGGTGTAAAGCAATCATTCTAACAGAATGGGTACTCTGCATTGTCTGCATCTAGACAGCAGTTAGTGGCGTTCATCTACATAATGACTACAATAGTACTGATTATCAGCAAAAGCAACACTGTTTTTTCATTTCTTCTTTGTTCACTGAGTTAGTCCCAACAGGCTAGTGGACACTTTCAGAGACGACCCAAGGTGGTGTTTACGTTATTGGTGGAAATTTAGCCAGGGCATTAGGTAACTTCCTTTACTCTGTTTGATAGGTGCCTTGGGATCTTATACATCCACCTGGGCTACCACCAACTTAAGCAGATGGGACCTCTGTTTAACATGTCATCTGAAGGATGACATATAGTATAATCATATGTAAATGAAGCAAGGATTAACAGATGTAAATTTGCCATATCAGTTGTTAACTAATGGAATCTCCTGAGTGGGTCATTTTTGGAATTAATGAAATCTCTTGAGTGGGTCACTTTTGGAATTGCCCCTTCAGTAATCTCAGCTTGGTATTGTTTTTTTTTTCTCAGTATTCATTATATTAGTTGATATGTGACAGTATCCTCCTTGGTGGGTCGCTGTTGGGACTGCCTCATCTGGAATCTCAGTTTGGCAATTTTCTTCTCTCATATCCCATCTCCTAAGGTATGCAAACCTTCTGTTGAGAACCAAGCTAGGACAACATGCCAGTATCTTGCACCCATCAGTTTGGCTCTGCTCACTGAGTGAGCACAAACTGTGAGACAAGAAACAAAACAGTATACAGTATATATAACAAAATAAATAAAAATATATTTGCCTCAGATATAGGGAACTTCAGAAGCAGCCAGTAGATGGAGGAACTGCCTAAGCACAGCAAAATGGTGAGAAGGGAGAAGGAAATGGCTACCCATTCATGTGGACTCCTCTGCAAATCAATTAACATGGTGAGTATATATCTACTTACAGGTGACTGCAGAAATTCACAATGGGAAATTGTTCAGACTTCCAAGCAGTTAAAAAAAAAAACTTTGGTAAAGGACAGGCACAGAGAAGGGCCAAAATGTCAAAGGCCATCTCCTGTATCAGCATGCTGGCCAAGGATGTCTGAATCCTCCTGGATTCCACTCCTAATGAAGGCAATAATGCTTGGTGAATATCTAAACAGATGACTAAGCAGAGACAGCGATTACATCTGTAATGGAAAAAAAACATCTGCTTTAGAAGCAGTTGTAAAACGGGCTACTGGCCTTTGACAACACTGTTTTCCAGTGGTTGTGTCACCACATATTTGAAGAACAGACAGCTTTTTCAATGTTACTGAACATGTGCAACCTCTTCTAGTTAAATCTTTGTTGACTGTGGATGTCCACGGAATGACACACTGATTCGCCCTTTGCTTTTCTCCCAGAAATAAAGTGAGATGACTAGCTTTCTTTAAAAAAAAAACAATTGTTATACTACTTTTAAAAAAAAAAATGTGGATTAGTCCTAAGGGACAGCAGATCTTTATAATACAACAGATATGATAGTTCTTTACAAATAACATTCTGAATATTCTGGCAGTTAACACAAAGGATTACGGTTCCCTGGGCTAGTAATGATTTGCTTCCTGTAGTCCTGGGTACAGGGTTTGATTCATTCCACCTCCATTCATTTACTGTTTGAGTCTCAGCAAGATAGTGCTTCCTGGTCACTCTTGAAAAGGGACACTTGTTTGCAGTGGGCTTAGCCAGTCAAGAAATTAATATAATAATAATAATAATTATTATTATACAATGATAGCCCAACGAGTGTGCCTGCTGTAAATCAAGCATATACTAATAGAAAAAAGTCTGGTCACTGAAGTACCATTGAGCGGCCAGACTTCCTCCTATTAGTGCAGGCTACAGAGGCATACACTACATTATCCAGATTTTCACAGAATGCCCAGGTTTTTGCCTCATATTTTTAGTAATTTTCTCATACAATTTGTGGTTTTCCAACAAATCACTGATTAATGAAGTCACTAAATAATGACATGCATTTCAATTTCAGACTTCATATGCTTCAGGCAATGCACAATAACACACATTTTGTTATTCTAGCAGCTTTCTAAGTTGAAAAGAGCAAATTTTACAATTGTTCCCTATTTTGGGGCCTTTGCCCCCATTAATTAAGGCTTTGTCTACATTTCTTGGGCTGAGATGTTGAGAGGTATGTACAAAGGCCGGAGAAAATACAAGAAAATCAGTTACATTCTACAAAACTAAAGAAATGTACCTTATTTTCCATGTATTTCTGCCCTGTCTCTCTCATACCTGTAAACTGTCTGAATTTTATAGTTTAAAAAAAAAAAAAAAAAAAAAGCAATGGGATCTTCCTTTCTCTGTTGCTTGTTCTCAGCAGTACTGATGTACTGTGCAATTGTGGGAATGAAAGTCCCGCACACATGTGCAATACATCAACAAATGCAGTACAAAGAGGAAACAACATGGAGGAACACTATGGTGCCGTTACACAAAGACATTATTTAAGAAAAGCAAGCAATTTGTTTCTTAAATAATGTCATTGTATAATAGCAATGACAGACTTGTAGCCATGGATATATGAGGTTATACCAACAATTGGCATTGTTTAATCACTCAGGCTTCTCCCTTGTGATCAAACCTAGCCACTGTGGGTAGATCCTCAATATACCCACACCCACTCGTTGATTAATGCTTAATAGTAAAATATCTTCTTTGACCATCAAAAACAAGACTGAGCTTTGATCTTTCTTTTTTGAATTTTGTGATTAGGTGCAGAATCATGATGAATGATTGGAAAGTGTACAGGAATCTGCCCTACCACAGGAGAAAGGAACCATACACCCTAAATTCACTTACGGATTACTAAGCCATGCAAATGAGGAGGAGGACTGCATTCTTCTAAGTGGCAGAAAGTTACTTCTAAGGTTTTCCACTTCTAGATAATTCTGACAAGACAGGCCTCCTGAATACTTAACTCCAGGAGAAGTCGGGAGGTGCAGCCGACAATTGCCACCAGTAAGTTTGCCTCTCCCAGAGTGATGCAATGTTGCTACTTCTGCCTATGTTCCACCAGCAGATGTGCATTTCTTCTCTGCAAAGGGATTACAAGCAGCTGACTCCCTATTTCTTTAAAAAACAAATGATGTACTGGTTGTTGGACTAGATCAGCATGGGTGTCAGCCTCATCTCATCGTCCAAAGCCCGGAGGACAAGACACACTACCTATAGGTTCATTTTGTTTATATGTAGTCTCTCTCCCAAGAAGCCTAGTTCCCCTGAATCATGAAGGAACTGAAGTAGGCTACTGACTCTGACAGTGAAGCACTCATCACCAGAACCTGCACTAGATTTTCTAGCAGGACGAGAAGACCCACACTAAGACTGCTGTGGGATGGCCATCACTTCATAGCTCAGAGACAGAGGCAAGGAAACACCAATTTATTCTCAGCTCTACCATGACTACAGAATTATGAAAGACCAAAAGCTTTTCCAATGTGTGGTCACCTAGGCAGGGGGCTACAACCTGGACATCAGACGATCCATGACAGTGTTGTGGCTTTACAGCCAGTGATATCTCAGTGTTCACTAATCAACTTACTGAGATATGCAAAAAGCTACCTGAAGGCTGGAGACAAAATGCGATTAAAAATGCAGAAGGATCTAAGCCTGGATACTCTGCTGTGTATTCTCCAAGGCTGTAAAGGTTATGATATCCTAGGTCCATCTGGGTCAAGAATGACAATACAGCAGAGTGTACAAATCTGCTTAAATAAACACCATCATACAGTTGCTCCTCTGAACTGGATTTAAACTGAACGTCTCCCAATTAAAGACCACTATGGTCAGCAATCACAGAAGGACAATGCCAAGAACACTTTGGAGTGTCTCTTGAATGGTCTACTAGAGGCCTGTTATTCAGATAATGGAACACATGGAATCCCTACTCCTGCAAAGCATTCAGGAAAATGGCTACCACTCCAGAAAATGGCAGCATATTTTACTAAAAGTGGTACCCATACCAAGTGATCTTGTATAGAACCCATTAAGATAAAAATTAAGGAACGTCTTATATAGACAACAGACATGCAAAAATGTGTCCATTATATTCAGCAACACCAACCAACGACCATGCAGTGGCAGAGGCAAGATTTGTTAGAAAGGCACCATCCATAACATGCCACAGAAGACATACTCAGTGAAACCACTAAGGATCATGATCAAATGAATGTCTCGTATGCCCTTCTGAAGCCAAGAAAACAGACTATAAGAAATCCTTACCCTTTCCAAAGGTGGGAAAAATCTCTACAGTTTTTCTAAGAAGCAACCATTGTGACAATCTTAAAGTTCAGAGGAGATGGCTTGCATCTCGAAAGGAAATGAATGCACGATGGCTGTTCATGCTGTGAAGAACTCTAATAAATGGCCCCCAATCCCCCTGCCCAATGTCAGCCCTGGACTGTAGTCAAACCTCCAGCTGCTTAGCCTTAGAGTCAATGTACTGGAAGATTCAGCAAGCTAAGGTGGGGAGGCAACACTGCCTGATCATTAGGAGGTAACTTCAGTCTTTAAGTGGCCTTCTTCTTCCATGAGGGCTGGCCTAACTTAGAATGAACACTAGAAGCTAGGTGAAGATCATATAGTCCTCTTAACATTAGAAAACATCATCAAACAGGTTCAGCAATACCTAGCCAAAGAGGACCTTTCTCTGGAGAAGAAAACTAGAATGGCTTGCTTCAGATCCGCCTTGAAAGAGGCCAGCTTCAGCTAAATCATCCTGCATAAGCAAATACCACAGCCTCTGTCATGTCCAAATTATCATACAGTGAAAACTGGAGTCAGACACATAGAAGCATGCTCAACAGCTCTACCCTGACTCCAGAATTATGAAGTACCAAAAGCTTTTCCAATGTGTTGTCACCTAGACAGGGCTATAACCCTTACCTCTCAACCTGGAGACAGCAAAAATCTGGACAAAGGCGCATGAAAAATAGGTACACATCTGTATGCTGATTAACATAAAATTTGCATACATAATTATGTAACCCTGCCCACTCCAGTGGGATTGTGGGATACCAACTTTCGAACGCAAACTGAAGAACAGACAACCAAAATATGGCCCCAGACCCTGCAGTAAATGGTAACCCTTTTTTTCTGACATGTATAGCAATGATCTTCACTGGGAAGGGTGAAGATGATGAACCTTAGGATTTTGTTTTTGGTGACTTGCAGTATGTGGATTTTGTGGTAAAATTAGGACATTTAATGGTAGGCAATATTCTAATCTTAGCAAAAGATTATTATAGTTTGTTAGGACCTCCAAAAGTCATTCAGCTAGAGTTTGAGCCGCCTGTGGCTGCCTTTGACTTTGCTGCCCTTTCCCCCTCACAAAATCCTGACTGAATGGGGCCCCCCCATACACAGCCCTGCCCCTGCAGCCATTCCACTGTCCTATTACTTGGCTATTTCTCCCCACTTATCACAAACACTAATGTGCATACTTCTTTACTTCTACAATGATTATTTGGATTTCATTTAAAACTTTTATTTTACATTTTATAGCACAAACACTAATAGACAAAGCAATACCGTCTCACAATGAAAATAGACTTAGCATTAAAACTTATCTGCCCTTGAAAGTAAACTCACATTCATTGAAACAGCATTGAAAACCACATTCAAAGAAAATGCATTTGGCCAGTGGCAGATAAAGATTACCTTTGGGCTGTTTTCAAATCATAGGCCCCTTGCATACAAAACATGCAAGTGTTCTTTGATACACATTCCTGACTGTTTTAAAATGTATCCCTTGTATAATACAGCACACTTGTTAGAGCGTGTTTTAAATTTATTGTTTTGAACATTTTTCCAGTAAGCAATGAAACAAAATGCATGAACCAATAATGACAAAACTGCCCAATTCAGAACATTTCCATCATAAAAGTCTACTCAGATTTCTACAATCCACAAGTATCAGTAAATATGCACAATCTCTGCAGAAGTACAAGTCTTCCACATTAAAGAGATCTGTAACTCATGAAGAGGTTGCTGCTAGCAAACAACTTTATATATTATTATCTACAAATAAAGTGCCTGTTGCCCTTGATGAATAAATTGACTATGTTACATTAAAAAAAAAATGATAAGCTAGTAATATTGATAACAGGTTTATAGTTACTAGGTATCTCCGCCACAGAGGACATTCTCAGGACTGCAGCATGCACCCCCCCCCCTTTAAAAGTACAACACAGTACAGTCTCACCAATCCATCTACATACTGTGGGAGTGGAACCCACAAGCTTTCTGCATCAAAAGCAAGTATTCTACCAAAGAGACTTGACATAAGCAGCACTAAACTTCTGAAGAACTATGCAGTATAAGAAAATCTGGAAAAAGCCAAAAAATTATTGGGGGGGGGGGACAAAGGCCCAAAAACTGGGACACATTTTAAACATTGTATAATCTTATAAAAATTGCTAGAATAAAATGTTTCGTGTTACCCTGCATTTCCTGAAAGACAGAAAGACTGAAACTTAATTGGCTGTCATTATTTAGTGAATTCAGTTCTCACTAATTTGCTAGTAAACAACAAATTTTAAGAGGAACAAACCAAACAGCCAAACACAAGTGGTGTACGTGGGGCCACAGTACTGGCATTTAAGCAAATTTTTATTTTTATTTATTTATACATAAAATCATAAAAAGCCACTGGACTAGAAACTATGGAGGTACAAATTTTTCCCAGAAAAAAGGGACAATTCAAGTACTCCATTTATGGTATCTCTAAGCATGCCATAGCACTATTATTTTATTTGTGCTGATATGTTTCCTAGTTTGCATGTACAGCAAGATTTCCCAGTATCGCCACTTCTGATACATGTTGTTCACCTTGTTCAACAGTTTTAGGACATTTTTATAACTGCCATTTAAATAGTGTCAGAAGGCTACCAAGAACGTATGCCAGGCCCCCTTTTCAGAAAGTTCCTTAAAAAGTGGAAAACTTTCTTGTCTTGGTCTCATGGTGTAATTGCCAAAATGGATCAAAAAGGTCTAGAACAGTGTTTCTGGCAGACTTGGGGTAGCCAGTTATATTCTGTAAACATTGTGTTTGTTAAAGTGTCAGTTCTGAGGTCTTTTAACAGAAAAAAGTGTCAAAGCAGTGACGTGTTTCTTCTGATTTACCTAGAATAGCTTGTGTTGGCCTTTGCCGACATACAGAAGACAGAACCATAACACACTCCATTCACTAAGCTGTTGTCAGCACTGCAACATTTTTTTTTTACTCTGAAATATGCAATAAGATGATGATGCAGTTCTATTATAGCAAGGATTTATGGATGAATTTTATGTCTGTGACTATTTATAGCTCGTAAAACCATACTCGACTTTATTACAGTATGTATAACTAACCATTTTAACTTGCACCGCATGAACTTATTACCTACAGCCAAGGACTTAATGTAATCGCCACTCAGTTCCTAGAAAGCTGACTCTGTTGTACACACAGAAGTGTTAGTGACCAGATGGACAACAGCGCTTTGCTTCGGAACTGCAGGGGGTTACTATACAGCTAGCTGTATAAGGATAGGACAGCAAACACACCAAATCACAGGACTACAAATGTAGCACTTTCATTTCTGAAGAGCAGTACAGGGCATTTGCTGTAACACTAAACTGATTCAGATTAAAACAAAACACATGCAATCGTGGCGACTTTTTTTCCCGATCAGACAGTATCCAAAGCCAAAGGGAATGCCTTTTGCATTCTAGATTTATTTCAAAGCACTCCTAGAGAATAGTGAATGCAAAGCAAACCATGCCATTGCTACCTTTGGAAAGCAGGTACTACAGGCAGTACAGAAGGAAATAAAGTAATATATCTAATAAAAAGAAGTGCTACAAAAACAGCATTAAATTAGTACAGGTGATATTCCATAACGGAAACGTCCAACCCAAGGTTGCATATTTAGAAACTAGTAACTAGGTGATTTTAGTAGCAGTAGAAACCACTGAACATATTTTCATACAGCACAGAAGTGCAGGAACGTTTAATGCAGGTTCAAATCCAGTGGCACTTAATCTGTCCTAAACTTCCTTCTATGCTAATTGTCTCAGAAACGAATAAAACGGGTAATACAACAAGCAAGAGGGGGAAATCCAGCAGAACCTAATGACTTACGTGACTTTCACACAGCATAGAAGTGCAGGAACGTTTAATGCAGGTTCAAATCCAGTGGCACTTAATCTGTCCTAAACTTCCAAGGGTCAGCTTCCGGTGATTTCTCCTGTCCACCTGGTGAATCTGGGCATACTGGGGCAATGCAGCAATTGCCTCATGTACACAGACAACCCTCTCCTCCTACCACCCAACACTTCAACCTGTGAGAGATGCACTTACATAGCCAAAATGGTAGCAAAGCTCTCTCCACCCAAGATTGTGCTAAACAGTCAAGAGGAGAAGGTTAACACCCACACTACACCTCAAGCAACACATAGCACTTCTAAATCCGCACCACCAACACCCACATATAGCAACACTAAATCCACATATGCAGAGGCCCTTAACTGTAACCTGCCCAAGCAACAAAGACCTCTGAAGCTGAAACGCAAACAAACACCAATCACAACCAATGTGTCACATAGTTCACAACACCAGTGTGCCACCCAGCAACAGCCCCTAAGGCAAGACAAGGTACCTAACACTTTAGTTATAGGTGACTCTATAGTCCGGCACACTGATGTCCCTCTCACCAGGTTGAATAAGGAGAAAATTACAGTCAGCTGCCTGTCGGGTGCCAGGATCCGCCACATAATGCATGCACTCAAGTCACTCCACAACAAGTACAAATATGACTCTGTCATTGTCCATGTTGGAGTGAATGACTTGAGACGTACCTCCCTGAACTACATGAAAAGAGACATGGAAGAGCTCTCGGATCATGTGGCCCAGGCAGGTATGACCCTAGCCTTGAGTAGCATCCTGCCTTCGCCCAGAATGATACCACAATATAAGGATAAAATGATTGACTTCAACAATTGGCTAAGCTTATGGTGTCATTCAAAGGGGATCCAGTATCTGTCTGCCTGGGATGACATGATTGACAGAACACGATGCTTTGCCAGAGATGGTCTGCACCTGTCGCCCCTGGGATTCAGGTTACTGGCTAAGGCTCTTGCCACCCCTATAGTGCCTTTTTTAGGCAAACTTCAAAGGACAAAACCACCACCGTAACAGGTACAAGCATGCAAAATCTGAAGGTAATACTACTCATTGCTAGAAGTCTAAACCTCAAAATGCACTCTCTCTCGAGGCACTCCTAAAAATGGAGAACATCGATATCTGTGCAGTAACTGAGACCTGGTTCAAGGCTCCAGAGAGCACCCCTGCAATACCAGGCTACAACTCTTACCACACTTTTCAGCCACCAAACCAGGACCGAAACACTAAAGGTGCAGGAGTGTCAATATTCACCAAGGATATTCACACCACCAGGCTAGTTGGCCAACACAATGTGTCTGAAATTCTCCAAGTGCAACTAACACTAGGTAAGACTGCAATCCAAATTGTAGCTTGCTACAGATCCCCCACCATACCCCAAGATTCTCACTACACCTTTCTAAACATACTGGAAAATATTAAGATAGAACCAAACACCCTAATACTGGGTGATTTCAACTACCCTGCCATTAACTGGGAAAACTACTCATGTCCCAACACCTTTGCGCAACGGTTCTTGGAATTCATAAATTCCAACGCCCTGGATCAACTAATCCAGAGTCCCACCAGGGGCTCCAATATCCTAGACCTGGTCATTACCAACATGGAAAATCAATGCTCCATACCTATGGTCACCCCCTCGTTAGTCAGGTCTGACTATAAGCAAATCACCCTTAACATCCACATCCCATCCCCACCCCCCAGTAAAGAAACCACCATAAAAAAACTTCTCCAAAGCCAACTTCATGCTACACAAGTCAGAAGTGACAAACTTCATGACACCCATGCAGACGGGAACTGAAAGTTCAACTGCTGAATCCTACACTAAGGCACTGTATGAGCACATCCACTCATGCATGAATCGTGCCATCCCCAAATAGAACCAAAATGCTCTCATCAAAAAAAAGGAAGCCAATCTGGTGGTCCCCTGCCATAAACAAACTTTACAACAAAAGGAAGAAACTTTTGCAGAAAAGAGGAAAATCCCAGGATGCAAAAAACTCCCTTACTAGACTCAGTAAGAAACTGAGCTGTCTCATAAAATCCTCCAAAGCTAGTTACGAAAATAAAATTGCCAAAGATTCCAAAGACAACCACAAAGCATTCTATAACTATGTCAAGAATCTAAATGGCAATGCTCAGATCTGCTCTGAACTAAAACAGAATGGCATTAAATATACTGATCCGAAGGATATTGCCAATATCCAGGCAGATCGATTCAGTGCCAACTTCACCCCTCTCTCACCCCCTAAATGGCCCATCTCAATACTGGAAGATTGCCAAATTCCAGTAATAACGGCCACACAGGTACAAAACGCACTCTCTAAAACCAAGAATACAGCATCCATGGGACCAGATGACATCCCGGGCTGTGTACTACATGAACTACAATATGAACTGGCACCTCACCTAAGTGTCATGTTTAATCATAGCCTCACCTCAGGTTTCGTGCCCACTGAGTGGCGCAGAGCTACAGTTATCCCAATCCACAAGGGGGGATCCACCTTGGATCCCAGAAACTACCGTCACATCAGTCTGACAAGCCTTATCTGCAAGGCCATGGAGCGTATTATCATGGAACTTATAAACAAAGACATTGGCAACCTTCAAACACTGGACCCCACCCAGTTTGGGTTTGTGAAGGGCTGATCTTGTCTCCTGAACCTGACTGACTTCTTTGAATCAGTCTCCAGAGCCATGGATAAGGGTAAGGTGGTCCACACAGCCTATCTAGACCTTGTCAAGGCCTTTGACACCATCCCCCACTCTGGAATCATAGATACACTTACTAAGTTGGGCATTAATCCCAATGTCACCCAATGGGTTGCTAAATGGCTTACTGATAGAACCCACACTGTAAAAATAGCCGACTCCAAATCCAGCTCCAGACAAGTGGAGTACCTCAGGGTTCAGTCCTGGGGCCACTCTTGTTTGGCATCTACTTCTCTGAAGTACAGGTCAACACTAAGGGACTCTGGCTAACAAAGTTTGCAGATGACTGCAAACTGGGAGCCATTATTGAATCCCCAAATGATGTGGATACTCTACAAAAGGGCCTTACAGAAACAGATGCTTGGTGCCAGAGCCATGGGCTCAAGCTCAATACCAAGAAATGTATAGTTATCCCCTTTGGGAAAAAACATGTATCCATGAATTACCATATAGGTGGCAGTACACTAAACACAGAAAGTGTGATAAGAGACTTAGGGACACAGGTGGACAGTGGTCTCACCTTCGATAACCACATCGCCACAACAGTCAGGAAATCCTTCTATGTGGCACACCTCATCACGAAGGGCTTTTCATCCAGAAAAAAGGAGGTCATTGTCCCACTGTACTCATCCCTCATTAGACCCATTATAGAATACAACACCCCATTTGGTATGTACCTCTCAAGACATCTGCAACAACTGGAAAGGCCTCAGAAATACCTCACTAAAAGAATCACAGGCCTAAAGCAGATGCCCTACGCTGACCGCCTTAAAAAACTCCAGCTATACTCTGTCGCATATCATCTACTCAGAGGCGATCTCTGCTTAACATACAAGGCCATGTCAAACCCAGAGCTGTTGGACATGCTACACTTAAAGAAATCCCAATCCCTCAGAGCTACACGCTCCAGGGATCTAAACCTTGTCATCACAATAAACAAAACATACTGGAGGGATAGGTTCCTGACCCAGAGACTCCCCAGACTCTGAAATAGATTGCCCATACATGTCAAGCAGAGTGCCTCTTTGGACCTCTTCAAGAGGAACCTTGACGATTGGATGGGAGAAAGGAAATTCACCCCAGGGATCAGGTCAGTCGCCCTGCTAGACAGGGGTCCAGAAAAGTAAATAATGTGGGAAGAAATAGCCAGTGAATTGTTATGGCTAGGCTTGTATAGGCCCTAGGGCTGATAGCCTAGTGCCAACCTATACAAGTTCCAAATTGCACACAGTTGAACTTACATCACATAAAAGTTTTGCTTTGGCCCAGCAAAAATGGACTTGCATACAAAAGTTAAACAGCAGACCTTTAGCCCATCAAAGACAGACTTGCACACAGTTAATTGGCCGGCTGAAAACGGTAAAAGCTATACTAAGCAGAAGCTTGCTTGAACAGCCATAAATTTAAAGTGGTAAATTTAAAAAAAAATAAATAAATAAAATGATCTAAAAAAAATCGGGAATTCGTGGCACCCCATTATTTTGCCCTCAAAACCGGAAAATACCGAGGAATTCGGTATGGTTGAGAGGTAAGCTTAACCGATAGAGCAGAGGCAAACAGTAGAAAGAAATAAGCCTTATCATTCTAGCGAATAACACTTTGCTAAGTACTTCATCCATTTTTTTGGTCTGTTTGTGTTGTTTTTTTTTGATCCCCCATCAGACTGGCCCAATCGCTCCACCAGCTTTCATGGGGGGTGACAGCCAGGCAAGGAACCGATAATTTACTCCCAGGGAGACTTATTACCTATTCATCTTCCCTTCTTTGATGAGTATCAGGTAGTAAGAAGCAAGACAGCTTACCTACCTTGTGAGGTGGTCCATCCTCCTTTGTAGAACATCCAACTCTTCTGTACAGTGACTCATTGAGCTCCATTCCATGCCGCTGGCTCTAGGAAGCATGCCTCCATACGGTCTCTCAGCTTATTAGCATGCATTCAGGCAGCACATGATAACAGGCTCATGTTCCTTGGGTGAACATCAAGTACTTCAGTTAGCCTCCTCACTCTCCCATGGAGAGGCAGGCCAACAGCAGCTGCTCACTCTCATCTCCCCTGCCAGCTCCTATAAATATCCAAGATTCCAACAGAACTTGGATTGCCTATGTTGAGTCAGGGTTTTATCCCTCCATGCCACAGACACAGTCTTGTAAAGTCCTTTATACTGCTTAGCAGACAACAGCATGTATAAGTGTTGTAGACCCTGTGATCTAAGCTGGATGGCAGATATTGTAGAGAAGAAGGCAAAGGAAAGATCACACTACAGTCACACTGGTTGAAAAGGAAAATATGCCATCTTGGGAGGAGAGGAAATGACAAATGGATGCCTCAATTTAGATAAAAAAAGTTAGCATCCTAAGAAATGACTTGGGTGGAATGATCCAAGACTCTTCCCTAGAAGGCAAAGGAAAGATCACACTACAGTCACACTGGTTGAAAAGAAAAATATGCCATCTTGGGAGGAGAGGAAATGACAAATGGATGCCTCAATTTAGATAAAAAAAAGTTAGCATCCTAAGAAATGACTTGGGTGGAATGATCCAAGACTCTCTTCCCTAGAACTATTTCAAACATTTCTGAGGAGAAAGGAAGCATGCCATAGTCAGATCAATAAACACTTTATAAACTGTGGGTTCTTTTTCAATCTCTGCAAAGGATTACTCTTTGGAAGTGGGGATCTCTAAAGGACAGGGAGGTCTTCCTGTTTTATTAATCTCAAAGGCATCTAAATCTATGAATGTCCTTCCCAGAAGACAGAGGGGGTAGGAGAGAAAGGGGGAACTTCCCCTTTACCTTAATCCTAAGATGGGTGGGCCAGTTCTTAGCTGACGGTGATGCAATCAACAGCTAAAAGATGAGCCACAAGGGTTAAGTAGTGAGGAAACTGGTGTTCAAGAATGTGCTTGTTAAAGGCAGGGCTGGGACCACAGAGGTCTGTGCAGGCCTTGGTGATGGCATCAATCCATGCTACCTGACAGTGCACTCCTGCAACCAAAAGGCCAAGTCCCATCATATGTCAGATATCGACATGATCAGCATGATAATGGCAGCTTATCCCTGCAAGTCCTGGTACAGAAGAACTTGTCATTCCTGCTCTAATAAGGTCACTGAGCCTTGCCGGATTCAAGGGACGCCTGACAAGCTGAGTCTTTGGTATCAAATGCAACCACAGAGTAACTATGGGGGAGATGATACAAGCATTTACTCAAAAAGATGTTCTCACAGGTTAGCTTCAGACAGTCACAGAGAGATGTGATACTGACCTAGGAATAAACACAAGGTAGCTGCTTTTGGTACACCACTCACATGCTCCTTGTCATCTAGCAAGGAGGAGGACAGGCAAGAACTTGATCCCTTGCTGTTCAAGGAGGGACTGGCAACACTTGAAGTCTGTGAATCTATCTTGTGGATAAACTTACCTCCAGAAAGGCATGACAATCATCTGCCTTATGAATTCTTTGTATTCTGACACTGTTCCATCAGCCTAGGATAATACGAGAAACACTCTGACCTTTCTTACAGCAAGCATCTCAACCTTTTAGTTATGACAAGTCTGACACATCTAAAGTTACTCCCTCCTGTCGCCTTAAATTTTAAATAGAAATACATGAAGTTATGGCAGAGCCTGAAATTATATGCTTCCAACATACAGTATAGGCAAGGCCACTGTTGGCTTAGCTTGTGATCTAGTGGGCACAACATATTATGGTTTGTACTTTCTAGGCATCAAACAAGGGAACTCTTTCACAATGGAAATCAAAATCCTAACTGTGCAAGTGGTAAATAAATGGCAGGCACCAGAGCTGGACATGACCTTCCTGCTTAACTGAGGGACCATGCTGTTCACCAACCAGAAGTGCACAAACTCCCTTCCCAAAAAAAAAAATAAAAAATAAATAAAAAGCTACAAAGATCAAAAAAGTCAACAAGGAGCAAAGGGACTGAAAAACAAACATCCCAATAGCGACTGGCTAAGGGGGCTTCTGACGCCAGATTTGATATGTTATGCTTTGTACAGACAACAGCATTTCTGACAAGAACTTATTCCTAACTTAGAATGATATGTATTTTTTTACATAATCCAGTCCATGTAGTACAATGAACAATAAATGAGTGCCACACTTAACTAGATAACCTTGCTTTAAGTGTTGGTGTCCATCTACTACCTCTATATTTCTTCATTAGCACACAACTGGTTTATTTTAAAATTTAGCATTTTATGGATATCCGAGTTGGTTGTTGAGCTATACAGAATGCTGCAGGGCTGAAGTACAGTACAGAAGAGTGAAGGAAGATGCACACTTATGGGAAAAATGATGGTAATATTGTATGGCTACATGGCGTTAACTGACTTGTTTAGGAAACAATTCAGAAAGGATTATCTTTCTGACAAGGAAAATCAATTTCACTTCTTACACCTGCTTCACAGAAATGAAAATGAATTGACAGCCTTAGCCTATATTTTCCAAGTAAACACTTTATATTTAAAGAGTGCCTCTTGCCTAACAAATGAAAAAACATGCCACTAATTTGAGGTTTGTGGGCTGCCAAGCCTTCATATGTTAAATACCTTACAGAAAACGAATAGGCTTAAGCTGTCTTTGATGGATCAGTAAAACACAAGAATTTGTCTAATTCACAGTGTAGTGAGCATCACCCCTCCACAAAAAAAACTGGCAGGGCAAATACAGTTTATATGGAATTCACACGCATGTAGAGCACATCTAAACAAAAACATTTAATTTTCATTAGTTGCACATACTAACACTTTGTTAAGACATAGGAGGTAAGTGAAACAGCACTTTGTTATGCATTCACACAATGCCTTCCTCAGACACCACTGGCAGTATAATACAGTTTCAGAAGTAGACGGGATTGTGGCAAGGCGTTGAAAAAGATGCTATCTGTCAAAAGTGGGCGTGCTTTGGATGATATGAGGTGCCATCGCCTCTGCCAAGAGATCAGCAGTACAGAGGATTACCGTATTACTGCCTATAGTTGTAACAGTGGGGAGCTTGTCAGACACAAGAATTTTATGGGAACAACAGTATTTAAAAACACATAGAAGTTGCAGAAATAAAGTCTGGAAATCTCCTTTCCAGCAAGTTGCAGCATCCTCAGGGTTGGATATATTGAGATACGACTGCAGGGGGTGGTGTACGCCTGGCTCCCCTTAATGGGCAGCATGCATAACTATATTGTTTTTTTAATGTGGTTTTGTACAATTTGCTATAAGAGGCATCTGAGAAAAAAGCTTCACTTTACAAACCTACACCCATACTAATGGTTACTGACTTTCTTGGAAACAGGGTTATTATTTTAAGACTTTACAGTTATATGTTTTATAGATAGATACATATATATATATATATATATATATATATATATATATGTATATACATACATACATATATATATATATATATATATATATATATATATATATATATAGATTCACTTCAGAATCTGAAAATTCCAAAACATCGAATTTCTTATGATCGAGACCATATGATCGATGTTTCGAAATATCTGAAACAAAATCCACAAAAAAAAAAAATTTAATATTTCTGGAGATTATTATGATATCAGGTACAGTCCTGCTTTACCACTTTTGATTTTGTTCTCTGCTTTCAGGGCAGATGCTACTCCATATGCAAGTTACTTTTACCTAAACATATGACCCTGGATTTTTCCTACCTCTGAAATGAAGTTCCATGGAGTAGTGTCACCCCTGCTTTCCTAAGTAAATCCAGAGAGATGCCACTCAAACCAAACAGATCACATCTTTGTTAATTACAGTTTCATTGCAGGGCAGCTGCAACTATTCTAGGGCAACATCAAAGACACTGAAAATGTCCAGTAAAACCACAAACATTGTTCTCTATTCATGCACTACTCTGCATTTGGAGAGACCATCACAGCATTATGTCCTTGCTGCTAGTGCCCCAGTATGCATTCACCTTTTAAGAGTACTATAACCCTCTGCATTAATACTGATACTGTCTTTACCACTAAAAGTAGAAAGACTTCTGCATGTTTTAAACAGCTAATTACTTCCATATGTTTATTTATTCCCTACATCTGCTATTTATTTATTTAGTCTGAATGCATCACTATCTGCAATCCTATCCACAGATGCATTTTCCCATATAGGACAGTAATGACAAAAAAAAAAAAAAGAAAATTAATTTAGTAGCTCCTAAGCAGTTCAGTTTGACTAAATTATCTCATGCATAAACTGAATGATTCTATTAATGTAACACTGATCACAGTGAATGCATTTGCTCCTCTGATTTTAACTTCAGAGGCAGTGTCACTTCAGTAAATGGTTATGATGGTTATCTTTTACTGAAACTTAAAGAGCGACTTTGTGTTCATAATGCAGAGCTGGTTTATAACGGAGACATCAGTGTGAGCACTTACAGTGCCTTATAACTTCTAGAACTGTTAACAATCACTCAACTTGGTGCAGTGTCTAGTTCAGTTCAACATACCTGTGTCACAGTCAAAATACTGTTAAGAAGTACAGGTGCCTAACACTACGGTAGCTTTCTGGTATAACATATACATAATCTGTGTCTATATTTACGGTATTTCATTTAAGTACACTGTCTAGGTTGACTGTCTACAGCAAGTGATCAGTGGCATGATGTCTTACCATATCATGTACTACAGCACTGAGTACAAGATGTCAAGAACTGTGAACCCCTCACCCTAAGGTATAAGGACAGATGGTGCTAAGCATGGAACAGACAGCTGTATACTAAAAGAATGACTTGTATTCCCATCCTAAGATGACACTGTCACAACACCAAAGCTTCAGAAAGCAGAGCTGCATACGAGACTAGCATTTTCTAACCACAGCTAGAGAGGAAATGCTAAACATATGGTCACAACTGAGGAGCTGACTTTTTAACTCTGACAGCAAACTGCTGTGTAATTCTGGGTTGGATACCACTCAATATCCACCTGTAAGAAGTGGTACTCAAGGTAACTCACTTAACCAGACAGGACTCCTATGCTGCTTCTGAGAAGAGGCACAAGTGCCTTGTCAATTTACATGGCTAATAAACAAATAATGTACTTTCTGTCATAATTAAAGTCTTAAATGCATACGTGATAAAGGCTGTGATGTTGCATTGTGGGAATAAAGACCCTGTAGGTGACTGGAATATATATAAACACTGCACAGTAGATAAAATGGAAAGGTTTGAAGGGCAGTACCAGAAGTTTACTTCATAAGCAGATGCACTGTCCAACAAGGGTCTTTATCTGGAGAGTGTGAACCAAGTGAAGTAAAACTGTTGTGTATTCCATTCTTATTTCAGGAGCAACATGACTTCTTGCAAAGGTCATGGGGTCATGGGTCATATTTTAAGTTCCTGGCAGAAGCACTGTTTCTATATTTATCAGTTTTCACTGTTCTTTATTTTCCTTATGTATGCACATTATTTCCCTCAGGACTGCGGTGGTGGTGCTGCGGCAGCACTGTCACCTCACAGTTAGACGTTGCCCGTTCGATTCTCAGTTAGAGCGTCTACTGTGTGACGACATGTGTGAATGGGCGTTCCTTCGTTGAAGGTTGTGCGTTAGGCCCGGCAAGCCAGCACATAAAACTCTACTGCCAATCATTAGCGGACCGGAGTTCTGCTGTGGCGACCCCTAACCGGGAAAAGCCGAAAGACACACACATTCACATTATTTCTCTCGTATAGTATAACTTGGGGTCTAGTGTTCTTGTATTCTGTTACTGTTGCTTTGTTTTTAAAGCACTTTACAAAAAGATGAAGCTAATACGAACTAGGGGTTACCACTAACCTCATCTACTTCTTGCTAAACAATGCAACTTTCATGCTATAGAGACTAGGGAACATATGGGCAGGACATAACAGAAATTTATTAAACTTTCATCAAGTAAATGCATTTGAATACAAACAGGAACAGGTCAGGCTGACTACAAAGTTGTGCCACACCACAAATCAACTGAGAAAAATAGGAAAAGTAAAGCTCAGCAATTCTCCAGTAAACACTCATAGTAGATAAAAAGACTCTTTATCTTCTACGGGTGTTTACTGGAGAACTGATGTGGTGTTGTGCTCTACTTTTCGCATTTGAATACAAGTTGCCAACCAATAGTCAAAAAGGAAAAATGCTAATAACGCCTAAACAGAGAATACTAGTTTATCCCTCCAATATTTCTTTAAGACAGCCACAGAAGAAATTTCATTTTTTAATCTCCTCCCACTCATGCAGAATTCACTCGATGGCTCCTTTCCTACTTCCCATCATCTCATATGTTCCTTCCCAGAGACAACATTCAGGCATCTCCTGATAAGTCAAGAAGTCTGGAATACGTCCCTGTCTGAATAGTCTAATCAGGTTATTCACTTTCCCTGGGAGGCAAGAGTCAGGTGGTAGGGAGCTGGACAGTATGTTTAATCACAAAGGGACACTCCTACGTCCATCATCTCAGGCTTCTTGCATATTCATAATAGATGCCTGTCATTGACAGAGATGCTTGCTACTACACATGCCTTTCCTTGGTCAGGCAGTGCATCACCTCTGCAGCCTGTGCATGTGCGACTAATTAACAAGTGATCACCTCCCCTCCAGTACGACTCACTAATGTGTTGAACAAATGCCTCCCTTCCACCAAGATGAACCAACTAAATATTAAAACGAACTTTTAAAACGAACTTCAAAAACAAAAAAAAGATGATGACAGTTCCACCAAACGCGTTTGTTGTTAGCACTTTTGTCTAGTACAATCAGTAAACTTCTTCAGACATCAACCATTCATTCACAAAAGTTTAAATAGCAAGCACAACCATGACATCACTTCCTAAAATTCTTAAAGCTACATTCCACATAAAATTCACTTGTCAACACAAATGTTATGACTGCATCTAAAATATAAGTTAAAAAGTTCACTATTAAGTATAACTGTAAAAAAAAAAAATATATATATATATATAAATATATACGCGCATGCAATGCATTTATTCTCTATCTAGTAATTTTAACTTTAATCCACACTTCAAGGAACTGTATTCATTAAGACCCGGGGAAGCCTGGGCATTTAATTTTAGTTGCCACAATAATTCTCTCTCCTCTTACCTTAATGGGCAAGCTCCTCTCCTAATGTCTTGTACTTGATCAATAACCATATACCGAAATTCATGATCGGGGTACTCCATGACATGTCTAGCCAGGGCATTGTTATAATTGGCTTTAGATATACTGTACAGATGTTCATAGATAAGCTGTTTTACACAACATTCTGTTTTTTCCTATATAGAAACTTGGGCATAATTGCCATTGAGCCAAATATACCACACCTTTTGTTTCGCATGTATATTTCCTATTGATGTTAAAAATCTTGCCACCTATTTTAAATTTTGTAGTAACTTCTATATATTTACAATAGTGGCAGTGCCCATATTTTTTCATACTCCTATGTGGTATGTAAGATTTCCTTCTAGACTCTAGTAGGTTTTTCAAATTCAAGCCACGTTTGAAAATAATTCTAGGTGTATCACCCAGTTTCTGATTTATTCCAGTACCTTCATTTATTAAAGCCCAGTTTTAGTCAAAATATTCCAAGTGTCCTGGCATCATTTGAAAATGGGGTAATGAAGCTCAAATTATAGCCAGCATTGGACATATGTCCTACAGTGACATCCTGCACTGACTCACTTGGTGTTTGGCACCTAACAGTAACAGTGCCCCGATTTAATATTGCTGCAAAGTGCCCCGCTTCCCTTTTTATGGTGACTTCCTTAATGATGTCATCCACCAACGTTGTTGGATATGCCCTCTTGAAAACATCTGTCTTACAAGTTCACATTCCTGATAATAATCGTAATCCAAAGTCACCATTCTAGCAGCTCTAACTATTTGACCCTTTATCACAGAATTTTTTCGTGACTGGGGTGGGAACTGAAGAAGTTCGAGTATGTTGGCTTTCTATAGATGTTGGCAATATATTTACCATTGACATTATCCTTAGATAGTCTCACATCAAGATAAGGGATAGAGGACGTGTTGAACGATGATGCAAAGAGTAAAAAGTTGTTAATGAAGTGATTTCACTGACAAATTCATTTGCCACCTTCTCATCACCTTTAATGATGACAAAAATGTCATCCAGGTATCGTGTGTACCAATGGACTTTTTCTTTAAACATGTGGTTTGGAAAAAGTAATTCCTGCTCCCAATGAACGATAACACAATTGGCAAAATTGCCTCTACATGGTGACTCCATTGTGACACCTGTTTTCTGAAGTTAGAAAGAATTGTCAAACAAAATAAAGTTGTTGGAGAGAATAATTTCCAACAAACATTCGATCAAATTAATTTCTTCAGAATCTACTCCTTTCTTAAATAAAAATTCTCTAGTCGAAGAGATACCCAATTCCTGGGGTATGACTGCGTATAAATCACATACGTCAATAGCCAATAATTCCACCAAGACGGGTAAACTAGCATTAGACACTCACTTCCATCCTCCCTGGCTTAGTCCCTCCAGTACCCTTGCAACTAATCAAACTCTGGCCATGTGGGTCACAGTCAGGGTTTCATTCCTCTACACCAGAAGGCCATCATAGGTAAACCTACTGTCTTCTCTTATCTTACGTTCTCCATTTAGAATTACATTATTTATGACCCGCATGTATGTATGTATGTGTGTGTGTGTGTGTGTGTGTGTGTGTTTGTATATATACATATATAGATACATACACACACACACACACACACACACATATATATATATATATATATATATATATATACACACAGTACATACACACATATACATGTATGTATGTACACACACACATATATATATATATATATATATATATATATACATACACACACATACATGCACAGACACAGACACATATGTTGTTGTGTCTTTCGGCTTTTCCCGGTTAGGGGTCGCCACAGCGGAACTCCTGTCCGCTAATGATTGGCAGTAGATTTTTATGTGCCGAGTTGCCAGCCCTGATGCACAACCTTCAACGAAGGTACGCCCATTCACGCATGTCTCCACACAGAAGGCGCTCTAGCTGAGAATTGAACAGGACAACGTCTATCTGTGAGGCGACAACGCTACCGCAGTACCACCACCGCAATTAGACACACACACACACACACATATATATATATATATATATATATATATATATATATATGCGCTTGCACGCACGTACACACACACACACACACACACACATATATATATATATATATATATATATCAACCACAAGTTATTCCCAAAATAGATAATTTTTGTTGTGCTAGCATTAAATTTCACAGAATTACTCTTAATCCTCAAATATATCTTATACAGAGATTTCAGAATTCTTTCTTGATATTAACCGAGTTCACAACTAACCCAATTTTGGAGTTGTCAGCCTAATTGATCACACACTCACCCACTTCCTAAGGAAAATCAGACTAACCAAATTAAACAAAAAACTGCTCTTAAACTGTCCCCCTGGAGGACACCAACAGTAAAAGCGAAATCCATAGAGGAGACCTCTTTTACTCTAACTCTAAAGGGCCTTGCTGACAATCAGTTGCTAATCTGCATTATTACATATTTGTTAAGCAGATGGCTTTGTTTAAAAGTAATTGAAAAGTTGGTTTTAAGGTATAAATACTGTAAGCATTTAAATGTTTTAAGCACTTTTCTACACACACAACTGCACTAATGTTACACATTTTTGGTGATGGCACTGAAAAGTGGAATTAATGCCTAATGGACTAGTACACCAGGATTCGAAAGTATGCTCAAAACTAGACAAATATAGACTATATAAAAAACTGAGTATGTGTCGAAAGGAGATGAGTTACGTTTCAGTTTCATGAGACTTTTATGTGAAAAAGGTGTAATCTTCAACATTTAATTGGTTGTTTATATATTACAGACTATTGTTTAATATATGTACTGCATTCTTCCGTTAGCAAAGGTACAGCTCTGAACTCACCTCCCCCTACGTACGTCTCCCCTCTACATGTATGCCTGTAGTGTAATACATTTTCCTACATAAAGCCTAAAAGAATCTCAGTAGATTAGAGGGAGAAAGATCACTGAATGGGTATGTATGTAAACATATTTATTTATCTCTATAGATAGATATAAATATACAGATCTAGATTAGATATCTGCCCTAATATAGCCATCTGTAGATGCACTGCCAGCCCTCACAGAATTAGTTATGCATCAAAAGAACCTCTGTGCAAGACCTATTTGTGACCACCACTGTCCATATAACAGGCTGATTTCACATCTCCTGCATGGGTACCACTTGTTTGTTTCTGATCTTCGCAACTGTCCAGGTTAGATGTTTTGCACTTTTAAGAAAACTGCTTGACACTAGTCAGGTCCCTTAAGCACTGCATATGCGCTATGACTCCATAAGGAGGCCTTTTAGTTTTAGCCTATGTGCAATGTCAAGGTGTCTGGCAGAACAAACAATGATCAAACCAGATTTCATATTCAACAATGAAGTCCACATAATGTCCCATCCACAATCCCAACTCTGACTGGCAATAAATATATACACAAGTCTCCCTGAGGTTCTTTTTTTTTTTTTTTTTTTTTTTTTTTTAGCAGTTCAGAGGTAGTTGATAAGTAGTGTCTTGGCCTCTGATGTATGTTCTGAATTTTATGACCCTGTTTTGCATTTGGATAATATCAAAAATCTACAGTGGATCAGCAGACTATATGCCGACAGTCTAATCAACCATACAAGCAAAGTATCCTGAAAACCTTAGCTGGTAGTCAGAATGCTAGTACTGGCTTGGCAGGATTTATTCATGTCTGCAATGTACTATATTGTGGATTTTGCAAAAAGGATGGATATGGCTGTGGTGAATACGTATTTTAAGAAGAGGGAGGAGCATAGGATGATGTACAAAAGTGGAGGAAGATGCACACAGGTGGATTATATCCTATGTAGGAGGGCCAGTCTGAAGGAGATTAGAGACTGTAAAGTCGTGGCAGGGGAAAGTGTAGTTAAGCAGCATAGAATGGTGGTCTGTAAGATGACGTTGGTGATCAAGAAGAGGAGGAGGAGTGTGAAAGCAATGCCAATGATTAAATGGTGGAAGTTATAAAAGGGTGATTGTGAAGTGGAGTTTAGGGAAGAGTTAAGACAGGCACTGGGAGGTAGTGGAGAGTTACCGAATAGCTGGGTAACTACAGCAGAACTAGTAAGGGAGACTGCTAGAAAGGTGCTTGGTGTGACATCTGGACAGAGGAAGGAGGACAAGAAGACCTGGTGGTGGAATGAGGAAGTACAGGAGAGTATACAGAGGAAGAGGCTGGTGAAGAAGAAGTGGGATTGTCAAAGAGATGAAGAAAGTAGACATGAGTATAAGGAGATGAGGCGCATGGCAAAGAGAGAGGTGGCGAAAGCTAAGGATAAGGTGTATGGAGAGTTGTATGAGAGATTGGACACTAAAGAAGGAGAAAAGGACCTGTACCGATTGGCTAGACAGAGGGACAGAGCTGGGAAAGATGTGCAGCAAGTAAGGGTGATAAAGGATAGTGAGGGAAAGGTACTCTCAAGAGAGGAGAGTGTGTTGAGTAGATGGAAAGAGTATTTTGAGAGGCTGATGAATGAGAGAGAGAGAAGGTTGGATGATGTGGGGATAGTGAACCAGGAAGTGAAACAGATTAGCAAGGAGGAAGTAAGGACAGCTATGAAGAGGATGAAGAATGGAAAGGCTGTTGGCCCAGATGACATACCAATGGAAGCATGGAGGTGCTTAGGAGAAATGGCAGTGGAATTTTTAACTAGATTGTTTAATGAAATTTTGGAAAGTCAGAGGATGCCTGAGGAGTGGAGAAAAAGTGTTTTGGTACCTATCTTTAAGAATAAGGGTGATGTGCAGAGCTGCAGTAACTACAGAGGGATAAAATTGATCAGTCACAGCTTGAAGTTATGGGAAAGAGTAGTAGAAGCTAGGTTAAGAAGGGAGGTGATGATTAGTGATCAGCAGTATGGTTTCATGCCAGGAAAGAGCACTACAGATGCAATGTTTGCTCTGAGAGTGTTACTGGAGAAATACAGAGAAGGTCAGAAGGAGTTGCATTGTGTCTTTCTAGACTTGGTGAAAGCATATGACAGGGTGCCTAGAGAAGAGTTGTGGTATTGTATGAGGAAGTCGGGAGTGGCAGAGAAGTATGTAAGAGTGGTACAGGATATGTACGAGGGTAGTGTGACAGTGGTGAGGACTGCAGTGGGAGTGACAGATCCGTTTGAGGTGGAGGTGGGATTACATCAAGGATCAGCTCTGAGTCCTTTCTTATTTGCAGTGGTGATGGACAGGTTGACAGATGAGATCAGACAGGAGGCCCCGTGGACTATGATGTTTTCAGATGACATTGTGATCTGTAGTGAGAGTAGGAATCAGGTTGAGGAGACTCTGGAGAGGTGGAGATATGCTCTAGAGAGCAGAGGAATGAAGGTCAGCAGGGCTAAGACAGAATATATGTGTGTAAATGACAGGGAGGGTAGAGGAATGGTGAGGATGCAGGGAGTAGAGTTGGTAAAGGTGGACGAGTTTAAGTACTTGGGATCAACAGTTCAGAGTAATGGTGAATGTGTAAGAGAGGTGAAGAAGAGAGTACAGGCAGGGTGGAATGGGTGGAGAAGAGAGTCAGGAGTGTTTTGTGACAGACAGGTACCAGTAAGAGTGAAAGGGAAGGTCTACAAGAGGGTAGTGAGACCAGCTATGTTATATGGGTTGGAGACAGTGGCATTGACAAAAAGGCAGGAGTCAGAGCTGGATGTGGCAGTTAAAGATGTTAAGATTTGCACTCGGTGTGACTAGGATGGATAGGATTAGGAATCAGTATATTAGAGGGTCAGAGCTCATGTTGGACAGTTTGGAGATAAAGCAAGAGAGACGAGATTGCGTTGGTTTGGACATGTGCTGAGGAGGGATGATGGGTATATTGGGAAAAAGATGCTAAGGATGGAGCTGCCAGGTTAAGAGGAAAAGAGGAAGGCCTAAGATAAGGTTTATGGACGTGGTGAGAGAGGACATGCAGGCGGTTGGTGTGATAGAGCAAGATGCAGAGGACAGGAAGAAATGGAAAGAGATGATCCGCTGTGGCAACCCCTAACGGGAAAAGCTGAAAGATGATGATGATGATAATGTACTATACATACCACGAAGGCAGGTATGGCTTAAGTATTAAAATATACAAAAATGATTGCAGGTCAAGGCAACTACACAGTGGAAGATATGAAATCCATATTAGGAACTCAAATTTGTATATTATTCCTCAAGGTACAATAGCTGGATTAAATTGAAAATAAATTAAATCTCACAAGAGCATGTACATTTCATTGAAAGCCTTGATACATATCCAATAACTATTTCAAATCATGCACCAATAAAAAACTCAGATAAAGCTGTAAGGTAATGAAATCAAAATTGTACACTGATGCTGTCCTACCTACCTGTTAATAGCAAGGAATTTAAGGAGTGAGTAAGGGAAACGGTTTGTGACTTCTTGTGGAAGACCGAAATGTCTTCAGAATGAACAGCTAGCAAGAGGAATGAAAAGATATTATTTAAAAACAGGGTAGAAATAAAAGAGAAAGAGATAAGGGAAAGAAGTAACAGGAATCATGTAGAGGGGTGCACAAGGGTTAAAGTACTGCTGGATAAGGAGGATCTCGCAGAATAAGAAGAGGAGCAACAACATAGAGCACTAAAGAGAAAATAATTGAGTATTTGGATAATATGCACATTTAGAAAGATTGCTGTTACTCAACTACCTCTTGATAACAGCACAAAAAACTTTTAGCACGATATCTTAAGTGACAGAAATTAAAAAGGGCTGTTCCCAAACTTAGGAAGCCTATGACAATTTGTATGTACTGCGGTGGTGGTGCTGCGGTAGCGTTGTCGCCTCACAGTAAGACGTTGTCCTGTTTGATTCTGAGCTAGAGCGTCTTCTGTGTGGAGACATGCGTGAATGGCCGTACCTTCACTGAAGGTTGTGCGTCAGGGCCGGCAACTCAGCAAGTAAAAATCTACTGCCAATCATTAGTGGACAGGAGTTCCGCTGTGGCGACCCCTAACCGGGAAAAGCCAAAAGACACAACAACATAGTGATGTGGAAACGAAGAAAAGACACAAATGGAAATATTTATGAGAGACTTAATTATGCCAGGGTTAGAGAAAGATGGGGCTCAACAATTAATAGTTAAGATAGGAAGAAATGAGATCAAAATGTTGATGCATATAATCAATTAACAGGGAAGTCTCCAGGAAGAGACAATATGTCTGTGGTAGTTTAGAAGTTGGGACGGAAGAACATGATAAAGATCTGGAAGGAGTATTTAGAAGAGGGAGGGGTTCTAGCATCTTGGAAGAAAACTGTGGTGGCTGTATTAGCCGGGGGGGGGGGGGGTAAAGACCCTTCAGAATTAGCTTCATGTAGACCCATTTCAATTCTGAATCAATATTTATAAAGTCTTTATGTCTATAGTACCAACCAGAATGTTGCCAACACTAATATATATGAGTCAATGTGTTTTTTGGGGGGAGGCAGACATTTGACAACATTAATAGAACAATGATGATCCAGAGGATCTAAGAACATGCTGCTATTGCTTGTGGGTCTTGATACATAGGAAGTATTCACTAGATTTGGCTGGGATGTTATGACTAGAGCATTGGCAGGGTCTGATGAAGTTTGGGTATTAGCCCATTCGAAAGCGCTCACAATGAAAGGTTTTTTGTTTTTACAAGTGGCTCGTGTTAAGTAGCAGTTTTCCGTTATCGCCTTTGTTTGTTTTTCAATGGCAGTATCTGCATTGGCTGATAGAATAACAGTGGCCTGAGAATTAAGATGGGAGAGTTCCTCTCCAACATGCTGTATATAAACAAGGCAAAAGTGTCCACTTTCCCCTTTTAATTTGCTTTCTACATAGAGCCACCTCAAAGATAATAAGGGATTTGCAAAGTTAAGGATATAAATGATATGGTAATCATACAAAGCAAGTTTTATTTGAACATGACATTGCTTTGTTCTTGAAAAACCCAGAAAAGGACATTTCAGTGTTCTGGAATATTTTGAGCCAGTTCCACGTCTTTTCGTGATATACAATTAATGACAATTAAACAAAGGGTATAGCAGTAAACTTCATTTTCATACATGCATTGGTTCAGCAAAACACATACTTATGGGGACATGATAAGATGAAGTATTTAGATGTATAGATTAAAAAGGATACTGTTATGGTAGCAAAGGATATGCAAGAAGAAACTTAAAAAAAGAGAATACAAAAACAGGAAGCTCTTGACTGGGGATGTGGCTAGTACGATAGAAGTACTAAAAATGTTTTTAGTCCCTTTAGTTTTATATACAGGTCAGGTATATTTCATCAGTCAGAGGAAAAACTTTATAAGATAATAAAGAGATGATGGAATTTATTGTGGGAGGGGAAGTGGACAAGAGTTAAATGGGATAAATTGATCTTCACCATAGAACAAGGTGGATTACGTAGGATTACCTAATTTGAAGGGATACTTTAGTGCTATGCAGTTAAGGGTTGTAAACATAACACAAGCAGGCAGTTATAAATCAGAATTGAAAGGGATGATGCCAATGCAGAGGGGAAGTTAGAGAAATAGGGAGAGAGCAGGATTTTGGATGTGAGTCTTTAAGGAGAAAAACAACAACCATACAAAATATTATATTCATAAAATAGCAGAAAGCATTTAACAAAATACAGTTGTGTAAAATCTTACCATAACAACAGATGTCCTTTTCTTCACTGTTGTAGTATTCTTTACAATAGGGATCCCCTGTCAAGGGTAGCCTAACTTCTGGCCACTGTATCAAAGCCTTTAGCTTGTAATGGGTATGCCGTACATCACATATATGCTCCTCACGCACAGCATAGGACATAAAGGTGACGTCCAGACATACCATCCTCAGAACTGAAAAGCCCCAGAAGGAATGACAGTCCAAGGATACTAGTAGGCAACAAGCACATCCAGAAGGTAAAAGGACCATAGGGAGGAGAGAGGAAGTGAATACTGCGACAGCAAAGAGAAGGACTATTGTGGTAAGGTTTTACACAACTGTAATATGTCCTTCCATATTACTCTTGCAGTATTCTTTACAATAGGGAGAGTGCAACAGCTCATGAAGAAGACTGGGATGAGGAAGGGCCACCAAATCCCAACAAGAAGTCATGGAGAATGGCCCTGGCAAAGCCAGGTCTGGCCCTAGAAATCACATCCAACTTATTGTGTTTGGTAAATGTATGCAGAGAAGTCCAGGTAGCTGCCTCAAGAATAGAATTGGCATCCAAACCCTTGAAAAAAGCACCAGAAGAAGCCACAGCCCTAGTAGAAAGAGCCATAGCACAGGAAAAAAGGCACTTCCCTGGACAAGAATAGCAAAAAGAAATAGCTTTAGAAATCCAAGATGAAGTGGTTTTCTTGCAAACAGCCAAACCTAAAGGCGTAGGATGAAAAGAAACAAAAAGCTGTTCAGTTTTACACAAAGCGGTAGTCTTATCCAAATAATATCTGAGTTGACTACGGAAATCCAAGGTGTGCAAAACCTTCTCACTAGCAGACTGTGGAGAAGGAAAAAAAGTGGGCAATGAATGGACTGATTAAGAGACAACTCAGTAACCACCTAGGGCATTAATGAGGGATTAGTATGAAGGGAAACCCTGTCCTTTTGAAAAACTAAAAAATGAGGAACAACCGTAAGGCCTTGGAGCTCAGACAACTATCTGGCAGAAGGAAGGGCCAAAAGAAGAGCAGTCTTCCAAGAACAATGCTATAAGGAAGTTGAAGCTGCAGGCTCGAAAGGAGCCAGAGTCAATTTTTCTAAAACAAAATTAAGATCCCAAGAAGGAGGGACAGGCTTAGTGGGACGCCTAATGTGAAGGAAGCCTTTAAGAAATTGTTTGGCCTCAAATCTAGAGCTTAAGGAGGAGTCAAAGGCAATGGAAGCAGAGAGAGCTGAAAGGTGGGCCTCAACAGAAGAATAGGCCAACCCAGCATTGAGCAATTCACACAAATAAGAGAGAACCAAAGCAACCTCCACAGTAAGTGCATCCAGGTTACAAGAAAGTCAGCAAACAGAAAACCTCTTCCATTTGGATAAGTAGGATTTCCTAGCAGCAGGTGTCCTGGCCTCCTGCAGAAACCAAGGCATGTCCTCAGAATAATGTGGGGGATCAAAACCTTATCACCCATAATGTCAGCTGAAGAGTGGACAAGTGGGGATGGATGAGAGATCCCTTGTCTTGTGTGAGTAGGTCCACCCTGTAAGGTCACTTGTGATGACAGCCCTTGGCAAGATGCAGAAGAAGAAGGAACCAATGCTACCTGAGCCAAAAGGGAGTCTCCAGCAAGACTATGGGAGCATCCTGTTTTATTTTAAACAGGACGTTCGGAATGAGAGGAAGGGGAGGGAAGGCATAAGAAACACCTCCTTCCAAGAAAAAGAGAGGGTGCCCACTTTCCAGGCCAGAGGACATGGAACTCAGGCACAAAATAGATGTCTATTCATGAATGTCTGTTCAGTGGGGAGGCAAATAGATCTATTTGAGGAGTACCCAACTGGTGGGCAATGTCCAGAAACACATCCATGTGAAGCATCCACTTGTGGGATTGTGTTATGGACCTGCTTAAAGAATCTGCCACTATGTTTTGCTCTAAGGGAATGTAAATTGCCTGAAGGGTCATCTGATACTGGATAGCTAGCTCCCAAACTTGAAGAGCTAACCTGCATAGGAGAAAAGACCTTGCCCCCCCATTGTTTGTTGATATACCACATCACTATGGTGTTATCTGTGAAGATTGTGAGGGGCCCTGGAAGGAAGAGAGAATGAAAGGCCTGATGGGCCAAGAGAAGAGCTCTCATCTCTTTGATACTGATACAGTCCTTCTTCTGAAGAAGAGACCAAATGCCCTGAACTTTCAGAGGACTGAAGGAGGCCACCCACCCCGCATCTGAGGCATTTGAAAAGAGTTCTTGAATAGGGACTGGAGGTTGAAAAGTAAGTCTTGGGTTCAGGGACAATTGATGCATCCACCAATGAAGCTCCAACTTGAGGATGGGAGAGTGGGAATCAGAAAATCTAAAGGATGAGAATGCTGAAGCCAGACTGACTTTAGGAACCACTGGAGCTTTGTCATATTAAGCTAAGCCATAGGAAGCATTGGAATGGTGGAAGCCATGTACTCCAGAGCCCTTAGAAACTACCTAGCTGTAATGGAGGTCAGAGAATGAAAGGAGTGAAAGAAAGCAATCAGAGTTAAAACCTTGGGAGGAGGCAGGAATGTCAGCATTGGAATAATCTGGAATCTGCATCTAAGAAACACATGATCATGAGAAGGTGTTAGGAATGATCGTTGTAAGTTCAATGTAAACCTTAGGCTTTGCAGGGAACAAATAACATAGTGAAGATGCTGAAGCAAACATTTTGGAGGGGAAGCTTGAATGAGCAGGTCGCCCAGATAAGGAAACATCTGTATTCCCTTCATCCTGCAAAAAGCAATCAAAGGAGCAAGGGATTTGGTGAAGACCCTTGGAATACTAGAAAGGCCAAATGGCAAAGCAGAGCACTGAAAATGCAAGGAAGCAGCGAAGAAATGTAAAAGCTTCCTGAAAGGGGGATGAAAAGGGATATGGGGATATGCATTCTTGAGCTCTAGAGAAACTAGGAAAGCCTGAGGAAGTAAAACAGGAAACAATGTTTGAAGTGACAGCATTTGAAAGGAGGTGTTGTGTGTCTTTCGGCTTATCCCGGTTAGGGGTCGCCACAGCGGAACTCCGGTCCGCTAATGTTTGGTAGTGGATATTTACGTGCCGAGTTACCAGCCCTGACGCACAACCTTCAACGAAGGCACACCCATTCACGCATGCCTCCACACAGAAGATGCTCTAGCTGAGAATCGAACACGACAACGTCTTGCTGTGAGGCGACAATGCTACCGCAGCACCACTACCGTGGCTAGCATTTGAAAGGAGGTAACATTTAAAAAGGTGTTGAGCTGAGAAAGATCCAAAATGGGTCTCCAGGTGCCTTCTTTCTTGGGACCAGAAACATTCTGGAGTAAAATCCCTTCCCATTTTGAGGAGCTGGAACTGTATGAATTGTTGAACTGTTTGAATTGTTCCTTGAGACAAAAGGCTCTCTGCCTAACATATAAAGCTATGTCAAACCCACAGCTGTTGGACATGCTACACCTAAAGAAATCCCAATCCCTCCGAGCTACACGCTCTAGGGACCTAAACCTTGTCACCACAACAAACAGGACATGAGACTTCCCATACTCTGGAACAAGTTACCCATCTATGTCAAGCAAAGTTCCTCATTAGCACTCTTCAAGAAAAATCTTGATAAGTGGATGGGAAATAGGAAATACACCCCGGGGATCACTTCTGTGGCTCTTCTCAACAGGGGCACATGAAAATAACTTGCTTGGGTGGCGTAAGCCAGGGAACCTTGTTGGCTAGGCTTACTTAGGCCCTTGGGCCGATAGCCTAGTACCCAACTAGATTGGTTAGAGCTAAATAACCAGTTATTCTATCAACAACTACTTATCATTCATAAGACCCTTCACTACCCTGAGGTTACCCCCAGCCTTTCAAAAATGATTATACCATATAGAAACCTAGCCACACTCCGTTCTGCAAATCGACTACTAGTATCACTACCTAAATCAAATAATAAAGCTGGTGATTCATTACTTGCAAACTCAATAGGGAAAATCTGGAATCAACTCCCTCAAGGAATAACTAATCTAACCTCTACCTCTCTTTTCAAAAAACACATTAAAGAACATCTCAAAACAAAATGGATATGTCCATGTGCTAATCCTGACTAAAATAATGTCCACACTCTCCCAGCTCTTCCACCCTACCCCTCCTGACTTAACTCCTCTATAAACTTTCAGGAGTTTTGAGAGTTATTATCTAAGAATTGGGCTTTTTACCAGTTAAGTTTGTTCTGTCTGTATCCTGTGTTACTGTTACGTCTTTTATATAGTCTAATATAGTTGTATATAGTATAAGTTTATTTCCTATTATGAGTATTTGTTTTGTATTTGAAAATTTTTTTCTTTTTTCTACCTTATATTTTGACTAATATTATGCCTAATGTGATAAATTGTTGTGTATTTACCTGTAATGGAGCTTTTCTCCCCGGGCCTCTACTGAAAACGGATATTGTGTCCAGTTGGACTAGCCCGGTCAACAAATGTAAAATAAAATAAATAAATAATAAAAACTTATAAGAACATCTGGGGAAAAAAGAGCAGCTGTTCCTGAGGAGATTGAGGAATACCTAAAAAGGAGGGAAGAGACTTACAAACCATGGAACACCCCTGACGAATGATGGAGAACCCAAGAATCCGGACTGATCATTAATCAATCTGGAAGGGACAGGGAAAGATGAAGAGGAATGAAACTGAGGAGTGGGGAATAAAGACAGTCAGATGGAACCTGGCTTGTCTGGAAAAGGAGGGTTCTGAGCGTCAGGTATTTGAGTAGGCTTAGCGGGTGAACCCCTCCTACCACCCTTTTTACCCTTGATAGGAGGGTGAGACTGCCTTGGACAAAGGCAGGTTTATCAGGGTAGTTCCTTTGAAATTTTGAACAGGGGAAACAAAAATATGTTTCAATTCTTGCATGTAACTCTGTATATGTACAATATCTCTGTTGTGTGTAATGTGGAGCTTTTCTCCCCAGGCCTCTGCTGAAACAGGACTGTTTGTCCAGTCAGACCTTCCTGGTAAACAAATGTAAAATAACAAATAAAATAAAATAAATAAATAGCCTTACCCTTTTCCTGAAGAGATTTAAAAAGCTCAGCAGCTGCAGAACCAGAGAGATTTTTATTATCTAGAGGATCGTCCATCAGCTTCGCCTTAATATCACCAGGCAAAGGCTGAAGATGAAGCCCGGAATACCTTCTCAACAATGAACCATAGGCTGCAGCTCCAGACAAGGCATCAGCTGCATCATAACTCCATTTAATGGAATGCCAAGCTATTTGAGAAGAGGACCCTAACAAAGAAAGAGCTGAAGTCTTCCCCTCAAGTCTGAAATAAGACGAAAAGCCTGTGAGAGAAGGGTCAAAACATACCTGGTCATCCAGGTCAGACAGTTCACAGCCCAAAAGGCCAATCTCTCCATTGTTCTGCTGTCCTTGTCACAGGGGAGCATTTTTGTGGAAGGCAAAAGCTTAGATGGCTTATCAGAAGAATCAGAAATAACAGAAGGGTCAGCAGAGGGATACTTGTAAAAGAATTTGCAGTTATCAGTCACCTTATAAAACCTATCAGGTTGTTTAGGAGCAGGGGGCAGAGAATCTGGGAAGCTGAAGAAAAAGTGTCCAACAAGGCAGCAAAAACAGGTGGGACAGCAGAGGGCTTGGGAGACTCCATTTGAAGGAGTTCATAATACCTCTGCTGGACATCTGAGACCTGAGTACAGTCCCACTTTAAAAAAAATCCATCATACAGGAAAATGCATCTCCAAAAGAAATTTCCCTAAAGGGAGAATCAGGACTAATAGAGTCCTCTTCCTCAGAACCACAGTCTAAAAGAGAGGGAATCTGAGTAGAATAGGCCAAGGATTTTTCATCAGAATCAACATCCTCATTAGATGAAACCTGCTCCCTAGGCCTCTTAGGAGGAGTAGACGACCAAGGGGGAGCAGAAACAGAGACATCCTCAAGAGGCTTTAAAGCCATAAGAGCATTAGACAAACCCTGTGTGAAATCATGCCATTCACGCTAAGGGTCCTTAGCAGCAGGTGAAATATGTTTAGTTTTCTGCTTCTTGTTCAAGGGGACGTCAGTCCTAAAGATCTTAAGAGGCTCAGACTCCATCTACACTCAATAAGCATAACAGGAATCTCCTCCCTAACAAGGATTTGTGGAACACCCCTAGGCCCTTCAGAAATAATCAGCTGCGGTTCCACCAAAAAGGACATCTGCAAGGCCTCCGGAGACATGCAAAAAGCCAGATCCATGCCAGCCTTCAAAATGGTAGCAGCAGAGGAACCCAACTGAAAAAACGGGCGATTCTCCAGTCTTTCACCAGCCTTGAGAGAGACAGCCGGTGAAGGTGATACAGCCGAAGAATCTGGCCAAGTTTTCCTGATCGTCTTCTTCATGGATGGCTGGCCTTCGGGCTAGGATGATTCCACCACAGTACCCTCAGCCAATAATTTAAGACACTGGTTTTCAAAGTAAATGGCTAAACAGAAGAGACAACTGCGCAAAGTAATTGGTACAAATGCCTGACAAATAGGACAAGACGCACGGTCGTGAGAAGCACATACATAAAACAAACACTGCTTGTAATGGTCCTTATGGGGAATCTGTCTCCCACACACGCACTTCTCCTTTCTGGGTGACATGAAACGAACAACCACAAGTAAAAAAAAGATAAGAAAAATCCCAATGGGGCACTTATCTGTAAAACAGTTTGGCAAACAGAAGATGTACAACCTTTCAGACTGACGATCAAAGATGGTGTTCGAACTGGCTGCAAAGAAGCTCTGAGGATGGTACATCCGTACGTCACCTTTATGCCTTACACCATGCACAGGAAGTATACACATGATTTATGATGTCCCTACTACAATGTAAGACTCTGGTATACTGGACAGACATCAGGCTACTGTTGGCAGGGGATTCCTACTGTAAGGAATACTACAATAGTGATATGGAAGGAGATCTTTAAATCCCGGTTCTAGTGTTAGTAGAACTATTTGATTTGTGGTGATATAAGAGGTCTTGGATTACTGGATCCCTAAGGGACTTAAAGGCAAGGCAGGGATCAACCCTATGGAATAAATAGGACACCAAGTAAAAGGACAGTACTTCCAGCTTCTCCTGGTAGCTCAACTTTTAAGCCTGTGATCACTTTAGTTAGAAAGCTCTAGGGCCTTTCCAATTGCTTGATATACCTAGTAAGACACATCCCAAAAGAGGTTGGATAAATGTAGAATTCAGACAAGTAAAACTTCCTAGTATCTAGATGCAATATCTTTTGCAATCAGCTGTGTCTTGTAAAAAGGTTTTCTAACAAATATTGCAAAATGATGGTCAAAGAAAAGGGAATTTCCTACTCATATTCCAAGGACACTCACCACATTTCCATTTTGAAGCGAGGTGTTACCTATGCTATAACATAAAATGGATGAATGGATTATTTACCAAATACAATGATATTGCACTTTTTAGCATTTCATTTTAACCCATTTTTATTAGCTCCAGTTGTCAACACGTGAGCACAAGACGGAGCTTCTACTCATCAGATGGAGACTTGAAAGTGACATCAAGAGTGCAGTCATCAGCAAACTTGGTTAGCCAAAGATCATGGGTAATTTGTAGATCTACAAAGCAGATGCTGAATAGTAGGGGTCCCAGCACAGAGCTCTAGGGAACACCACTGGTCACCTTCATGTTTACTGAGGACACACCTGTCACCTTCACTACATGAGTTCTATCCCTCAATCTATTTGCTATTCACCTAACTACAAAGGGGTCAGTTTGGAGCTCACTCAGCTTGTTTATTATGCTAGCATGTGATATGGTGTCAAATGTTGAGGTGTACTGCACAGACACAGCATGTCCACTGTCCATATCTGGTGTTACTCTACCAAAGAAGTTGACTAGATTCATTAAACAGGATCTATCCATAACAACAATGAACTGCTGGGGATCAAGCCTTATAAGATTTTTGATATCATTATTACTTAGGTCATTTACATGTTCCATGGATTTGCAGATGAGACAAGTCGGGATAATGGGGCTGTAGTTTCCTAGGTCAAGTTCTGGGTCCACCTTTGTGACGTAGCATCGTAACAGTGTGCCATACATCAGTGACAAAACAAGTGGCTAAACTCAGGATGATCCGCAGTAGGATTAGTTCCACTAGGGAATGTCTTATACTGTTTATTGGGCAAAACAGTATATTATCAGGCCCTTCTGGTGATGTATTTTTCATTTTGGAGGATACCTCTAGCAAGTGTCCTTTGGTTATGATGAAGAGTTTGAGATTATGTGGGCTTTGCACACTGGTCTCAGTGATGAAATTTACAATTAATTTGTTTGCTATCATGTTGGGTATTTAGGGGTGGAACCTACAGTTAATGTGCATACATCCCAGTTTATCAACAGGTAGTTAAAGTCTCATAGGCTAATGGAATTCCTTCTGATCTAGAGCTAAGCTAAGGCAGTATATATTTAGGAACCTTACATGGTTTTCTGAGAGGACAGAGGTGGTCGTATAACATGCTGCAACCTGATAGCTGGTCCTACAGAGGGATCTGCCTAGAAGTGACATGGTCCCTAACAAATAAGGAAACTCCAAAGCAGTAACCATCATGCTGAAATGTGTGAAAGGTGCAACATCTTGGAATGGAGGGATAACTTGCTGTACTTTTAAACCAAGTTTCTGTAATAAAAGACACATGCATGTGCTCCAAATTTACCAGGGTCTCAAGATCAGGCAATGTCTTATTTAGATTCCTGGTATTCATCACTGTCAACTTGACATGGTCTGCTACTTAATCTGTTTTTGTTAGGTTGGGAGATCCATTAGCTGGACTCTGTGGAAAAAAAAAGGTATTGTGGGGGCAGCAAATGCTTTAATCAGTATGTGAAGGCCTTGGAAAGAGAGGTAAAAGCCATCCATACCAAAGCAAAAGAGTGACTGTCTTGCATCTCCACCATGCTAACACAAACTAGATCTCCTTAGACTGATGGGACTTATGCAACCCATTACTGATGCCAATCATCCTTTCCCTGTACGCTGGCATCATTCAAGGAAGGATTCTGCTCAAAATGGGGGCCTTATCTACAAGAGAGCTATGCCATGTCCCTTTACATATCTTGCAGGGTTCTATGTGCACCTACATGGACCACTAACATGTCATAATTACAGTTGTTTCATTTACCGGTCTTTAGAGCCCCTGATGTGCAAGACACCATGGCTCCTGAAAGGCAACTGTCACCTTCTCTTTGTCCAGCCTTGTGAGAGTTAAGTCAGTGTCTGACAATGAAGTCACCAATCACTAGTAACTCTAACTCCCTTACAACTAGCATGAACTTATTTGGTTTCACATAAGTAATTAACAGCCCCACACATTATAGCAAAACATCAAATTCCCTATTAGACTGGAACCTAATATCAGTCCCTAACAAATACACCACCTCAGGTAAAATGTCTGACTGTCTCAGTGATCATCTCCCAATCTTTACAACCAGACATCTCACACATCCACTTAAACAGCATGCAAATTACTACTCTACTATCTATTAATTGGAATTTATTAAAAATCCTCCCCTTAGATGATGCTGTCAATGAATTCAATACAACTTTCCTGAATATTGTAAATAGCTTTGCACCTCCTAGAAGGAAGAGACTAAAAACATATAATGCAATTTGACCATCCAAAGTGTAGAATGCTAATGCAGGATATAGAAAAAGCAAATATAGGAAGACAAAAAAAAACTATAATGTAACAACTTTCAAAAAAGTAAACACAAGCCTCAAAAATTCTGGACAGCCATTAAAGAAATCTTATTTCCCAGTCAAAAATTCAACCCTAGCCCCTCTCCCAATAACTCAACACTCGAAACCACAATGGAGTTAAACTCTTATTTCATAGATGGTCTAGCATCTCTAACAAGCGATTCCCTAATATCTAATCCTAACTCTGCCCAACAGTCACGTATCACCAAATCCACTTTTACCTTCAAACCTGTGCCCAGGTCCTATACAAAACTACTCTTAAACAAATTAAAACCACGCTCTACTTGAGCTAATGACCTTCCAAGTGAGTACTTTAAAACAGCAGTCAGGAGTATTGCCTATCCTGTCTCAATGCTTATAAATTTTATTATTTTTTTTTTTTAATTTACCATTTTAAATTTATGGCTGACGTCACCAAGCATCACCAGCCTAAAGGGGGCAGCATGATGATCAGCTACTGCCTGCAGACCTGGTCAGACATTGATTTTTTGAAATAGTTGAAGGGAAATAGGGAATGTAACAGAATGGCGACAGCCACGACTGATGTGCATAATTTTGCAGAGTCCGCCCACATGTCCCAGCCTCTAGGTAAAAAAAAAGAATGGAACTGTTTAGTCACTGTAGGTCCGTTCAAGCAAGCTTCTGCTTAGTATAGCTTTTACCCTTTTCAGCCGGCCAATTAAATGTGTGCAAGTCTGTCTTTGCTGGGCTAAAGGTCTGCTGTTTAACTTTTGTGTGCAAGTCCATTTTTGCTGGGCCAAAGCAAAACTTTTATCTGCTGCAAGTTCAACTGTGTGCAGTTTGGAACTTGTATGTCACGTAAGTCATTAGGTTCTGCTGGATTTCCCCCTCTTGCTTGTTGTATTACCCGTTTTATTAGTTTCTGAGACAATTAGCATAGAAGGAAGGTTAGGACAGATTATGTGCCACTGGATTTGAACGCAAATTAAATGTTCCTGCACTTCAATGTTGTATGAAAATATGTTCAGCGGTTTCTACTGCTACTAAAATCATCTAGTTACTAGCTTCTAAATATGCAACCTCGAGTCGGGTGTTTCCATTATGGAATGTTATCTGTACTGATTTAATGCTGTTTTTGTAGCACTTCTTTTTATTAGCTATATTACTTTATTTCCTTCTGTACTGCCTGTAGTACCTGCTTTCCAAAGGTAGCAATGGCATGGTTTGCTTTGCATGCACTATTCTCTAGGGCTGCTTTGAAATAAACCTAGACTGCAAAAAGTGTTCCCTTTGGTTTTGAATATTGTCTGATCGGAAAAAAAGCCACCGCAGTTGCATGTGTTTTGTTTTAATTTGAATCAGTTTAGTGTTACAGCAAATGCCCTGTACTGCTCTTCGGAAATGAAAGGGCTACATTTGTAGTCCTGTGATTTGGTGGGTCTGCTGTCCTGTCCTTATACAGCTAGCTGTATAGTAACCCCCTGCAGTTTCGAAGCAAAGGGCTGTTTGTCCATCTGGTCACTAACACTTCCATGTGTACAACAGAGTCAGCTTTCTAGGAACTGAGTAGTGATCACATGAAGTCCTTGGCTGTAGGTAATAAGTTCATGTGGTGCAAGTTAAAATGGTTAGTTATGCATACTGTAATAAAGTCGAGTATGGTTTTACGAGCTCTAAATAGTCGCATACATAAAATGCAGCCATAAATCCTTGCTATAATAGAACTGCATCATCATCTTATTGCATATTTCAGAGTTAAAATAAAAAATGCAGTGCTGACAATAGCTTACTGAATGGAGTGTGTTATGGTTCTGTCTTCTGTATGTCGGCAAAGGCTAACACAAGCTATTCTAGGTAAATCAGAAGAAACATATCACTGCTTTGACACTTTTTTCCATTAAAACACAATGTTTACAGAATATAACTGGCTACCCCAAGTCTGCCAGAAATACTGTTCTAGACTTTTTGATCCACTTTGGCAATTACACCATGAGAGTGAGACAAGCAAGTTTTCCACTTTTTAAGGAACTTCCTGAAAAGGGGCCTGGCATACGTTCTTGGTAGCCTTCTGACGCTATTTAAATGGCAGTTATAAAAATGTCCTAAAGCTGTTGAATAAGGTGAACTACTATTCTAAACATGTATCAGAAGTGGCGATACTGTGAAATCTTGCTGTACATGCAAACTAGGAAACATATCAGCACAAATAAAATAATAGTGCAATGGCATGCTTAGAGATACCATAAATGGAGTACTTGAATTGTCCCTTGTTTCTGGGAAAAATTTGTACCTCCATAGTTTCTAGTCCAGTGGCTTTTTATGATATTATGTATTCTTCTTCTTCTTTCGGCTTTTCCCGGTTAGGGGTCGCCACAGCGGATCATCTGTCCGCTCATGATTGGCAGTGGAGTTTTACGGTGTCGAGTTGCCAGCCCGGCACCCAACCTTCCACAGAAGGCACACACACGCACACACTCACACCTAGGGCCAATTTAGAGTGTCCAATCCACCTACTGCATGTCTTTGGGATGTGGGAGGAAACCGGAGGAAACCCACGCGACCACAGGGAGGACATGCAGACTCCGCACAGAGGGCACCCCAGCCGAGAATCGAACCGGAGAACCTCTTGCTGTGAGGCGACAATGCTAACCGCTGCACCACCGTGGCCACCTTTTTATGATATTATGTATAAATAAATAAAAATAAAAACATTCTTACATGCCTGAGAACGTCCTCTGTGGTGGAGATACCTAGTAACTATAAACCTGTTATCAGGCCCCAAGTACACCAGTTGTGTTTGGCTCTTTGGTCTGTTCCTCTTAAAATTTGTTTACTAGCAAATTAGTGAGAAATGAATTCACTAAATAATGACAGCCAATTAAGTTTCAGTCTTCCTATCTTTCAGGAAATGCATGGTAACACAAAAGATTTTATTCTAGCAATTTTTCTAAGATTTATACAAGCAATGTTTAAAATGTGTCCCTGGTTTTGGGCCTTTGCCCCCCCCATAAATTTTTGTTCTTTTCCAGATTTTCGTGTGCTGCATAGTTCTTCAGGGGGAGAAGAGTTTAGTGCTGCTTATGTCAAGTCTGTTTGTGTTAGTAGCACAACAGGTAGAATACTTGCTTTCGATGCAGAGGCTGTGGGTTCTACTCCCACAATATGTAGATAGATTGGTGATACTGTACTGTGTTGTACTTTTAAAGAGGGTACATGCTGCAGTCCTGAGAACTTCCTCTGTGGTGGAGATACCTAGTAACTATAAACCTGTTATCAATATTACAATATTACCAGCTTATCATTTTCTTTAATGTAACATTGGCAATTTATTCCTCAAGGGCAACAGGCACTTTACTTGTAGCTGAAATAATAAAATATAAAGTTGTTTGCTAGCAGCAACCTCTTCATGAGTTACAGATCTCTTTAATATGGAATTATTTAGATGACTTTTACTTCTGCATAGATTATGCATATTTACTGATACTTGTAGATTGTTGAAATGTGAGTACCCGTTTATGATAGAAATATTCTGAATTGGGCAGTTTTGTCATTATTGGTTCATGCATTTTGTGTCATTGCTTACTGGAAAATGTTCAAAACTCTAGCTACGCCACTGATCACTAGGCCATGTAGAATGACTTTTAGAGGTCCTAGCAAACTATAATAATCTTTTTCTAATATTAGAATATTGCCTACCACTAAATGCCCTAATTTTACCACAAAACCCACATACTGCAAGTCACCAAAATCAAAATTCTAAGGTTCACCATCTTCTCCCTTCCCGGTGAACATCATTGCTACATATTAAAAAAAAATGGTTACCATTTACTACAAGGTCTGGGGCCATATTTTGGTTGTCTGTTCTTCAGTTTGCTTTTGAAAGTTGGTATCCCACAATTTCACCGGAGTGGGCAGGGTTACATAATTATGTATGCAAATTTTTTGTTAATCAGTGTACAGATTTGTACTTATTCTTCATGGGCCTTTGTCCGGATTTTTGATGTTTCCAGGTTGAGAAGTATGCATCCTTCCCATATTACTAACACTGAACTTCGAACTATACAGATACTGTCAGTAAAGATAAAGATAACAGCAACACTGAACTTCGAACTATACAGATACTGTCAGTAAAGATAAAGATAACAGCAACACTGAACTTCGAACTATACAGATACTGTCAGAAAAGATAAAGATAACAGCAACACTGAACTTCGAACTATACAGATACTGTCAGTAAAGATAAAGATAACAGCAACACTGAACTTCGAACTATACAGATACTGTCAGTAAAGATAAAGATAACAGCAACACTGAACTTGAACTATACAGATACTGTCAGTAAAGATAAAGATAACAGCAACACTGAACTTGAACTATACAGATACTGTCAGTAAAGATAAAGATAACAGCAACACTGAACTTGAACTATACAGATACTGTCAGTAAAGATAAAGATAACAGCAACACTGAACTTGAACTATACTGATACTGTCAGTAAAGATAAAGATAACAGCAACACTGAACTTGAACTATACAGATACTGTCAGTAAAGATAAAGATAACAGCAACACTGAACTTGAACTATACAGATACTGTCAGTAAAGATAAAGATAACAGCAACACTGAACTTGAACTATACAGATACTGTCAGTAAAGATAAAGATAACAGCAACACTGAACTTCGAACTATACAGATACTGTCAGTAAAGATAAAGATAACAGCAACACTGAACTTCGAACTATACAGATACTGTCAGTAAAGAGAAAGATAACAGCATCACTGAACTTCGAACTATACAGATACTGTCAGTAAAGATAAAGATAACAGCAACACTGAACTTCGAACTATACAGATACTGTCAGTTAAGATAAAGATAACAGCAACACTGAACTTCGAACTATACAGATACTGTCAGTAAAGATAAAGATAACAGCAACACTGACCTTCGAACTATACAGATACTGTCAGTAAAGATAAAGATAACAGCAACACTGAACTTCGAACTATACAGATACTGTCAGTAAAGAGAAAGATAACAGCAACACTGAACTTCGAACTATACAGATACTGTCAGTAAAGATAAAGATAACAGCAACACTGAACTTGAACTATACAGATACTGTCAGTAAAGATAAAGATAACAGCAACACTGAACTTGAACTATACAGATACTGTCAGTAAAGATAAAGATAACAGCAACACTGAACTTGAACTATACAGATACTGTCAGTAAAGATAAAGATAACAGCAACACTGAACTTCGAACTATACAGATACTGTCAGTAAAGATAAAGATAACAGCAACACTGAACTTCGAACTATACAGATACTGTCAGTAAAGATAAAGATAACAGCAACACTGAACTTCGAACTATACAGATACTGTCAGTAAAGAGAAAGATAACAGCAACACTGAACTTCGAACTATACAGATACTGTCAGTAAAGAGAAAGATAAAAGCAACACTGAACTTCAAACTATACAGATACTGTCAGTAAAGATAAAGATAACAGCAACACGGAACTTCGAACTATACAGATACTGTCAGTAAAGATAAAGATAACAGCAACACTGAACTTCGAACTATACAGATACTGTCAGTAAAGATAAAGATAACAGCAACACTGAACTTCGAACTATACAGATACTGTCAGTAAAGATAAAGATAACAGCAACACTGAACTTCGAACTATACAGATACTGTCAGTAAAGATAAAGAAAACAGCAACACTGAACTTCGAACTATACAGATACTGTCAGTAAAGATAAAGATAACAGCAACACTGAACTTCGAACTATACAGATACTGTCGGTAAAGATAAATCTAACAGCAACACTGAACTTCGAACTATACAGATACTGTCAGTAAAGATAAAGATAACAGCAACACTGAACTTCGAACTATACAGATACTGTCAGTAAAGATAAAGATAACAGCAACACTGAACTTCGAACTATACAGATACTGTCAGTAAAGATAAAGATAACAGCAACACTGAACTTCGAACTATACAGATACAGTCAGTAAAGAGAAAGATAACAGCAACACTGAACTTCGAACTATACAGATACTGTCAGTAAAGATAAAGTTAACAGCAACACTGAACTTCGAACTATACAGATACTGTCAGTAAAGAGAAAGATAACAGCAACACTGAACTTCGAACTATACAGATACTGTCAGTAAAGATAAAGATAACAGCAACACTGAACTTCGAACTATACAGATACTGTCAGTAAAGATAAAGATAACAGCAACACTGAACTTCGAACTATACAGATACTGTCAGTAAAGATAAAGATAACAGCAACACTGAACTCTGAACTATACAGATACTGTCAGTAAAGAGAAAGATAACAGCAACACTGAACTTGAACTATACAGATACTGTCAGTAAAGATAAAGATAACAGCAACACTGAACTTGAACTATACAGATACTGTCAGTAAAGATAAAGATAACAGCAACACTGAACTTGAACTATACAGATACTGTCAGTAAAGATAAAGATAACAGCAACACTGAACTTGAACTATACAGATACTGTCAGTAAAGATAAAGATAACAGCAACACTGAACTTGAACTATACAGATACTGTCAGTAAAGATAAAGATAACAGCAACACTGAACTTGAACTATACAGATACTGTCAGTAAAGATAAAGATAACAGCAACACTGAACTTGAACTATACAGATACTGTCAGTAAAGATAAAGATAACAGCAACACTGAACTTGAACTATACAGATACTGTCAGTAAAGATAAAGATAACAGCAACACTGAACTTGAACTATACAGATACTGTCAGTAAAGATAAAGATAACAGCAACACTGAACTTGAACTATACAGATACTGTCAGTAAAGATAAAGATAACAGCAACACTGAACTTGAACTATACAGATACTGTCAGTAAAGATAAAGATAACAGCAACACTGAACTTGAACTATACAGATACTGTCAGTAAAGATAAAGATAACAGCAACACTGAACTTGAACTATACAGATACTGTCAGTAAAGATAAAGATAACAGCAACACTGAACTTGAACTATACAGATACTGTCAGTAAAGATAAAGATAACAGCAACACTGAACTTGAACTATACAGATACTGTCAGTAAAGATAAAGATAACAGCAACACTGAACTTGAACTATACAGATACTGTCAGTAAAGATAAAGATAACAGCAACACTGAACTTGAACTATACAGATACTGTCAGTAAAGATAAAGATAACAGCAACACTGAACTTGAACTATACAGATACTGTCAGTAAAGATAAAGATAACAGCAACACTGAACTTGAACTATACAGATACTGTCAGTAAAGATAAAGATAACAGCAACACTGAACTTGAACTATACAGATACTGTCAGTAAAGATAAAGATAACAGCAACACTGAACTTGAACTATACAGATACTGTCAGTAAAGATAAAGATAACAGCAACACTGAACTTGAACTATACAGATACTGTCAGTAAAGATAAAGATAACAGCAACACTGAACTTGAACTATACAGATACTGTCAGTAAAGATAAAGATAACAGCAACACTGAACTTGAACTATACAGATACTGTCAGTAAAGATAAAGATAACAGCAACACTGAACTTGAACTATACAGATACTGTCAGTAAAGATAAAGATAACAGCAACACTGAACTTGAACTATACAGATACTGTCAGTAAAGATAAAGATAACAGCAACACTGAACTTGAACTATACAGATACTGTCAGTAAAGATAAAGATAACAGCAACACTGAACTTGAACTATACAGATACTGTCAGTAAAGATAAAGATAACAGCAACACTGAACTTGAACTATACAGATACTGTCAGTAAAGATAAAGATAACAGCAACACTGAACTTGAACTATACAGATACTGTCAGTAAAGATAAAGATAACAGCAACACTGAACTTGAACTATACAGATACTGTCAGTAAAGATAAAGATAACAGCAACACTGAACTTCGAACTATACAGATACTGTCAGTAAAGATAAAGATAACAGCAACACTGAACTTCGAACTATACAGATACTGTCAGTAAAGATAAAGATAACAGCAACACTGAACTTCCAACTATACAGATACTGTCAGTAAAGATAAAGATAACAGCAACACTGAACTTCGAACTATACAGATACTGTCAGTAAAGATAAAGATAACAGCAACACTGAACTTCGAACTATACAGATACTGTCAGTAAAGATAAAGATAACAGCAACACTGAACTTCGAACTATACAGATACTGTCAGTAAAGATAAAGATAACAGCAACACTGAACTTCGAACTATACAGATACTGTCAGTAAAGATAAAGTTAACAGCAACACTGAACTTCGAACTATACAGATACTGTCAGTAAAGATAACAGCAACACTGAACTTCGAACTATACAGATACTGTCAGTAAAGATAAAGTTAACAGCAACACTGAACTTCGAACTATACAGATACTCAGTAAAGATAAAGATAACAGCAACACTGAACTTCGAACTATACAGATACTGTCAGTAAAGATAAAGATAACAGCAACACTGAACTTCGAACTTTACAGATACTGTCAGTAAAGAGAAAGTTAACAGCAACACTGAACTTCGAACTATACAGATACTGTCACAGTAAAGATAAAGATAACAGCAACACTGAACTTCGAACTATACAGATACTGTCAGTAAAGATAAAGATAACAGCAACACTGAACTTCGAACTATACAGATACTGTCAGTAAAGATAAAGATAACAGCAACACTGAACTTGAACTATACAGATACTGTCAGTAAAGATAAAGATAACAGCAACACTGAACTTCGAACTATACAGATACTGTCAGTAAAGATAAAGATAACAGCAACACTGAACTTCGAACTATACAGATACTGTCAGTAAAGATAAAGATAACAGCAACACTGAACTTCGAACTATACAGATACTGTCAGTAAAGATAAAGATAACAGCAACACTGAACTTGAACTATACAGATACTGTCAGTAAAGATAAATATAACAGCAACACTGAACTTCGAACTATACAGATACTGTCAGTAAAGATAAAGATAACAGCAACACTGAACTTCGAACTATACAGATACTGTCAGTAAAGATAAAGATAACAGCAACACTGAACTTCGAACTATACAGATACTGTCAGTAAAGAGAAAGATAACAGCAACACTGAACTTCGAACTATACAGATACTGTCAGTAAAGAGAAAGATAACAGCAACACTGAACTTCGAACTATACAGATACTGTCAGTAAAGATAAAGATAACAGCAAACTAGTCTCCTTATTTTTAGACTTGTCTAAAGCCTTTGACACAGTTTGTTACACAAACCTCTGCTTCAAATGCCCTCATAGGTCTCTATCAGCCCACCTTTCTGTGGTTCAAAAGTTACCTATCCAGTAAGAATCAGTCAGTAAAAGGGCACTCACCGTCTCTCCAAACCTCCCATTCACCACTGGTGTACCACAAGGCTCTGTCCTGGGTCCTCTCCTCTTTAACATTTTCACCAGCACCCTCCAAACGTCCACACAACAGGCATCTCTAATACAGTACACAGATGACTCCACACTCATTTGCACATGTGGCAACATGGCACACCTCTAAAAATTACTCAGGAAGCTTTAACAGCCACTGCAACATGGTTTATAAGTCACAACTTATGCTCAACCGTGAAAAAAAACCTACTACTTTTTTCCCCAAATTCCTCTCCCACGAAAAAAATAAATACATTTAAAGTCCTCTCTGTTGATAATACCACCACTGAAGTCACTTCTCATAACAAATTATTAGGGATGATAGTGGATGAAAATTGCATAAGAAAAACTCATCAAAAACTAGGGATGCTTTACATGGCTAAAAACTTTCTCAACAATGCAACTAAAACTACACTTGGCATTACTTATCCCCCCACACACACACTTCTCTATGGTGCTTCCATCCTTACTAACCTTCATGTATCAAAAAAATCAAAATGTGAACAATGCTACAACAAAGTGGCTAAATTTGCAGCAAATCCCCCTTTCAGAACCTACTACTGTACAGCACTAAAAATAGTAAATTCCTTAGAACTACCCCATCAACTAACATATACACAGCTTCTTACTACCTATAAAATTATCCAGAATCCATCTGCTTGTCCACCACTAAATAACATTTTACACAGCTATGTCTCCAGTTGGTCATTACAATCCCATGACCAAAAACTCCTGTTTGTCCAAAAACCTATCAAATCTGCTGGGCACTGTCTGTACTTCTACCCTGTTGCTAAGGCCCGGGACTCCTTACTGTAGGCATCAGGTCAATACCGTCCCTCTCAACTTTGAAAACCATTCTGAAAGACTTCCTAGCCAAAAGCTGGCTCTGTTCTTGCTCAACAGCAGGATAAACCATATCCTAAATGTGAGCAAATACCTATTCATACCTTACAGCTACTTACTCTCCCTTCTTCACTAACTTGACTCTATGCATTATTTTTAAAGATTGCAAAATTATTGTTCTTAAAATGTTTTGTAATAGTTTGGAGGTTTTTCCCCGGGCCTCCATTTAAAATGGGTTCCTACCCAGTCAGACTTTCCTGGTAATCAAATTTCAATAAATAAATGTATTCACTAAATAAATAATAATAAATAAATAAATGATTGACTTCAACAATTGACTAAGCTTCTGGTGCCATTCTAAAGGGATCCAGTATCTGTCTGCCTGGGATGACATGGTCGACAGACCATGATGCTTTGTCAGAGATGGCCTGCACCTGTCACCCCTGGGATTCCAGATACTGGCTAAGGTTCTTGCCACCCCTATAGTGCCTTTTTTAGGCAAGGTTCAAATGACAAATTCACCACCTTAACAGGAACAGGCAAGCAAAAACTGAGGGTGATGCTACTCAATGCTTGAAGTCTAAATCTCAAAATGCACTCACTCGAGGCACTCCTTAAAATGGAGAACATCAACATCTGTGCAGTGACTGAGACCTGGTTCAAGGCTCCAGAGAGCACCCCTGCACTACCAGGCTATAACTCATACCACACTTTTCGGCCATGTAACCTGGACTGGAACACCAAATGCGGAGGTGTGCCCATATTCATTAAGGATATCCAAACCTCCAGGCTAGTTGCTCAGCATAATGCAGCTGAGGTTATCCAAGTTCAACTAACTCTGTGCAAAACTGCAATCCAAATTGTAGCTTGTTACAGATCACCCACCATGCCCCAGGATTCCCACTCCTCTTTTCTTGATGTACTGGAAAATATTAGGGTTCAACCAAACACCCTAATAATGGGTGATTTCAACTAACCCACCATTAACTGGGAAAACTACTCATGTACCAACTCCTTCCCTCAATGCTTTCTGGAATTCATAAACTCCAATGCCCTGGATCAACTTATCCACAACCCCACCAGGGGACACAATATCCTAGATCTAGTCATTTCCAGTATGAGTGACCAGTGTCCCACACCTGAAGTCAACGCCTCATTGGTCCAATCCGACCATAAGCTAATTACCCTAGATATCCACATCCTGCCTCCACCCCCCATTAAGGAAACCATGGTAAAAAATTTTTCCAAAGCCAACTTCATGCTTCTTAAGACAGAAGTGGTGAACTTCATGACACCCATGCAGATGGACAATACAGTTACGACTACTGAATCCTACACAATTGCACTTTATAAGCACTTACATGAGTGCATGGATCGTGCTATCCCAAACAGAACCAAAATGCTATCCTCAGAAAAAAAGAAGCCAATCGGGTGGTCCCCTGCCATAAACAAACTGTACAACAGAAGGAAGAAACTCTTGCAAAAGAGAGTAAAATCCCACGAGTGGAGGAGCTCCCTGGTCAGCCTCAGTAAGAAGCTGCGATCCCTCATAAAATCCTCCAAAGCTAGTTACGAAAACAAAATCGCCACTGATTCTAAAGACAACCACAAAGCAATCTATAGCTATGTCAAGAATCTCAATGGCAACACTCAGATCTGCTCTGAGTTACAGCACAATGGCACTAAATATACAGACCCAACTGATATTGCCAACATCCTGGCAGATAGGTTCAGTGCTAACTTTACCCCCCTCTCACCCCCTAAAGAGCCCATCTCTATACCGGAAGAATGCAAAGTTCCTGTAATCACGGCTGCACAGGTAAAAACCACACTCTCCAAAGCCAAGAACACAGCATCCATGGGACCAGACAACATCCCAGGCTGTGTTCTACATGAACTACAGAACGAACTGGCACCCCACCTAAGTACCATGTTCAATCATAGCCTCACCTCAGGCTTTGTGCCTGCTGAATGGTGCACAGCAACGGTTATCCCACTCCAAAATGGGGGAGCCACCACGGGCCCTGGGAACTACCGCCCCATTAGCCTGACGAACCTGGTCTGCAAGGCCATGGAACGTATCATCATGGAATTTATAAACAAAGTCATTGGTAATCTCCAAACTCTGGATCCCACCCAGTTTGGGTTTGTAAAAGGCAGATCATATCTCCTAAACTTGATAGACTTCTTTGAAGCAGTCACCAAAGCCGTAGACAAGGGTAAGGTGGTTCACACAGCCTATCTAGATCTTGCCAAGGCTTTCGACACCATCCCCCACTCTGGAATTATAGATAAACTCACTAAACTAGGTATAAATCCCTATGTCACAAGATGGGTTGCCAACTGGCTTACTGACAGAACCCACACTGTGAAAGTAGCAGACTCCAAATCCGACTTCAGACCAGTGACAGTCCTGGGTCCTCTCCTGTTTGGTATCTACTACTCTGAAGTACAGGCTAACACAGAAGGTCTTTGGCTAACGAAGTTCGCAGATAACTGCAAACTAGGAGCCATAATCGAAACTCCTAACGATGTGGACATCCTACAAAAGCGCCTCACTGAGATAGATGCCTGGTGTCAAAGTCATGGCCTCAAGCTCAATGCCAAAAAGTGCATTGTCATCCCCTCTGGTAAAAACTCTGTACCCATGAACTACAACATAGGCAGTAGTATACTTAACACCGAAAGTGTGATAAGAGACCTTGGGACACAGGATGACAGTAGTCTCTCCTTTGATAATCACACTGCCACAGTAGTCAGGAAATCCTTCTACGTGGCACACCTCATCACAAAAGGTTTCTCATCCAGAAAAAAAGAGGTCATCGTTCCCCTCTACTCATCACTCATTAGACCTATTATAGAGTACAATGCCCCTTTTGGTATGTACCTCACAAGACATCTACAACAAATGGAAAGGCCACAGAAATACCTCACAAAGAGGATTACCGGCCTCAAACAGATGCCCTACACAGACAGTCACAAAAAACTCCAGCTTTACTCCGTCGCATATCACCCACTCAGAGATGATCTCTGCCTAACATACAAAGCTTATGTCAAACCCAGAGCTGTTGGACATACTCCACTTAAAGAAATCCCAATCCCTCCGAGCTACACGCTCCAGGGACCTAAACCTTGTCACCACAATAAACAGAACATGCCGGAGGGATAGATTCCTGTCCCAGAGACTTCCCATACTCTGGAATAAGCTACCTATCTATATCAAACAAAGCTCCTCATTAGCACTCTTCAAGAAAAATCTTGATGATTGGATGGGAAATAGGAAATTCACCCCGAGAATCACCTCTGTGGCTCTGCTCGACAGTGGCACAGGAAAATAATTTTCTTGGGTGGCAAAAGCCAGGGTACCTTTTTGGCTGGGCTTGTACAGGCCCCAGGGCCGATAGCCTAGTACCTACCTATGAACCAATGAAATAAATGACAGATACCCTTCTTACAAAAGAGCACTAAGTGCAAGTTTTGGAGTGGTTAAATACCTGGTGCTCTTTTACTATGATAGTGCTAATAAGTGCTTCAGTGCTTGATTTACACTGTGCCCTAGATTTACTGGGTCTTGAAGGTTTAGGCAAGGACTTTTTATCATCATCAGCATATGACAGTTTACTGTGTATTTCTGTGGAAATTCTTGCTCACACTCTACTAATGCATTCTATATAAATACGGTGTCAGTGTGAGTTGCCCACAGGCCATGCTTGTTTTTCAGAGGGAGGCGTCCAATCTGGATACCTACATCTGTCACATATAGATAACAACAGTTCAATGTATGTAAGAATAAGGCAGATATTCCACTGCCTGGGCATACCAAGCATTATGAGGCTGGCAAAAGTGGATGGATAAGCTGGCTGACCTTCCAATTTTGTCAAAGAATACAGTAAATTATTAATAGGTGGCTTATACTGTAGTTAAAAGGATAAATAATACAATGGGAAAATGGATTAAGAATTTATTTAAAGTGGCTAATATTTCTAGTGCAAATATAAAATGAATAGGAGCAACACTTGGTTATCTAAGGTAGTACTGGCCTTGAATCAAATTACTAGACAGTGCATAAGTAATCTCACTTACTGGGATTGAGAATGACTAGGCTTGTTTGCAGAGAATTTGGCACTGGAGAGCCTGCATCTATCTATCTAGTTAGCTGTCTAGCTGGGTCTATATTATAAGATCGATGTTTGAAAACATCGAACAACATATGGTAGACACCATATGGTCAATGTCTTCAAACATCGACCTTATAAAAAGACAAAAAAAAAAAAAGAAAAAGTACCCTAATGGGTTTTAGCAGGGGGGCAAGCCCCCCACACCCTCTGCTACTTAAATATACCAACTCCGAGACCGCACTACATTACAGTAAACGGAAATCTCCCTTTACGGATTTTTCCATTTACACGCTCGAGATTCTGAGCGTTCGATATTTTCGTGTCGACAATGTCAGATTCAACATTGTCGGCTTTCAAGAATATAATATAGACCCGTCTATCCAATTATCCATCTATCTAGTACAGCTCTGTGCGACACTGTGCAGAGCAGAGACCAATGCTGTTTATCCTAGTAGAGAAAATGAAAGAACTAACGTAAAATTAGCTAGTAATTTAGTCAAAAAATGCCTACTTCCAGAACACAGTAGCAGTTTATTTCTCTGCCACACAGTCACTACCACTGGTTCTTAGAAGCAAACACTTGACCAGAAGCTTAGATGGAAAATATATAAGGCAATGGCAAAATTTATGAAAAGCAAAGGAAAACACTAAGTCAAATGCAAATGCACCTTAGCAATGCAGTAATAGACACTGTGCAAACACAAAAAAATATTTTTAACAAAACACTAAAACTGAATAAAATAGCACTTAAACTGTAAACTTCACTGGGCAACTGACAGGGAACGGTACTTTCCTGCTCTTTAGATGAGGAATTGCTCAAAATGCCAACTTTAATGATTTTACACCATGTGCGTTATGCTTGGCCTACTGAAGCCAACAATGCATCAGCAGACATGGGTTGGGTTTAGCCTATAGGAGTTTAAGGCATGTACAGTAGGTCCAGTGAAAGTACAGTTGTGTGCACTTACCATAAATGTAGATGTTCGAGTGTATTCACTGTTGCAGTCTTAACCAATGGGTTATCCAGTTCCTGGTAGCCCTCGATCGGTCAGAATACCAAAGGAAAGTAATAATGACATCGGCTGTTGTCGGTTGTAAAGGACATCAGGGCATCCGATACAAAAGGAGGGAGCCAACGTCACTTCCTCAGCCTTTCTTTCCATAACAGTCAGAAGCCCCCCGAAAACAAGGCTTAAACCAAATATAGCCTGTACCTTAGGAAAAGAGAAAAAAAGGGGGGAAGGAGGAAGGGAAAGCAGGACTGCAACAGTGAATACATTCGAACATCTACATTTATGGTAAGTGTACACAACTGTACTATGTTCTTCATGTTTCACTGTTGCAGTCCTAACCAATGGATTGATTGCCAAAGCCCAGAGAAAAGGGAGGAGGAACCAAAAGAATCAAGGATTGGAGATAATGCCTTGCAGAACAGCAGTGGCAAACCCTGCCCTGGCTCTTGAAAACAAAAGCAAATTATAATGCTTTGTGAAAGTGTGAAGAGAAGACCATGTGGCAGCCTCCAAAATGTCTTTAGTAGGGTCACCCCTTAAAAAGGCTGCAGAAGTAGAAGCTGCTCTAGTTGAGTGGGTCCTAACCCCTTGAGGAGGAACTTTGCCATGAAAGGAATAACAAAAAGTAATACAATGAGCAATCCATTTAGAAATGGCTTGCTTAGAAATAGCCTTGCCCTGGGCTCCAGGGGCAAAGCCGACCAATAGCTGTGCTGATTTCCAAAGGTCTTTAGTCCTGTCCCGGTAAAACCTGAGCTGTCTATGCACATCAAGAGAATGTAGGATTCTTTCACCTCTATTTCAAGGATTAGGAAAGAAGGTAGGAAGGTGTATGGACTCATTAAGAATCAGGCTACAAACCACCTTAGGCATAAAGGAGGGGTTGGTTCTCAGAGAGAACCTATTCTCATGGAAAATAAGAAAAGGCTCCACAGCCATCAAAGCATGCAGCTCCGAAACCCTCCTTGCTGAAGTTATAGCCAAGAGGAAGGCAGTCTTCCACGAGAGAAACTTTAAATCTGCAGTGGCAGGTGGCTCAAAGGGAGGAAGAGTGAGTTTCTCTAGAACAAAATTAAGATCCCAGGCTGGAGTAGGTGCCCTTCTGGGAGGCTTTAAGTTACAAGCGCCTCTGAGAAACATTTTCATCAGAGGATGAGAGAAAATGGGTTGTTCAAAAGAACAATGTGACAAAATGGCTGAAGCACGGATCTTGACAGAGGAAAAAGAAAGACCACCCTGACGCAAATCAGCCAGGTATTCCAGGATCAGAAGAAGGGTAGGCTGAGAAGAAGATTCCCCTATAGCCTGCATCCAATGAGAGAATCTTTTCCATTTGCCAGCATAGGACTTCCTAGTGCTAGGCCTGCTGGCCACCCTCAGCACGTCAACCACCTGTTGGGAAAGGGAGGAAGAAAAGGATGGAGTCATACAATGAGCCATGCTGCCAAATGGGGAGACTGAAGATGAGGATGTAGAATGTTTCCCCCTTACTGAACCAAAAGATCTGGCTTCAAAGGAAGATGCCAAGGAGGAAATTGGGAGAGACTGCAAAGCAGTGGATACCAATGCTGCCTGGGCCAGTCCGGAGCTATGAGAATAGTCCAAGGTCGTTCATCCTTGATCTTCAATAATACTCTGGGAAGAAGAGGAGCGAAGGCATAAAGTGACAGCAGCGTCCACGGGAAGGACAGAGCATCTACTTTCCAGGCTCTGCTGTGATGCTGTCTGGTGCAAAAAAGAGGTAGAAGATAGTTGTCTGGAGAGGAGAAAAGATCCACTTGAGGAGTGCCCCAACGCTGAATGATGCTGTAAAAAACTGCTCTGTTCAGCTGCCACTCATGAGGATCCAGGGTCTGTCTGCTCAACTGGTCTGCCAAAACATTGAGCCTTCCTGGAAGAAACTGAGCTAGGAGATGCAGGCCCAGGGATGCTGTTATGGACCAAAGACTCATGCTCTGTCTGCACAGGAGGTAAGAATGAGTCCCACCCTGCTTGTTGATGTACCACATGACTGTGGTTTTATCTGTCCTGACAAGTAGAGTCCCTGGAAAAAGAAGATGGTTGAAAGCTAGTAAGGCCTGCTGGACTGCCATCAGCTCCTTTAAATTTATGTGGAGGTGCAACTGCTGGGCATTCCAACTTCCCTGTATGCATCTGCCATCCAGGTGAGCTCCCCAGGTGTAGTCCGATTTGTCTGTGCTAAGAACTTGAGTGGCCAGGGGTGGGTGAAAAGGCATGCTTTTGTTATGTAGACAGGCTGTTGCCCACCATAGAAACTCTGTCTGCAGACATGGAAGCAGAGGAATTATCATATCTAGGTCCTGTGTGTGTTGACACCAAATGTTCTTGAGGTTCCACTGCAATTTCCTCATATGCAGTCTTGCATATGGAATCATGAGAATGCAAGAGGCCATGAATCCCAGAGCATGCAGGTATTTCCTTGCAGGGAGCTGGGACAGTCTTTCCAAGTCCTTGAAGTAAACTGAAAGAGTTGTCTGCTTCTCCTGGGTGAGATATATCATCTGGGCGACTGTGTTCAGACTCACTCCCAGGAATGCTATCTCTTTGGATGGCACCCTTTTTGATTTTTCCACGTTGAGAGTGTAACCCAGGGAAGAAAGAAGAGTCTTTACAAATTCTAGATCCCTTAACAAATGTTCCTGAGAATTTGCTTGAATTAGACAGTCGTCCAAGTATGGATACATCTGAATTTTCTTCTGCCTGAAAAAAGCAATGACTGGAGCCAGGCACTTTGTAAAAACTCTGGGAGCAGTAGATAAGCCAAAGGGCAGCACAAAGAATTGATAATGTTGTTTGCCCACCGTGAAACGAAGGTATTGCCTGCAAATTTCCCTGATAGGGATGTGCAGATAAGCTTCTTTGAGATCCAAGGTTACCAGCCAGGAATCCTTTTCTAACACTGGCAGCAACTGATGCAGAGTGAGCATTTTGAACTTTGGAATTATCAAGAAAGAGTTCAGGATGGATAGATCTAGGATAGGACGCCAGGTGCCTTCTTGTTTTGGAACTAGGAAAAGTCTACAATAGAAACCCTAACCTACCTGCTGAGCATGAACTGATTCTAATAGTCCCAGATGTAACAGAGACAAAATTTGCTTTTCTACTTCTGCCCTTTGGTTTGGAGGAGCATCCGGGAATCCTTTGGGTACTGAAAAGGTGTGGAAAGAAAACTTGTGTCCTAGGGATACAGTTCTGAGTACCCATTTGTTGTCCGTGATGCTGGCTCAGACATTCGTAAAAAGGGCCAACCTTCCCCCTAAAGGACTCTCAGGGCAGGCAAGAACAGGTAGAAGGTAACAGAGTCATTGAGAATGTTTAGATTGAGATGCAGGGTTAGAACTTCCCACCTTGGAAGAGGAAGCCTGCCAACGCTTAGACCTTTGAGGGGTAGCCACCTGTCCCCTAGACGATTTGTAACCTCTAGTCCTATAACGGCTCTGTCTGCTGGTATCAGGGAATGTCCAACTATTAGAAGGGTAATTCCTGCTAAAGAGAGAAGGTTGAACTTGCAGAAAGTCTAACTGTCTGCATAGACTTGGCCTCGTCTTTCATCTTCTTGAGCACTTCCTCTGCTTTGCTGCCAAAAAGACTGTCCTTATGCAAAGGTACATCTAAAAGCTTAGCCTTGACAGACTCTGGAAGGGGCTGTTCCCTAAGCCAAGTGTGTCTTCTAGTAACAGATCTAGTAGCTGTAGTCCTGCAGGAGGCTTCTAGAATGTCAAAACCACAATGTAACGAATGTTTCTTGACAAGACTGGCAGAATTCAGCAAATCCTGCATATCCTTACTCTCCGCCAACAAAAGCACACTTGCTATCCTAGACTTAATAGCTTCCAAGGTGTGCTGCTGGTACTTCAGCATATGAAAAAGACAATTAGTAGTCCTAATAGCAAGAGTGGCATAGGTATAAACCTTTTTACTCCACCTATCTAGGTTCCTAGATTCCCTGTCATAAGGAACAGGATTTTTAGTAACAGTGGCCTTAACTCCTGTAGGGCCTTGAGAAATAACCTCTGGATCAGCCAACAGATTCCTGAAAAGAAACAAATGAGAATCAGGGACTCTATAGTACCTGTCAGGTTTCCTGGGAGCAGGAGGAACCAAATTTGGAGTTTAAGAATTTTCCAGAAAAACATCAACAACCACTTCCAACACAGGTGGAATAGCCAAAGGCTTATGTTGAGGCAAATCCAAAAACTCTCTAATCCTTTTCTTAGAAGGGGGCTAATCCTGACTTTCCCATTTAAAACGTTCCCTGAGAGTATTTAAAGTATCACCAAAAGAGAAATCCTCTGGGGGAGAAGCAGAAGGGATGGACTCCTCTGCATCTGAATCCTCAAAAGGAGAGAAAGCTTGAGAAACTTCTTCATCCACAGAAATGCTACGAGTATCAGAACCTGAAAAGGACAAAGTCTCAGGAGAGACATCCCTACCTCTTTTTGAAGGAGGAGGCTGTGAACCCCTAATAAGAGTCAAAAGGTCATCAGCCATTTTAACCATTTGAGAATGAGGGGAACAAGAGGAAACTGGAGCCTGCTTCTTCACAGGCTTATGACTGGAAGATTTACCTGCAAGTCTAAAGGACATGGGAGGCCTGGCAATCACCGAAGTTGCAGCCAAAGTCGTCGGTATGAGCTTGCTGTCTGAACAAAGAACGGAGGTCTCGGACACCGGAGTCAGCTTCATGGCTCCGGATCCAGCTGAAGAGGCAGCAGGCGAAAGGTCAGAGAGCAAAATGGAAGCCGGAGGCCTCTGAAATGGTCTCAAAAGAGGCCTGCGGTTGAAAATCTGCGGGCTGCAGGGGCTGCAAAGGCGCCTCACTGGCTACCGCATGACTAACGACCAACTTAACATAATCAGAGGACTTGACCCTCGGAAGCCTGTCCCGGTCCTTATCCTTACGTTTCTTGGGGATATTCGAAGCCTGAAGACTAGTGGATGCCATACTGACAAACTTAGGCCAAACTCCAAAATGCTTAGCTAAAAGCTTAGCCCGACGATGAATAGTACGTGGATTAAAGGAAGCGCAAAGATCACAATTAGGAATGTCATGGTCTAGGCCTAAACAGATAATACGACAGGAATGAAAATCTCCATGGGGAATCTGCTTTCCACAGGTAAGACAATTATTAACCTTTTCTGACATTTGTTAAGGCAAGAAAAGAGGATCCCCAATGAGGTACTTAGCTGTAGTTGACTTCGACTGTGTAGTCGGAATACAAAAGAAAAGGTAAACTGCTGACCGGCAGTCGTGCAAGAAATGCTTCTGCTTCGGGCTCCGTTGCAAGGAAGACTGAGGAAGTGACGTCAGCTGCCTCCTTTTGTATCGGACGCCCTGACGTCCTTTACAACTGACGAAAGCCGATGTCATTATTACTTACCTTTGGTATTCTGGCCGATCAAGGGCTACCGGGAGCTGAATAACAGATTGGTTAGGACTGCAACAGTATAACACGATGAACATCAAGGAGCTGGTGACAACTGATTGTCACCTGCCATAATGGGGGAAAAATCCAAAAAGATGCCAGAATAGACCAAAACTCCTGAATCATAGCAAAGCAAAGCCCATCACACATCCAGTGAAAACAAAAACATAAGTGACAGGCCTACTGAGTCACAATGGTGGAAATCATCCACAGCAGGATCAGTAGTTTTAACACAGGATCCTAAAAAATGATAGGCAAAAATGAAATTAAAGTAGAAAGACACACAGCAAGATGAGCAAATACACACTGCCAATGTCACAGTCAAGGCAAATCTCCAGACCAAACAACTCAATGCCCCAGACTTAAAAGAAAGTCTGCCAAAAGAAGCTTCATAATAGTTGAGAGGCAACAATCATGGCTCTCAGTCAAAGATCTTCACAAAATGTTAAAAAAGTCTTAATACCAAAGATGTTGCCAAATAAGACATCAAACTGAGGACCCATCTGCTTGAGATGGTGGTAGGTCAGGTGGATATCAAAGATCCCACAGCACTTATCAAAAAGAGTAGGGGACATTTCCCCAGTGTCTTTGCTAAACTTCCCTTAGTTGGTATGAATACCACATTGTGCCTTCCAGAAAAGGAGCCACTGGCCTAGTGGGACTTACCCAATCAACAAAGTGTAAAATACAGAAGTGGCTGACTGGATGACCACAGCAATAGAACGCAATTCAAATTGTATACCTACAGAAAATAAAGACAATCAAAAAAGTAAACATAAAAATCATACACAAACACATTCTGGCAGATAACCAACACAAACTCAGCTCAAAAATACTGACTGTCCAGACATGCTGAATGCCTGAAGTGACATTAAAGAAGAAGCTAACGCATTCTCTATCGCACTTGTGTGACTTGCTGGTGACACAATACACCAGTAACCAACAGAGGTGAGGAGTTTTGCCTAAGCTTTACTCAATCTAACTCAGCCCCTGTAAAACCAAGGTGAAGGGCAACACAGTAGTTCAGGAAACAGCACACCAGAGAATGTATAATATTAGAGAGCCTCTCTCGAGGTATCAAGTGCTTGACGGTAGAAATATTCCTCAGATGAAAGTAAGATGACTTTCCTCACTGCCAACACCTGGTCCACAACTGTGAAATGATCAGTAAATAACCCCCACAATTAAAAAAACACAATTTCAAGGTAAGAGCAGCAAAGCTAATAAATCTCTCAGAGGCATGTACAGCCATAGCCTTAACCTTTGCTGTATTACATTTCAACTGGTTATTAAACAACCATAGATGAAATGACCCAAGGGAAAACACCACCACAGTCACTATATGTGCCTGAGGGAAGGAGATGTAAAGCAAAGTGTCATCAGCAAAGCAACAATATTAACCTCATCTTCTAATAAGACCCTCAAAGAACAGCATAAACACTGGAAAAAGCAATGGAGCCCAGATCAAACTTTGTGCTATTCAACAACCCACTGGATGGGACTCATGAGAGATTAAGACCTGAGACCGCTCTCTTGTGTATGGCCTCAGAAGGAAACACGCCATACAAAGTAGAGGAGTGATCGTAAAAAGAATGCAGGCTGTTTAAACAGAATATCAAGTTTTGTTTTTTTTTTTTCCAAAATGTTTTTATTCATTTTATAACACAATAACTTAACAGTACAGTAACAAGAAAAAAACAAATAAACTATATACAATGTCCATACCAAATAAAAAAGCAATATACAAAGAACACTTAACATTTATCTAACAGATTAGACAATTTTGTCCAAGCAAGTTGTGCTGTTAGTCCTTGCTTTTATAATAGCAATTTCAATCTTACAAATGTATTTTACAAGATGAATAAACTCAACTTTAAAGACAGGAGTAGATTAGGATTTCCAATTTTTAGCAACAACTTTCCTTGCTATAGAGAGGATAGACCATAGTAAAACTGTTTGTTATTTTATGAATGACTTCAGGAACAGGAACAGGAACACTGAAAAGGATAAGGGAGTCAGAAATTATACAGTTGTCATTCCATAGAACTTTACAAAGATATTTATAGTCTAACCAAAATGGGGAAATTAATTTGCAATTAACAACCATATTTTTTTATCTTTTTCAGAGAATACTTATCTATTAACTTCACTTGAATAATTCCAAAAAGAAACATTTGTTTTGCTAAAATCATTTCTGAGAATGTTATAAATAACAGATATGTATGAAGTGTTCTTGGGTGAGTTATTAATAATTGTTGAAATAAAATGCAAGATTTTTAAGTTACTCTTATCGTATGCCTCTAATGAGGCTATGAGCTTAGTATATATAAAATCCTTACAAGTTTGGATGTCCAGCTAGTTGCAATTTTGCAAACTATATCTGCTGATCAAATTGTCTGCAGAACTTATTTTATTAGTTGAGAGAAATCGATTCCAATATAATAGGTCACCCTTCTTAAACTCTATCATTTTCTGAGTATCAGAAGATATCAAACATTAATTTGTGTGGACAATAGGAAACATAATTATTAATAAATTATTGATTAGAAAACATAAGCTTTTTAAACAACAGCAATATTTGGTTTATAAGAGGTGTGAGAACAAGTTTTGACCTTTCACTTTGAACGTATATTTTTAAAATCCATATAAAGATGTTTGTATGTATTTCAGTAAATGGTTCAAGCAATGTCCTACTGCTATTAAGAAGTAAGGTTTCATGGACTGATTTCCAATATGATGTAAAAGTAGTATTATTCCAAAACAAGACTATGTTAATAAATGGGGAGTTTAAATAAAAATCAGTATTTGTAAACTCTATACCATTTCCATCCCAGCTTGTGATGTGCCACAGAAGAGAAATTCTTGTTTTTTTGGGATACCAAAGAAGTCGAGTAATAAGTTATTAATTTTCTGTTTAATTTGGACATGTGGGGGAATTATTACAGCTTGGTCAATGAGTAGATTTTAGGTAAAAATATCATTTTTGATGAAAGTTAGTCTGTCTTCAAATGTGAAGAAAAGTCTATTCCAACTGTCTATTAGATTAGTAATTGAGTTTATAAGTTGTTGGTAATTATATGTGAGTGATTTTTTATAACTATATTCAATAATGATACCTAGATATTTAATATGCATGTTTAATAGTGTCAAAAACTGGAGACAGACTGAGCAGGTCCAGAGAAAACAGAATCACTTATCTATAGCATGAATACAACCTGTATGTTTTAAGATGCAATCTTGAGATGATAGTCAAGAACTCAGTGTAATCACGAAACTGAATACTGATGAACAGCAAAAGGGTAAGCCTCACTAAAAAACAGAGAAATGCCAGGGAGTCTAGAAAGGGAAAAACTGACTTTAGAAAGAAACTCTGTCAGTTTAAAACAAAGCAGCCATTTGATATTGCATGGATGTAAGGTCTTTTGGGAGATAAAGACAGGTCAGGCTCACAGAACTACCCATCAGTTACAAGATCATGGCTGGATGGTCATCTGCTACAGAGTTCTAGCAGGACATGTAAGCTTTCTTCCTTTCAGCAATCTCAGTCTGGTAATAAGCATAATGCTCATTCAGATTAAGTCTGGCACCCCAAAAACCTTTACATCTCCACGGACTTCCAACCTTTATCATTCCTGGCACAAAGAGCAAAACTCTAACCCAAGCCATAGCTTACTGCACCATAAGTAAGATAATATATAAATGACTTTGGGAAAACCAGCTAAGAGCAGTGGATGGTCACCTATTACTGAACTACTGTAGACCTAATCAGAACATCTGCTAAACTTGGGTCACATTAACCTGCCTCCTCAGTTAATAACCTACATGGAACTAAGCTCAAATGCTTTATGTCTTGACCTCTGCATAGACATCCAAGTAACTTCAAAACTCCCCTGAAGTGGGAGTTTTGTAAAATTCATCAGTGGCTGCCAATCGGACATAGACCCATCAAGTTCCCAGTCTGGAAGTATAGGAAGACACTGGTGCTGGAGTGTTGATCATATTAAGGATATGGCCAAAGTGGTTGCCAGTTGCTCTAAACTGGCACTACTAATGCAGCATGTGCTTTAAAACACTTAGGTCACTTCTCAGTTTCTCATAGAATACTCTGTGGCTGACTATCTAAAGTTACTTCAAATTAAAAAGAAGGCTGAGGAGTATTTACATTACTTATTATGTAAACTACAGAAGCAATGACATCTGTCCTCTATTGATGGTAAGGCTGCAGTACTGGGAGGTTCAAGTGAATCTCTGGTTCAACCATTCATCCATCCATCCACAACCCCTTTTCCCATGTTTGCACATGGGGTTGGGGTATCACTTCAACACTGACAATCATCTAGAGCCACATGGATTGAAATTTCACAAAAAAGTATTCAGATCCAAAACAACCACGGGAAACCAAGAATTCTCATATTTGTACATATTTTTAAGTTTATTTGTTAACTGGGTATACTCAGTAAGCACAAGGCTCTTTTCATAGGCAACTGGAATTACTGCCCGATTAACTAACTTGCTCAGAGTCACAAAGTAGGCAAATGGAGGCTGTGGGAATCCAGCTGTGGACTACAGGATGATGACTTTTAGCAACCTGCAGCCTTAATCTTCTACTGTAAACTGCAATAGCCAAGTTAATGAATGAACTTAGAAATATTGTAACAGTCCTTCTGATAACAGGTCCTTCAAGCTGCAATTCTGGACCTTCCTAACCACTGAGGACAGATATACACACTTCAAAGAGTGAGGGCGCTGCAAGTGTATTTGTACCATTACCTATTCCTTTCACCTATGCATACTTCTCTACTACCAACATGATGCAATATAACTCAAGAATAGCACTGTTAATCTATAAGCTATGTGGTAATTTTTGTACGGAGTTAATAGTGACCTTGCTTTAAATCATTGTGCAATTAGCAACTGCTTAGCCCAGGAGTCCCAAAGTGTGCGGCGTGGCGCCAATGGAAGCCGCGGCTTCCTCACAGGGGCACCACGAACTAATTCTGATTTTTTTCTTTGCGTTTTTATTTATTTTTTTTTTTTAATTTTTCATGCTTTGTCAGCTGACATCATCTCGTGCGCAATGACATTAGCTCCGTCAGGGCTACCAGCCTGTCAGAATTGAGGTTGCGCACATATTTCCAGCTCAAATCAAATGCTTTGTGAGCGGGAATGGCTTGTTTGTGGATGTATTATTGCTCACTCACTCCTGCCTGGCTGATTGTGGATTATTTATTTAGAAGCTCCTGCCTGGCTGATTTTAGAAGGCTCAGCTGCTTGTTTGCGGACTTTATGTAGAAGGCTCGGCTGCAATGCAAGGGAATGTGGATTTGTTATCGCTCGTCGCCTGGCTGCAAACAAAGAAGTAAGTATTGTATGAAGAGTAAAAAGCTAAGATGGAAGTCTGTATTCTAGCTTTGGGAGAAGTATATTTTTTACTGTAGCTGTGCGGGCAATGGGAGAAAGATATGAGAAATTCTGTAACATAATTTTAATCGGGGTACAACTTTGCTAGCTATATTATTAACATGGGTTGTTAATTTTAAGGAAGGATCTCTGAGATTTTGGTACTTGTATTCAGTGACATTAGGAATGATACTATCCTGTGTGTCAGTGTCTTTAATGAGCAGGAATAGAAGGTTTGCTAGTCTTTGTGTTGTGGAAGATAGCATGGCATTAGTGCTTTAAGGTTGATTAATATTATGTTGGTGGAAGGACATAGGCAGAGATTGGTGAAGCTATTTTTGCAAGTATTCTTGCAGAATTGAATGTGATTTACTAGATTCAATCACCAGTACATTGTCTGTATGCAGGATAACATCAAGATACGGTAAGTCAGAAGTAAGGTCATTAATAAGGACAGAGAGTACAGAAAGGGTCTAAGACAGAGTCCTGGGGGATTCCAGTACTGAGGATCCCATTTTATGAGAAAGACATCTATCTTTGAGGTAGTCTTGAAACCATTTGATTGTGTTGTTTCTAAAATTAAACTTTAGTTAGTAATTTGCTGAATAGTATATAATAATACAGCAGTATACTACAAATTAATGGTTTCAAATGCTCTGGTCACGTCTACATGCAAACCAGTGGTAAATGGGGCCTTCACCAATGTTACTGTAAACTGCATCTGTAGCGGTCTGTAAACCTGTGATTTTAGGAGAGAAACTGAGGCAGACAGCTTAATTTACATTTAATGGTTAATGGTCCACACGCACAGCACTTCTTAGAGACACACAGCTGAATTTAAGCTTAATGGTCTGCACAGAC